>NC_054477.1:152872785-153180204 GCF_017639515.1 Carcharodon carcharias
TTTCCCAACTCGAGCTACCCACCTTGCTGGCAAAAACCTCGCTCCCCAGTATCAATTAACAACGTTTACTTGTTTTTATGCAACACACACGATTATAAGTAAGGAATCACTTGGCGTCATGTGTTATCACACGCATATTTTGCTGCATGATCTCGTACTAAGGTAACATTTTTAACGGATGCAGAGTTTTAGTTTTCACCAGCCCCCGTCATTCCCATTTGCATTCAGTTGGAACACTGGCACAGAGACCCACAGGTATAATGATAAGCAACATGCAATTGTCCAAAAGCAAGTCACCTGCAAACAATACAAATCCACTAATCTTCCATCTAGTTTGTGAAGCAGATGGGTTATGTTCACATTAAAGGGACGGTGCCTTCAAGAAATAAAATGTGTGGTAAGGCTTTTTGGTTGGTAACGGGGCAGGAGGAGATGAGCCATGAGTTAATTTCTGCACAATTTAACTCCCCCCACCCACCCCCACAAACGCACAAACACACACATACAATTTAATAAGAGTGGTAAAAGATTCCTCAATCATGGCAATGTGCCAGTACCATAGAAGATTCATTGGACAGGATTTTACTGGACGCTGGGAGATGGTGAAGGGGGGTTGGGGGTAGGGGGTGGGCAAGGGGGGTGTGGGGGAGAGGGGGTGGGTGAGGGGGGTGTGGGGGAGCGGGTGCGCAAAATATTGAGGGGAACCATTTCGGAACCGCATCACATTTCCACTTCTCCTTACCTCAGAAGAGGAGTCATACGGACTCGAAGCCTTAATTCTGTTTCTCTCTCTCTCTCTCTCTCTCTCCACCGGTGCTGTAGACCTGCTGAGCTTTTCCCAGCATTTTCTGATTTTGTTTCGGAGCTGCTTCCTGACCGAGTCCTGCCATTGGGAAATCAGACAGGCTGTCCCCCATAAGGGAGACAGGCAGCTAACTTAAATACGTAAAGGCCCTATTGAGGGCTGTTTTACCAGGCCATCAGAATTTTGCCTGGTGAAGACGCCACGAGCTAAATTGAGGCGGCCTCCCAGCGGTAGCCTGAGGTGGGTGGGAATGGGGGAAGACATTCCTCAAGCAGGGATGGGGAGGGCCACAGGCAGGGAAGGCAGCACCGGCAGCCCTCACAATATCCCTGGAGTGACTCGGCCCTGGAATTTTTAAAACGAGCACCTTCTTGCCTAACTTCTGTAGGCTCCAGTTCCCCCCCCCCCTTGCCTGCCTCAGTAGTGGCCACTGTTCCAGGTTGCGCTGCTGAGCTGCCGGCCCTCTGGGCCACCAGCCCTCGGCTGCAAGCTGTTGTCCTTGGGGGGGCAAAGCCGGGGTCAGCCACTGACACCCATAAAATTCATGAGGGGGTGGGGGTGTGGGGTGTGGGGTGGCGGGTTCCTGCTGCCATCCCATGTCAGTTACAGGTATATTCTGCTGATGTTGGGTTATCCACCCGGTAAAATTCAGGCCATTGAATGAATGGATATTGGGCTGTAGAAATAAGAGCAAACCACTCAGCACAAATTTTGAGCAGTCCACTAGAATTAGTTTAGCACTGTCCGTAATGATTATTGGCAGTCTAACTGGCAGTCAATGAACTTGTGTAATGATTCTGCAAGAGTTTGATTAAGGTCCAGCTATTTATGTGATCAACTTTACTTAAGGTAACCCTTGTGTGTTGCTTTCAGGAACATAAGAACAGGAGAAGGCCATTCAGCCCCTCAAATCTGTTCTGCCAATCAGCGAGATCATGGTTGATCTGTATCTTAACTCTATCCATCGGGCTTTGTTTTTATACCTTTGTCTAGCAAAAATCTATTGATTCTAGATTTAAAATTACTTGTTTAGATAATACATCCTGCTTTTTGTCTGAGAGTTCCACATTTCTACTGTCCTTTGAATGAAGAAGCATTCCTTACTTTCCCTCCTGAGTGGCCTGGCTTCTGATTTTGAGGTTGCTCCCCCTTTTTCCCAGCACTGGGAAAGATTTATCCATACGTATCCCATTGGTTCCTTTCAAAATCCTAAAAACCTCAATCGAATCAACTCTTAACCTTCTTTCCTCCAGGGAACACAAACCTAGTGCAGAATCTTCCACTCTGAAGTCTAATTTCAGTAGCGGGCATGGTAGTGGGAGTGACTGCTGCTTGGGGGGTGGGGGGGCGGCTGGTGGGGGGGCGGGGGGGTGGTGGGGGGTGTGGTGGTAGTGTGGCAGAATGGCTGAACACATGCGACCTTTCACTGTTTAGCTCATTACTTGTGCATAGCACAGCGAATCTCATGGCAGGGGGCAGGCAGGAAGTTGCCATCCCTGCTGTTATCTCATGGGGTTGAAGGTCTGGGCGCCATATTCAGAGGCCACTTGGACAGCCTGGACTATCCCTTCTACCAGCCACTGTTCCTCCCTTGCCCGCTAACCCTTCCTTCCTTCCTTGATCATGCTCCATGCAACTTGCACTGCCACCACCTGGTCTCCAGCACAGGCTGGCATTTACAGACGCTCCCCAAAGAGGGCAAATGCAGCCGCAACTCACCGATAATCGTGGAAAAAGTGAAGCTCGCCAAGTGCCCTCCACTTTTATACAGCCATCAAAGTGAAAGTTCTAATTTTAATTTGGCAGGAGAGCTTAATCCCAGCGAGTTTCCCCTTAATGACCAATCGTGACATGCTAATGCATGGATAAAGGGCTTCCTGACATTGTTTGTTGGGAAGCTCAACCCGCCCCTAACCTGCCTTTAATGTCCCGAGTCCAAAATTCCTGCAGTTCATCCCGACATTGGGAAACTGATTTTTGGCCTCACGCCAAATTAGGTTCCCACCGCCTGCCTGCTGCTTCCCACTGCTGGCAGGACCGGAAGATTCTGCCCGTCGGTTATGTAACCGAACCCTTGAAGCCCTGGTAACATTCTTGTGAATCCTCACTCACTCTGTCTAAGTCCAACATATAAAGGTCATCGCCTTTTTCGGCAGTCCTCAGGATTGAGGATGACTTGCTTCCGCTTCGATTCGATGGCTTCTGAGTTTGTGGATAAGACCAATGCACGATCTGCAGACTCTGTCACTTGTGGGAAGCTGGTGCTTGAAGAGTTGGGCTGATGAGTTGTTTGGAGGCTTGTGCGCTCCCTCCAACACCACGACTTCACCTTTTGCATCCTTCCGACAAAGTCTCTCACTGTGTCCCGATCGAACCTTCCCCATTTTAGTTGGTCACGAGCCAGGGATGTCCACGAGTCAGTAGGGATGTTTGACCTCAGGGACGCTTTGAGGAGATCCCTAAAGCGTTTCCTCTGTCGTCCTGGGAATCTCCTGCCAAGACCAAGTTCCAAGTAGACCTGTTATTCTGAGTATCTGGTGAGAGGCACGTGAACGACTTTCCCCGCCCAGCGGAGCTGGTTTTGAAGAATTCGCACCTTGATGCTGGGCGAGGATGCTGCTGTTAGATTGCCTTTCTTGACAATGTATTGCTGATGTGGTCTAACCAGAGCTTTGCATTGCTGGAACAAAGCTTCCACCCCTCTACGTTTGAATCCTCTAGTTATAAAGGCTAATATTCTATTTACAGCAAGGTTTTTCCTCCATCCTTGCACTGTCATCTGGGGATCCCATAAGGACTTTTCCTTGAATCTCCCTACTCTCTTATTCATTCCCATACCTCCTGTTGGTGGTCTCATTTGCAGGTCCAGTTTCAGTTTCTACAGGCCAGAACTTCCACAGAGTGGCAATCCAAGTCAGATTGCCACTCCGCTCCTACTTTCATACCTGAAATTTTTTTTGATCCCATCTTGCCTAACCTTCCGTCCAGGTCGGGTGAGATCTGGGCAGGGCAGTAAGCCCCCAAGGCCTAGCGTCGATGGTAGCTCAGCCTGATGCAAAGTGCCCACACCCCCATTTTACAGTACCTGCTGCCGTGAGGCAGGTAAGTTGAAGGTCCAGCCAATTTTAAAGAACCTTGACAGGCCAGGGAGAAGGTAAGTGTATAAGATAATTGGGTAGGTTTTGGTTTAGGAGTGGGGGAGATTTTTTGGGGGATTTGGGTTGGGTTGTTGCCTTGGTTGGGGGGTGCGGCATTAGTTAGGTCGGACTTTGTTGGGGGAGGGGGGGGGTTTCGGGTTGGCCTTGGCTTGGTTCGGCTTGGGCCCCTGCAGGGGGCAGATGAGGGTCGGGTCAGGCTAGGCTTCGGGGGAAGTTGGATCAGGTCGGGCCTGGTTGGGTTGGTGGGGGGGTATGGGTGGTTAAAGTCAGGAGTCGTGCCTTGGGGGGGTGTGGGGGAAGGGGCAGGGGGCGGCAAAGGGAAGTATCTTAGTGGTGGGGGAGAATCCCATGGGCTGCGGAGTCTTCATGTGGCTGGGGAGTCCCTGTGGGGGCAGTCCTTTGGGGATTTGGGTGTGAGGGCAGTTCTCTGGGGGATGGGGGGAGGGGTTGGTGTGGGCCTGTACAATCGTCACACACAAGCTAAAAATGTTTTAATCCTTCTAACTTTTTCTGGGTATCTGTTGATATAATACAGTCGGAACCATCCAAATTTTGCAATTAAAATCACTTTTTCGCTTGGTTCCTTCCAGGCAATTGCCGTGCAAACTTTACCAGGGAACTTCCAAAGGGGATTCCCTAGTGCATCTGTGGGGTACACCCCCAGTTACACTGCCCTGGGGCTTGGAAGTTATGGCTCGACATGTCTACCAAGAACACTGAGATCTTAGCCAGTTCTTCCAGTCATTTGATTATCATTGTGATGTCAAATGGCTTGGCTCTCATGAGTGTTAACTGTCTTCAATTCAATATTGGGGATGGTGAAGCCATTTTGTTCAACCACTGCCACAAACTTCACTCCCTTACTGCTGATTCTATCCCCTTCCATGATTAGTGTCTTAATTTGAACTGGACAATTCAAAACCATGCTATCCTATTCCATCATGAGCCAAGTTTCAGTGCCTACATCCTCTCCATCATAAAAAAAACCACATCATAAAAAAAAACACTTACTTTGGTCTCCAAAACATTGTGTCTCTTCACCTCAACCACAGCTTCTCCACCACTGAAACCCTAATATATAGCTTTATCGCTTGAAGACCCAATTGCTTGAATGTTCTCCTTGCTGGCCTCCCATTATAATCTCCAACCTGTCCAAAATCTGCTGTATCTTACCATTTCCTCAAAACCTCATCCTTGATATATATTGCTTTCCAGTCTCTCAAAACATTGGAGGCGCAATTGGTCAACAGCAGCAGCGCCTGCAATTGAAAAGAAAATTGGACACAGTATTAAACAATGTTCTGATTCATTAGCAGCCCTGGTTTGCACTACCAAGATCGAAAAATTTCACTCCCATAAAATTGAAATCTTTGTCCTCCTCTTTCCTTCCCTTGATGGCATCATCCTGCCTCATCCTTGCTACCTCCTCCAGTCCTGTTGAATGCTGTTGTCCTCTCACTCTGCTTTATTCTGTATCTTTCCTCCCTTCACTTCCTAACCTTCAACATGGGTTTCTAAGCTCTGGAAGTCTTCCTCAGTTCTAATGCCACTATTTATGCAAAATGAAAGCATACTCAGGAACAGTTTTTCCTACCTCAGATGGCTGCATATTGTGGGACAATTTTCAACTTTTAAAGGCAGCATTAATCATAGAATTATAGAGTGGTTACAGCACTGAAGGATGTCATTCTTCCCATTGTGCCCATGCTGTCTCTCTGTGAGGAAAACTCAGCAAGTCCCAGTTCCCCGCCATCTCCCAATAGCCCTGCACATTATTTTTTTTCAGGCACTTATCCAGTCCCCTTTTGAAATTCACAATTGAACCTGCCTCCAAGACACTCTTAGGCAGTGCATTTCAGATCCTAAACCTATCACCGTATAGATAAACTTTTCCCCATGTTACCATTGTTCCTTTTGCCAATTACCTTAAATCGGTGCCCTCTGACTCTCGACCCTTCCACTAATAGGCCCAGTTCCTCCCTGTCTGCTCTGTCTAGACCCTTCTTGATTTTGAATTCCCCTATTAAATCTATACTCAGCCTTGTCTTCCTTAAGGAGGGAAATCCCAGCTTCTCCAATCTATCCTCTTAACAGAAGTCCCCCATTGCTGGAACCATTCTCATAATCCTCGCTAAAGAATTCACAACCTTCCAAAAGTGTGGTGTCTAGAATTGGACACAATTCTCCAGCTGAGGCCGAACCAGTGCTTCATAAAGGTTCACCATAACGTCCTTGTTTCTGTATTCTGTTTAGAAAGCCCAGGATCCCATTTGCCTTTGGTTGATCTTGCCATGTTTCAAGCTATATTATAAAGTTGGACTATCTCCGCATAAAATGAATAGCTAACCAGAAATTCTAATTCGTCAACTTAAATAATATCACTAACATTTTGACAACATTCATCAACTGTGCTGTTGAGAGCCCCTATAAATAGTTATATTTTTCCTCACTCTTTGGCTAATTTATCAAATATAAACACTCCATAATCTTGGATTAAGAGATTCATGGGGCGTTAACCTGTTTTTTTCACTTATGCTATCTTCCTTGTTATATCCTTTTTAACATTTGTTTGTGGGACTATTATTTCTGCGTATATTGATTATCAGTTAATATTATCTCCATACCTGGCTTCTGTTCCTCTTCTTTTTTAATAGTAATGATATTGCACTAGCTAATTGTGCTTCCCAGCCTTTAAATTAGCTGCTCACCTCGACTCCAGGGACATCCTGCCCGCCATATACATCTTCCTGTTTCTCCAGAACATGCTGTATAAGGATGGTCAGTGAAAACAAGCTTTGCAAGTTGGATGTCGGGTATGTCAGCATAGTTTTTCACATTTCGCACTGAATTAACAAACTTGTCACCATTTATGTTGGTTAAATGTATTCTTAGCTGCTTGAGAAGTACTTAACGGATTATTATTCCAGATACAACATCCCTGTCTACTCCCATTTGTGAACTAATTTTGTACAAAATTGCCCAGAGCAAAATGGCATGCCCTCACTGTTTTGATTGGGGGTCATTATTATGAATTCCTTTTGTGGTGTAAAACCTATATGAAGGTTTAAAATAAAAACACATGTTCACAAGGGGATTTTTTTTTTTTCTCTTTTTGTGTTACCAACTGTATGGGCCACTAATGTAATGTATAGAAATGGGTTTTGAATAGACCCAGAAAGACACTGCATACAAGGAGATAGGTGATGTCAAACCTGGAATGGTCGATATTTGGGCTGAATCCAAAATCTTTGAGAGCAAACCTGCCAAGGAGAAATTTAGATTGTTAGTTTATTTATTCTGTTTTCCCCCTTAAAACAGACCTTGCCCATTGCAAAGGTTTTGCCTGGCCTATTTGAATTGGTTCTGTTCCAATTGGCTTGCTTTTCTGCTTTCAAATCACTCCGGAGTCTACTTGCTCTAATAAATTACATAACAGAAACAGGTAAGTAATACCAGGAATACAGTTTCTGTACAGAATAATGATCTTTGTGTATAGCTTGTTTTCAATTACTTATGTTGATTGCTAGTTTAAATTCTTAATTGGCATTGGTTACAGAGAAAAATATTATCCCTTTCACCTTGGGTGATTATTTTCAAAGTTCTTGTAGTAACAACCATGGATAATTATTAATCACTTGGTTATAGCCAGTGATTATTATCGTTTCCCAGTAATTATTCATGGATTCAGCTGAAGCTGGGCTGTGTGATGATACATTAAATTGATTGGCCTATTAGCTGGTGATGTACAAAGGTAAAAGATACAAGCCTGAAAATTATGCTGTGTGGTATTATTGAACGCATGTTTACCATGTTCTTCTCAAATCCCTTCATCTGTTATTTTAACAGAGGTGTTAGTTCAATTAAAATGAAGAGGTTAACAGCTCCATTAATGCAACAGACAGAAGAATTTGCTACGAATGCATTAAGCTTTAGTAGAATAATGCACTGTGTAATTTTCAGAATATACACTATTGGGACTGGAATTGCGCAATAAACACCATATTGTACCTGGCTAACAGTAGTGAGCAATATTACAAGTAGGTAGTAGGAATAAATGCTAGTAGAATTGGTAAGTTGTCCTATTTCAGGTGCATATGTAATATATATGATTGCAACAGTAGTGTCAAACAATATTTGTATTCTGATGATGTTGTCGGCTGTCTGTCCAGAAATATCCTTTCAGATGTGCACCCAAAGCAGTACATGTGGTGCAGCTGTATCACGCAATTTGGATGGGTAAATGGTATCCACTCTCGATTACCTGGTTTAAGTGCTAATGAGATTTTTTAAAAAAGGGAAAGTCAGTGGGCTGTAACTTCCAGCGAGCATCGGAAAGTGCTGGCCCGCAGGCATTAGAAGAAATAAATGCACACTTACCTGACCTTGAAAGTTACGTTGCCACTTCCATTCACCAGAGCTACTTAGGGCCTGCATGGAAAGACTCTTTGCAGGCCCCAGCAAAGTGTAGCTCTGGAGGGTCCAAGGAGGCCATTCCCCCTTTTTTTACAGCGCTTGCTGCCGTAAAGTAGGTAAGTTTAAAGGGCCAGGGAAATTTAAAGTCCAGGAGAAGGTAAGTGTTTAAGTAAGTGGATAGGATTCAGAGGTGGGGTGGGGGCTTCTGGGATCTTTGGGTTGTCCAGGGGGTCGGGAGTGGGAGTGCGTCAGTCGGAAGTCCAGTGGGGGGGGGGGGGGGTGAGCTGAAATCCGGGGGTAGTGGGGCGGGTGGTCGGAAGTCGTTGGGGGTGGTCTGGGTGTGGGGGGGGAGTACTTGGAGGTTCGGTGGGGTGAGGTCAGATGTCTGGGGGGTGGGGGGGTTGGTTTGGTGGGGACTGAGGTCCGGGGTGGGGTTGGAGGTCCGGTGAAGGGTGGGGGATGTCGGAGGTCCAGGGGTGGGTTGGAGGTCCGGTGAGGGGTTGGGGGGGCTTGGCGTGGCTCAGAGGTCTGGTGCGGGAGTTAGAGGTCCAGGGGTTTGTGGGGAGCCCAAGGTCCAGGGGGTTGGGGGTGGGGTTGTCAGAGGTCAGGGAGTGGGGAGTTGGGGGAATGGGGGATTGAAGGTCGGTGGGGAGGGGTGCGGGGATTGGAGGTTGGGGGTTGGGGGGTGGGCAAGTCGGGTGTGGGGGTGGTCTGGGTCTTTACAATAGTTACCCAGAAGTTAGAAGAGGTTTTAATTCTTCTAACCTTTCCTGAGTATCTATTGGTGTAACCCTGGCGTTAACGACTTTAACTGCATTTTCAGATGGTTCCCAGCACAGTGCAATTATCCAGCGGAAGTATGCACTTCTGGGAAACCCTTGCCTTGGAACATCCAAGAGGCATTCCTCAGCACATCTTTGGGGTACCCCCCCAAATCCGATGCTGGGATGCTCGGAAGTTATGGCTCATTATGTCACGACATTATCTCCATTTCCAGGGCTGGAGCATGGTCCCCAATGGGACAGAACTCTAACCGTCTGATATCCCTAGGAATCATGCAGGAAACCCTGTTTAAAATTTCATCAACACTCTATTAGGCTTTTGGTCCTAAGCCACCTCTTCCACCCCTGTGTATCAGTGGTATTCCTCAATTCTGGCATCAAAGTGGCCAAGCACAATGGTAAAAAGTTAAAATATTGATGTATGCAACAGAATTTTCCAGGCCCATTGGAGATGGCCTTGAAGGCAAGAGAGCTGCAATACGGTAGGGGAAGGCATGAGAAGGGGAGCTCGATACCTTCAGCGCCCAAACGAGTTGGCTGCCCACCAGACGGCTGGCAAAGCCAATTAGGAGCCAATTCCTGCTTGGGAGGGCTCACTGCCAAGTAGCGGAGATTGCCACGGAAACACTTGTGACTTCCCAGTGATTTCCTGGTGGTGGGATCTATTTATGGGCAGGTCACAGCCCATGTAGGGCCTCTCAGGGCCAATGTCCATGATGCGGAAATGGCACCACCAGTGCCCCACAGCCACCACACCCCGCTCCTGATCACCAGGGTCTTCTTGCCTGGCTCCAGCACCCTCCCCAAAATCTACTGGCTCTTCAAGCATGCCTTAGCATTGAGGCGCCTTCATCCTGGAGCTGCAGCCTCAACACTGGCCACCATTGGCAGTGGCGCTACTGAGCTGCTGGCCCTCTGAATATGCCTGCAGCTGTAGGGGGCAAACTCCCCTCCTCAAATTGGGCAATGGCCAGTTAATTGGCCACCAACAACAAATGCACCCAGGGTTCCACAGCTGTCTGGAGTTGGGTTGCCGCCTGCTTTCAAGTCTGCAGTGGACTCCCAGGTTAGCCGAAAATGTCAACCCACGCTCTTCTAATGTCAGGACCAAAAACTGTCTGGGTGCGGAAAATGTCTAAATAATCTTTCTTGCAAGTTCTGACATACTTCGATCTATAAGTTCCTTCCAAACAATTGTACAACTTTAAAGTGGAAAGAAGACACATTTGCAACCAGATAATGCATTGACTAATAGTAACAGTGCTGGGCACATGCAGGTCATATCCATTCCTTGCCTGGAAAGGGAGGTATTTAACTTAAATTGCATTTGCATTAGGTGAGTGGACAAGAACATCCACTCACTCAGTTGCTGTTTAGTTTATTGTGCGTGGGATCAGGGGTATATATTATTCTCTTTATATTCATCATTACAAAGGACGAGCCAACCTAAGAGGAAGATCAGTAGAAAATAAGAAGGTTTTCATTGTTACAATGCATTTGGCTGCTATAATGTACATGAATGGGGAGAAAGCAGTTTTTGCTCATGAGAGGCTATTCAGGCCTTGTGAATCAGTCAATAGCACCATTCTGCAGAACATCATGAGATGGAGGGCATGTGGGGAAGAAAGGTAACAGGTAGTAAGAGGTATGGTGGATGGGAAAATAAACCACTTCAGAAGTTAGTCAGTGATTGAGAACATTTTCAGATCACCACGGCTTTCACAGAGTATAATCATATGAAATTAAACTAACCTCATTGTTTATCGTTATAATTTTACAGGATGTTAATGCTTTAACCATCTCCACAATATTTATTTTTCCTTTACTATCTGTTGAAAGGTTTCAGAAGAACCAATGAAATTCCAAAATTTCCGAGCGTTTTCAGCAGTACTTGAGTTTCAGAATTACCAAAGACATTGCCACTTCTCCCTCTTCCAATCCAAATCCATCCACATTTTTGAACCACTTGAACTACCATCATGCACAGATTTGATCATTGGTATGGAACCTTAAAATATAAAGTATTGCTGTTTATTGCTAAAAACATTTACATGTTGAATAATAACCGTGTGATTGTAAAGTGAAACAGAAGAAGAGCCCCATAGAAAACAATGCAGAGTACCAGTTACAACATCTTCCAAACATTGCCATCATCAGGCATAACGTCAGGAAAATGATCTCTGTCTTATGTAGTAAAACATTTTGCGGTTCTTTTGATGTTGCGAAACTCTTTGCGCTGTTTGATATCACATCAGCATGCATCAAAGCTCTGGCTGGAAATGTTGGGCAGAATCTCCTGTGCCCACTGGTATCAGGCGCCGTGAGTGGACAATATGTTGAGAAGGCCAAAAATCGGTTTCACGATGTCGTGAAACTAGCTTGCGATCGTCCGCACAGCCCGTCGATGGTGGGCCACGTTTTCCTTGTTACAATACTTCTGCATATCATTATAAGGCCAGCCAGCTGGATGAGGTCAGAGGTTTTGGGCAGCTGTGCAGTGCACTAAACTCTGGTCATCCAAGTGGTGGTCAGTGCTCTCCGGAATGTATTAAGGGGCCTTCAGACTTAACTGAGAGAGGCTCTTAATATACCCAAGCTAATCCACACATCTGTCTTTCATCCTGCAGGAGGGTACATTAGGAGCATGGAGCCTGGTGAACTGGCTGTATGCCTTGTGGCTTACAGAGAGTGAAGATGACGGAGAAGAGAGCGATGGAGGTGCCTAGCTGCATTGAGGGAGGAGTAGCATCTTCAGGAAGAATGGGTGGCTGTGGTACCCACACATACTGCTGAAGAGCCACAGTGAGCACTCGTTCAGCGCCTAGCTAGACCCAGGGTCTATAGATGCCACCTTTCATTCCTGCAGCTGACTGATAATCAGCTTTGCGGAAGACTGGCATGTCTAGGGGAGCTGATTGGTCACATCTGCCAGCTATGCAGGATTTGGCACCACAGGGACATGGAGGGCATTCACTGCCAGTGGCTGTGAAAGTGACTGGAGCGCTTAATTTTTGTGCCAGTGGCTCATTTCAGGGCTCCACCAGTGACCTCTGTGGGGTATCACAAGCCTCCACCCACAAATACATCTATGAGGTCACGGATGCCATCTTCTTGAGGGCACACAATTTTGTGCATTTTGCCCAGGACAAGAGAGCCAGGATGCAAGAGTGATTGGATTTGCCCACATCTCGGGTTTCTCAAAGCTGCTTGGTATGATCGATTGCACTCACGTGGTGCTCAGGTCTCTGTCGCAATGAGGGGTCGACTGTGTCAATTGCCAGGGCTTCCATTCGCTGAATGTGCAGTTGGTGTGTGACCACCACAAACGCATCTTGCAGGCCTGCGCACGTCTTCCAGGGAATGTCCACGCCTCCTACACTCTCAGTCAATCACAGATGCCTGATGTCTTCCAAAGTCCACAGAGGCTGCAGGGTTGGCTCCTCGGGTCAAGGGCTACCCGTAGAGGATGTGGCTGATGACCATCGGGATGCTGAAAATGAGGTTCCGGTGCCTGGACTGGTTTGGTGCTGACCTGCAATATAGTCCATAGAGGTTGTCACACATCGTCATCGCCTGCTGCGCCTTTTACAACCTGGTGCTGCAATGGGGAGAGGAGCTGGCTGAGGAGGAGATGGAGGATCTGGAGGTCTTGTCTGATAAGAAGGATGTCGACAGTGATAAGGGTGAGGAGGTCCTCGAAGGTGACGATGACGGTGATGAGGCCGTTGCATTGGCCAGACGAGGCAGGCACACTCGGGAGGCCCTCATAGCTGCTAAATTTGTGGAGGATGATGACTACATGCAGTGAGGAGACACCGTAGATCCTCACATTGCATCTATGAACGTTTGACTCCAGTCTGGCTTATGGCAGCGCACATACCCTCTGTGATAATGCTTCTGTCATGGAGACGTAGTGGAGGCCCTAATACCCGTTGGATTGCAGGAGGATGATGACAACATGCAGTGAGGACAATCCATAAATCTTCACAAAGCCTCTGAGAATGTCTGACTCCTGTCTGGCCGAGGGCAGCTCGCTTGCGCTTTGTGATCAGGGTCATGTCATATAGAGATGCAGCCATGAAACTGTAGAAGCACCTGATCCTTTGTCAGCCTTCAGCACCTGAGCCCTTCAGGGGCACAGTGTTATTGAAGAAATGGGGGCCAGCGCCACGTTAAAGGTGCTGAGAGCACAGAGAGAGAATGACGGAACTCTCTGGAGCCTGCCCACTACATTCTGGCAGAAACACAAACACCGTTGAGATGCAGGCATCAGTAATATGTCCAGGGAATGTGAGGCTGGATGATCACTTTGGCCTGAAGGCTGCACAAAGCATAGGGAAGGGGCCCTGGACTGAGACACCTGCCTTTATCTTGTGCAGAAAGGTTTCACGTCTGAGTGACATAAACACTGCTCATCAGAACAAGGAGCAATAGGCAGGGAGACATTCTAGAGAGTTTATTTACAATAGTGGACATTATGCATAAGTGATTAACACCCATGCCCAGGCTCCAAAAGAGTTACATCTTCTTAACCTTCCTAACCCTGCCGCTACGTCTTGGTGCTCCCCGGACATCCACAGCGGAGGTGGAGGCAGCCTGCTGACTGCTTCGCCCTGTCTGTGATGATCTTGGCGGGTGTCCTTTGGAGGGCTGAGACCTGGAAGGGCCCAGCTTTCAGGGTCCTCCTGTATGGCAGTGGCACCCTCCTCGGCCTGAGGGGATTTGGATGGGCTGGATACCCCTGGAGTCACCTGGGTGGCTGGCCACAGGGGCTACACCTGCTGATAATCCTCTCTATTGGTGTTCAAGGGCCCCAGGTTACTCCTTGAAGAGAAGGGGTAGCTGGATTGAGATCAAACTGCCCCGCACCCCTCTTGCATATACACTGTTGGAGGTCAACTATGACGTCAGTGATAGAGTTGAGTCCATGCAGCAGTGCAGGAGCAACATCTGGACCAAGGTCTCCATGGCAGTTACCATCCTGCCAGTGTTGACCTCGGTGCATTGGCATGCCAGCACCATCACTTCAGGCGGAAGGACTCCTCCATCGTGCCTTGCAATCCGAGGAGTGTAGCGGACATCCCTTCCTGATGTTCCCGAGCTTGCCTTTGCAGCTCCAGCAACTGTGACATGACCGAGTCCAGAGGCTCGTCATCTGACTCGTACTCGGCAAATTTCTGTCCTCCAGCAGTCCTCCGAGTGCCAACACCTGGGAAGTCCCTGCCTCCACCACCTGCTGTGGATCAGAAAGTGCGATATGCTCACCAGATTGTGATCCTGAGGCTTCTGTAAAGCTAGGTCACATCGAGGTGTGTGTCTCTGCACTGGTGGAGGGTGTAGGTGAGCACTGTGATGGGTCTTAAGGGAGGGTTTCAGCAGATTCCTCTTCTGAGCTTCCCTCAGGGCTTGACTGAAGGCCCTTGGTCGTGGACTCTCTTGACAGTTTCCCAGATGTGCCTGTGAAAGCAAGGGAGATAATTAGTGCATGGCAGTGGCCTGTGAAACAGCACACATCACTCACAGCATGGTTATCTGATGAATGTTGCACTGCTGGACCCTCACTTGGTAGTCCAGCGCCAACCTCACCATCAGCACAGGACCAGTCTGGATCCTCACTGACCAGTTGGTTGTCTCTGAGGACCTTGATTTCAGGCATTCCTCCACAGGTCTGTGACTTCTCATCTTGTTGTGTGTCAGCTTGTCCTGCGTGAATAAAGATGGAGACAGTATAAGCAGGATGCTGGCCAGGCCAGATGGTAAATATGTCTGGCATGTGTGGGTGGTGAGTAGTCCCATGGATGGGATGAGGACAATGAAGGTGAGTGTATGTTAGAGTGAATGGTGATGTCCCTTGAACTGGCAGTGAGTGAGTGCCCTGTGGATGGGTGATGAGTTTGTGACTGTGTGAGTTAGAGGTGATGAGAAGAGTGACTTACCCTGGCAGAACAGAGGAGATCATCCGCTTGTGGCACTGGGTGACTGTCCTCTTTTGCAGGGTGTTGGTGCTGACCAACACTGCCACCACCTCCCAAACCAGATTAGTGATGTTGCTGCCCATCCTGCAGCCAGAAGGGGGTAGAAGGAGGACATCATGGTAAGCCTCCATTACATCCAAAAGGCGCATGAGGGATGCGTTATTGAACCTGGGGGTTCCAGCTTCTTCCTTTCGGGGCCATGTCTGCTGTGCAGCAGGTGGTGGGCTGGAAGCACTGAGAGAAGTGCGTGCGGGGCTGCACTTTAACTATGATGCCCGGTGTGATGAAGTGGCGAGGTGATGGTGTGATGTGTGAATGCCAGCCCACCTGCTATGGAAACGGCGTGTTTCCCGGGAATGAATAATTAACGTGGCAGGTTTGGGATGCTACAGTGGGAGAAGCCGCCATTGCGGCCGGCGGGTAAAGCGACATTTTATCCGCCCACTACTGCATTGTAAAATTCTAGAATACTGCTATTTGTATTTAAGGAAACCTCCATGACCTCACTCGATATAATTCAGCTCCATTGAGATAAATGTGCCAACCTCTGAAAGAACTGATCGATCAGGCCATTGTGATGGATGGTGGGATCCTCCACAACTAATCAAAGTGGAGAATTTTGAAATCAATTTTGTCCTTGTGGCCGATATACTTCCCTCCATTGAAATAAAAATTGGGAAAAGTGTAAACTGAGCTGTTCCCTCACTATTACCTGCATTAAACCATCACACAAAGTCAAGATCTACCCTCAGGTGTTCACAGAAACCAAGGTAATGGTACACCATAATACTTTAAAATGTGCTCTTTGAAACTTCAAAGCATCTACTTTCTTATCCTAAGTACCATTTAAAAATAAATACAATTATATAATTGAAAAGCATAGTCTTTTAAATTAATACTTTTGGTAAGCTTAATCTGAAATATATTTCAAAGTCGTTCACTAAATAAGTATATTAAAGACAGAATAAGGAATAAATTATTGCTAGCGATAATAGCAGATTAATGTTTTATGACATTTCTCTAACTGCTATTTTACCCAGCAGTATTAACCCATTTATTTTACCGTAAAACCTGGTTTGACTTATACTATCATGTGGGTAGAGCATTTGAAAGGTTTATCATACCAAGATTTTCACCGCCTAGACACTTGATGGATGGCTGTGTTTCAGAGTAAAAACAATTGCAATCTACTATTTGTCATAGGCTTTAGATGTCTCTGAATGTTCACTTAGAAATTGCTGGATAAAAGAGCTGAACTTCCCAGGTGAGCTGAGAGTGACTGCCCTTGACATCAAGGTGGCATTCGACCGAGTGTGGCATCAAGGAGCCGTAGCAAAACTGGAGTCAATGGGAATCAGGGGGAGAAAACTCCACTGGTTGGAGTCATACCTAGCACAAAGGAAGATGGTTGTGGTTGTTGGAAGTCAGTCATTTCAACTCCAGGACATTACTGCAGGAGTTCCTCAGGGTAGTGTCCAAGGCCCAACCATCTTCAGCTGCTTCACCAATGACCTCCTTTCCATCATAAGGTCAGAAGTGGGGATGTTCGCTGATGATTACGCAATGTTCAGCACCATTCGCAACTCCTCAGATACTGAAGCAGTCCATGTCCAAATGCAACAAGACCTCGACAATATCCAGGCTTGGGCTGACAAGTGGCAAGTAACACTTGCGCTACACATGTGTCAGGCAATGCCCATCTCCAACAAGAGAGAATCCAACCAACGTCCCTTGATGTTCAATGGCATTACCATCACTGAATCCCCCACTATCAACATCCTGGGGGTGTTACCATTGACCAGAAACTGAACTGGACTAGCCACATAAATGTTGTGGTGACAAGAGCAGGACAGAGGCTAGGAATCCTGTGACAGGTAACTTGCCTCCTGACTCCCCAAAGCCTGTTCACCATCTATAAAGCACAAGCTAGGAGTGTGATAGAATACTCCCCACTTGCCTGGATGAGTGCAGCTCCTACAACACTGAAGAAGCTGGACACTATCCAGGACAAAGCAGCCCACTTGATTGGCACCACATCCACAAATATTCACTCCTTCCACCACCAACACACAGTAACAGCTGTGTGGACCATCTACAAGAGGCACCGCAGGAATTCATCAAGGCTCCTTAGAAAGCACCTTCCAAACCCACGACCACTACCTTGAAGGACAAGGGCAGCAAATAGGTGGGAACACCACCACCTGGAAGTTCCCTTCCAAATCACTCATCGTCCTGACTTGGTAATATATTGCCATTCCTTCACTGTCGCTGGGTCAAAATCCTGGAACTTCTGGGTGTACTGTGGGTATACCTACATCACATGGAATGCAACGGTTCAAGAAGGCAGCTCACCACCACCTTCTCAAGAGCAACTAGGGATGGGTAATAAATGCTGTCCCAGCCAGCGAAGCCCACATCCCATGAATGAATAAAAAAAAATTGCTGTAACTGAGAAATGACAAAGCATTTCAAAGCCTTTTGGCAGGTATAGCAAGACACTTATGGTAAGTATTTGAGTATTTTATGGCTTCTGTTTGTGCCCTTTAATGCCCAGGCATGAGTGTTTGTGAATAAAACCAATATTCTATTATAATGGATGTGATAATTGGACACTTGGATAATAATGATATGATTGGGCATAGTTAACACGGATTTATGAATGGGAAATCATGTTTGATAAACATATTGGAGTTTTTTGAGGATGTTACTAATAAAATTGATAAAGGGGAGTTGGTGGATGTAGTATGTTTGAATTTTCAGAAGGCTTTTGATAAAGGCCCCCGCAGGAGGTTTGCAATGACTTGACAGACTGGACAAGTTTCAACAAGAAACAGATTAACTTTATTACAGAGAGCTTTTCAGCTGCTACATGCTCGATCAGGACTCTTATCAGGAAGCCCCACCCACAGATTTCCCACACTTAGGGCTTATTGGTCAGAGCTTCCCAGGAACCTGATGGACAGCAGGAAAGGCTATACCCTCAGCTACTACATTTCCTCCCCCCTAGTTTTTTTATTACAGTTTCTATTTACAGGGAAACATTTGAATATCCAACAACATATGCATATATACAGCTTCTGGCAATTAAAGATCAAGTACCTGAGGTGCTCTTCCACTTGAGCTTCCTCAACAGGGTCGACAGGATC
Organism: Carcharodon carcharias; assembly: GCF_017639515.1. Classification (NCBI taxonomy): domain Eukaryota; kingdom Metazoa; phylum Chordata; class Chondrichthyes; order Lamniformes; family Lamnidae; genus Carcharodon; species Carcharodon carcharias. The sequence continues at coordinate 152,891,065 of NC_054477.1, forward strand.
TGGAACTGCAACATGAGATACATCATTAAAAAGTGGGAGTGGCATTTCAGGGTTTAGCAACTCAATAGAGACATTGGGCATGTCTGTTCTAGGTCAGTCTGTCACCTCAGGGATTGACAGTTCAACATTAATCACAGGCGGAAAAGTTGGTTGTTGGAATGTCTCTCTAGCATGAATATGATCCATATGCTTACGAATGATTCTATCTTCAACTTGCATTTGGAAAGGCAATGGACCAGTCCCTGGTAAAATGGTTCCAGGAACCCAACAACATCCACCGCCGAAGTTTCGCACAAGTACTGTGTCACCTACACTCTCACACTTTGCTGTGCATATTAAGATTCAATTTTTCATTACTCTGATTTTGCTCTACCTTCCCCTCTAAATGTGGAAACACCAGGCTTAACCGTGTGTGTAGGCAGCATTTCATCAATAATTCAGACGGTCTTGAACCAATAGTCAAATGTAGTGCTGTGCAATAATTGAGAAGAAAGTGGGAAATTTGAGTTTCTAAAATACCTTCTGATAACCTCTTCATATCAGATTTGAAAATTTGTACAGCTCTCTCAGCTAAACCATTCGATGAGGGATGGTAAGGGACTGTTTTAATATATCTGATTCCATTCAGATTCACAAATTTCTGAAACCCTGTGCTGGTAAAGGCTGTACTGTTATCAGAAATGACAATTTCAGGTAAGCCATGTATGCTAAAACAGTGACGCAGATTCTCAATAGTTGCGCTCGATGTTGGCGATTTGACTTCATATTCACCGATCCATTTAGAACGTGCGTCTACAATCAACAAAAATATGGTACCTAAGAATGGTCCCACGTAATCGATATGTAGTCTATTCCAGCGTCAGCCAGGCCACTCTCACGGATGCAGTGGAGCTGAAACTGGCAACTTTTGTTGTTGCTGACACTGGAGACAGTGCTTGACCATGCTTTCAATGTCACTGTCAATGCCTGACCACCAGATATATCTTCGTGCAAGCATTTTCATCTTCAATATGCTTGGATGCGCACTATGAAGTTCTGTCAAGAATGGTTCTCTACCTTGTGATGGGATGACAACTCTTGATCCCCAAAACAAAATTCCATCTTGACAGCATAATTCTGTGTTTCCAGCATGGAATGATCTCAAATCTTGAGATACAGGCAAATTTGACCATCCTTGCAAAGCAAAGTCTCTGATTTTTGACAACATTGGATCTCTGTTCGTCCAATTTCTAATTTGCTTAGCGCACACAGTCGAAGAATCCAAGAAATTCAGTAATAGCATAACTTCTTGAGCATGTACCATGCTACCTGATAACGGGAGATGACTAAGCATGTCTGCATTTGCAATGTGTAAGCCAGGGCATAAAAGTATACTCATACACAGATAATGTCAGAGCCCAATGTTGTATTCTTGCTGACGCTATTGGCAGAATGACCTTATCCTCTCTGAATAAACCCATTAATGGTTTTGAGAATTCGCGAAACATAGCCACTGGGCCTTTCTGATCCATTTTCCATTCTATGTGATAACATGGCCCCGACACCAGGATGAGACGCATCACATGTTAATGTCAACTATTTCGATGGGTCTTAGTATACCAATAAACACGACGAATGCGATGAATGCAACAGGTATTTACATTCACAAAAGCTTCTTCCTGTTGTGAATTCCACAACCAACAGTGATTTTTTTTTTAACAGCAAGTGTAATGGTGCGCAATGCAGTTAATAAGTTAGTCAAGAAGTCGCAATAGTAGTTGATCATATCCAGGAAGGACTTGAGTTAGATTGCAATGGATGGTGAGGGTGCATCTTTCATTGTCCGGACTTTCTCTTCCACCCTGTGACCCAGATAAATAACTTCTGGTGCATGAAATATGCATTTTTCCTTCTTTAACCACACACCGACTTCCATGAAGCTCCTTAACACCTTCTCCAGTTTGGCCAAGTATTCGGTCTCGCTTGACCCTGTGATTAGAACATCATTTAGGTATACTACCACATGGAGAAATCCTTGCAAAATACTCTCCATTGTTCTCTGGAAGATAGCGCATGCAAACGATACTCTAAAGCGTAGGCTAGTGTACAGATAAATACCTTTGTGTGTGTTAATAGTCACATATTCTCTCAGCTTGCTATCCAGCTCTAACTGTTGGTAGGCATGACTCATATACCAAATTGGATAAGACTTGCCTCCAGCCAGCTTTGCATATAAGTCGTCTTTCCTTGGGATGGGGTACTTGACTAGTTTTGCTGCCTTATTTATGGCAATTTATAGTCCCCACAAATGCATATGGTTTGATCAGGCTTAACCACTGGAACTATGGGTGCTGCCCATTCTGAGAATTGGACAGGTTGGATGATGCCCAGCTTTACTAACCAGTACAGTTCTGCATCCACTTTCCCCTTCAACATATAAGGCACAGGTCTGGCCTTAAAGAAATGTGTTGTCACCTGAGGATCTATATATATCTTGGCCTGCACACCTTTTAATTTCCTTAATTCATTTTGAAAAACCGTGCTATATTTCCTTAACAGTTCAGGAACTCCTCCTGTTTTCAGGTGAAGTATCTCAGACCAGTCAAGCTTGATCTTCTGTAACCAGTTTTGGCCTAAAAGACTGGGTCCTTCTCCTTTCACTATTATCACAGCCACTTGGCTGTTTGATGTCTTTAAGATACTGGTACTGTGGCGCTGCCCTTTTACCTGAATATATTCTCCAGCGTATGTCTTTAATTTAGCGGTTGTCCACTCTAGGTTAATTGGCAGTCTACCTTCATTAAAGTATTGAAAGTGTGCTGTCCCACCACTGTAGTTGAGACATCTGTATCCACCTGCATTATTAGGGGCTTCTCATTAGCTTGGATTGTGACAGTGATAGGTTCGTTTTTCACCGTGGTTTCATTATACAGAGAATAAATGTTGGTGTCGGCAACTTCAGGTTCTGCTGTATTCTTTAATTTAGTTATGTTGGTTTGCTGCTTTATGGGCTGTCTCAACTTTTTTTATTCATTCACGGGATGTGGGCTTCGCTGGTTGGGTCAGCATTTATTGCCAATCCCAGTTGCCCTTGAGAAGGTGGTGGTGAGCTGCCTTCTTGAACCGCTGCAACCCATGTGGTGTAGGTACACCCACCGTGCTGTTAGGGAGGGAGTTCCAGGATTTTGACCCAGTGACAGTGAAGGAACGGCGATATATTTCCAAGTCAGGATAGTGAATGAATTGGAGGAGAACTTCCAGATGGTGGTGTTCCCATCTATCTGCTGCCCTTGTCCTTCTAGATGGTAGTGGTGTGGGTTTGAAAGGTGCTTTCTAAGGAGCCTTGGTGAATTCCTGCAGCGCATCTTGTAGATTGTACACACTGCTGCTACTGTGCGTCAGTGGTGGAAGGAGTGAATATTTGTGGATGTAGTGCCAATCAAGTGGGCTGCTTTGTCATGCGTGGTGTCAAGCTTCTTGAGTGTTGTGGGGGCTGCACTCATCCAGGCAAGTGGGGAGTATTCCATTACACTCCTGACTTGTGCCTTGTAGATGGTGGACTTGCTTTGGGGAATCAGGAGGTGAGTTCCTCATTGCAGGATTCCTTGACTCTGACCTGCTCTTGTAGCTACAGTATTTATATGGCTAGTCCAGTTCAGTTTCTGGTCAATGGTAACCCCCAGGATGTTGATAGTGGGAGATTCAGTGATGGTAATGCTATTCAACATCAAGGGGCGAAGGTTAGATTCTCTTTTGTTGGAGATGGTCATTGACTGGCACTTGTGTGGCACGAATGTTACTTGCCACTTGTCAGCCCAAGCCTGGATATTGTCCAGGTCTTGTTGCATTTGGACATGGAATGCGTCAGTATCTGAGGAGTCGCGAATGGTGCTGAACATTGTGCAATCATCAGCGAACATCTCTTCTTCTGACCTTATGATGAAAGTGAGGACATTGATGAAGCAGTTGAAGCTGGCTGGGCTGAGGACTCTACCCTGACGAGCTCCTGCAGTGATGCCCTGGAGCTGAGATGACTGACCTCCAACAACCACAGCCATTTTCCTTTGTGCAGTTACGACTCCAACCAGTGGAGAGTTTTCCCTTGATTCCCATTGACTCCAGTTTTGCTAGGGCTCCTTGATGCCACACTCGGTCAAATGCATTCTTGATGTTAAGGTCCCTTCACCTCATCTCGGGAGTTCAGCTCTTTTGTCCATGTTTGAACCAAGGCTGTAATGAGGTCAGCAGCTGAGTACCCTGGCAGAACCCAAACTGGGCGTCATGAGTATGTTATTGCTAAGCAATTGCCACTTGATAGCACTGTTGATGGCCTGTTCTATTATTTTTCTGATGATCGAAAGTAGATTGATGGGTGATAATTGGATAACCCTTCTCAGCTGTGGATCAGGTTGGATTTGTCCTGCTTTTTGTGTACAGGGCCAACCTGGGCAATTTTCTACATAACCAGTGTTGTAGCTGTACTGGAACAGCTTGACTAGGGGCACGGCCCACTCTGGAGCACAAGTCTTCAGTATTATTCCTGGAATATTGTCAGGCCCCACAGCCATTTCTTGATATCACATGGAGCGAATCAAATTAGCTGAAGACTGGCATCTGTGATGCTGGGGACCTACGGGGGAGGCATTTCCTTACTATGTGACCTTTCTTATGGCTGTACCTCCTTGAATTTACAGGTGTCTGGTCCATGGTCACCTTCACATCTTTAACAACTTAAACTTGGAGTCGCTGCTGAAGTGTTTTCACTGGGCCTTTTCATATTTCTAACAGTGGACGTCATCTCTCGCTGCGATACTGTGAGTCTGTTTTTGCATCGTGCTCGGCGGTAGCTTCCTGCGCCATGTTGCATATGTCGCAAAGCCTACAAGTCTCTCGCAGCAGTTTCCACGGCGAGGGAGATTTCTAGGGCCCGCTTAAAATTGATGTTGGCCTCATCGAGTAAATGGTGTTGTATGGTGTTGTCCTTAACTCCACAAACTAATTGGTCACGCGACGTATCACTTAATGTGTCCCCGAAGTCGCAGTGGTTTTGTCAACTGCGTAAGGTTGACGACAAAGGTTGCGGTGGACTCTCCTGGGGCCCTAACTGTGGAATTAAATTTAAAACGCAGCATTATTACGGACGGCTTCGAATGGAAGTGCGATTTCATGAGGTCCACTAATCCATTATGGGACTTAGAATTGGGCCCGCTTGGGGCCGTCAGGTTATGAACGAGGTTATGTTGCTTTCTGCTTTTCTTCTGCGGTAATTTCATTTGCTACGAAACGAAAACCAAGGCGCCCAACATACTGGCTTCAGTCTTTCATAGCCACGTCATAAGGGTCAATTTTGCCGAAGTGTGGCATGACTGGTGAGCAGTCTTTTTTTTCTCTTAAGATTCGATGTACTCAGGGTAACAAGGCGAGGTGCAGCATCCGAGCTATTTTATCTTCGTCGCCAAATGTGATGACTTGATGGACTGGACAGGTTTCAACAAGAAACAGATAAACTTTATTACAGAGAACTTTTTCAGCTGCTGCATGCTCGATCAGGACTCTCGTCAGGAAGCCCAATCCCCCAGATTCCCCGCGCTTAGGGCCCATTGGTCAGAGCTTTCCAGAACATCACCTGACCCCTGATAGACAGCAGGAAAGGCTATACCCTCAGTTACTACAAGGTTGGTTAGCAAAATTAAACCACATGGGATTAGAGGTAATATACTGGTATGGATTAAGGATTGGCTAACAGGTAGAAACAGAGGTTAGGAATAAATGGGTCATTCTCATGTTGTTGGACTGTGACTAGTGGTGTACCAGACAGATCAGTACTTGGGCCCCAGCTGTTCACAAATGTATATCAATGATTTGGGTGTCTGAAAGAAATGCACTATTTCCAGATGACACAAAGCTAGTTGGGAATGTGTGTTGTGAGGAAGATACAAAGTGGCTTCAAGAGGATTTGGACAGACTGAATGAGTGGGTAACAGTATGGCAGATGAAATGTGGAAAAATGTGAGATTATCCTCTTTGGTAGAAGGGACAGATGCGCAGAGCGTTTCTTAAATGGTAAAAGATTAGAAAGCTTAGAGATGCAAAGGGACCTAGTTGACCTGGTCAATAAGTCAGTGACAGCTAGCTTACAGGTGCAGGAAGCAATTAGGAAGGCTAATGGTATGTTGGTCTTTATCGCAAGAGGGTTTAAGTACAGGAGTAGTGAAGTTTTGCTTCAATTGTATAGAAACTTGGTTAGGCTGCACCTGGGGTACTGTGTGCAGTTTTGGTCCCCCTACCTTAGGAAGGATATTATTGCACAATGAAGGCTCACCAGACTTGTCCCAGGGATGATGGGACTATCCTATGAAGAGGGATTGGGGAAACTGGGCCTGTATTCTCGAGAGTTTCAAAGAATGAGAGGTGATCTCATTGGAAACCTACAAAATAATTACAGGGATAGACAGGGTAGATGCAGGTAAGATGTTTCCCCAGGTTAGGGAGTCTAGAACCAGGGGACAACATTTCAAGAAAAGGGGGAAGCCACTTAGGACTGTGATGAGAGGAATTTGTGAATCTTTGGAATTCTCTACCACAGTGGGCTATGGAATCTCAGACATTGGGCAGAATTTAGCCCTCGATTGGCGGGTGGGCCTCACCGGCTCGGTGGAGAGAGGGCAGCCGAACTCCGCCACCGAAACGGGCCCCGCCGCCATTTTGAGTGGGCGGGCCAATTAAGGCCCACCCAGCGGCCTGCCCGACGGGAAGCGCTTTGTGCTTCCTGTGTGTGGGGGAGGGGTGGAGGGATTCCCCAACTGTCAAAGTGCGCTCTTTTATGCATGCGTGCACTGCTCCCTGAGACTAAGTGCTGCCTCGGAGATTGGTAACAGTTTAAAAAACCTCAAAAATAGAAAAATAAAAAAAACTATTAACATGTCCCCCTCGTGTGACAATGTCACGCGAGATGGGACACGTTACTAAATATGACATAAAGTTGAATAAAGATTTTTAAATCAGACAAGAAACCTCATCCCGTCTTAAGGTTGGACGGGCAGGGCCTTTATTTGGGTTAATTATCCTGTCAATGGCCTCAATTGTCCATTGAAAGGTCGGCGGACAGACAGCTGATTTCGTTGTCCACCCGCCTTCCTGAAGATTTAAATGGGGCGGGATGACATCGGGGGTTCCTCCCGACATTATCCCGCGTCATTTTCCCATCGGCGAGCGGGCCCCGCCCCCAAATTGCCAACGGGAAAATTCTGGCCATTGAGTATGTTTAAAGCAGGGATTGACAGATTTCTAAATAAAGGGATATGGGGATATTGTGGGAAAAGGGCATTGAAGTGGATGGTCAGCCACGATCGTATTGAATGGCGGAGCAGGCTCGATGGGCTGAATGGCCTACTCCTGCTCCTATGATCTTATGAATACTTTCAATAGTGCACATGCCTCCCTGTGACTCCATCTATATATCATCTCCTAGGGAGTCTCAGATCACTTCCCTTTTTGCAACTAAAGCCATAGGTGTAAAGTTAACCATTAGACTCGGAAGCCTGGATGTGCTAGCAACTGAAATGTGTCAAACAGTTAGATGGCAAGTTCCAGCGCTCATTGTCAGGGGAGCATTGGAAAGTATTTAGTGGAAGACTCGAAGGTACAGCCATGGAGAAAGATATGACAATCATCTGAAGTGTGAAGGCAGGATGAGTACTGCAAAATGTTGGCAAACATGAAGCACGATGGCCATTAGAGGCATCAAAGATGTGCCGAGTATACAGCAAATGAGAGATTATTATGTTTTTGCAATGAATTTTCAGATTTTAAACACTTCCTTGTACATTACATAAAACACAGCTGTTACACTTAATAGGGGGACATGTATAAATATTGGGATTTAATTGATTTATCAATTTAAAACATTTGGCAGTTTAGAAATACTTTGCATTTTTAAAACATTGGCATTGTGCAAACACTTGAGAACCTAGAAAATTGTGTTGACACAGAGGTTCTAAAGAAGGGATTGTATTCGGTGTACAAAATTATGAGGGGTCTAGATAGGGTAGGCAAGAAAGACTTGTTTCCCCTAGCTGAGGGGTCAGTTCTCAGTGGGGCATAGATTTAAGGTGATTGGTAGAAGGATTAGAGGGGACAGGAAGAAAAACCTTTTCATCCAGAGGGCGATGGGTGCCTGGAATTCACTGCCTAAATTGGTGGTCGAAGCTGAAACACTCAAATCATTTAAGAGGTACTTGGACCAACATCTGAAGTGCTGGAACCTGCAAGGCCTCAGACCAGGTGCTGGAAAGTGGGATTAAAATGAGCGGCTAGTTTCTTTTTTTTCTCTTTTTGGCTGGCGGAGACACAATGGGATGAATGGCCTCTTTCTCCACCGTAACCTTTTTATGGTTCTGTGGCATGATGAGATGGAATCGAATTGGCAGCTACCAAAATCTGGGATCCAGTAGCTGGCTTTACTGTAGTCCAGGTCAGAATGAGTCAGAAGGTTGTGGGGTCAAGTCTCACTCCAGAGACTCAAGCACACAATCCAAGCTAACATTTTCATTCAGTATTGAGGAAGTGCTGCACTGTCAGAGGTGTCAACTTTCAGATGAGGTTAATCTGAGGCTCCATCTGCCTTCTCAATTGATAACAAATATCCTATGTTATAATTTTGAGAGCAGCAGGGGAGTTCCCCCCAGTGTCCTGGCTAATATTTTATCCCTCAATCAGATTATCTGGTCATTATCACATTGCTTTTTGTGGGAGCTTGCTGTCTACACATTGGCTGTTATATTTCCTACCTTACAACAGTGACCACACTTCGAAAGTACTTCATTTACTATAAAGCACCTTGCGATATCCTGAGGTTACGAAACATGCTATGTATAAATGCGCATCTTTCTTCTTACTGATGAGTCAGCTTGGTCAAGGGGAAATTGAACTAAGATCACTCCTTTATTCCTGGATAAATATCTATCAGATGTTTGTGATGGTGGGGTAAGGTTTTTGCTTGAGAATGGACTATGCACAGTCTCCTATTTAGTTCCCTAATACACGGAGCAAGGGCACTACTGTGCAGATTATTTCTTGAGAATAATGCTGTGGAAAATTAAACAGATCTTGAAACTGTTTCTAAAAATTTCCCTTCAGTTTGCACTTTAATTTTTCACAAAATAACAAAAGATGACTATAGAGGTGATATTCATCTGCTAATAATCCTAGAATTCCTACCTTTCTCCATATTTAATGACCATTTAAGCAAATGGTAGGAGTACAGAGCTTAGCATGATAATGGAATAATTTGAAGCACAACAAAATATTTGACAGTTTTGACTACTTATTGAACGAAAAAGAAACAAAATTAGAGTTGACACTTTAAAACAAGTCACATTTGCTGATTTTGCTAGTGTTCTCATTATCTGTGACCTTCATTTCCTTAATGTTGTCCTCATTCATGGTACACCTATGTGTTCCTCACAAGCAGTTTTAGTTAATCTCTGTAGACACGCCTTTATGTGGATAGCTCAATATACATTGATCACTGATCTATTCCCTCACCTCAGTTATGTGTTTAAAAGTAATGTTATTTCTCTCGTTCCTTGAAACCCTTCCCCAGAATATTTTAAACTTTAAAGTGACTCATTATTATTATGGTCTCCAAAAGCAGTCAAGTTATGAGATAGACAAAGAAGGCTTTTAATTACAGTTTGTCCTTCAGACTGGTTTTGTACATCGTTACAAATTTGCGTGCAAGAATTTAAAAGAAAAAATCTGCTACATTTTGGTGCAGCATTAATTATACACAGGTAGCGAAAAATGCTAACTTTCAGCCGCTGACCTAAGGGCCTGAGCTGGAAGTAGAAAGCAGTGCATGGTGCATTGTACTTGCTGCACAAGAGTTTTGAGATCTCTGATTGCAAAACTGATTCTTCATGCAGGCAATATAATTATGTCAGCTGCTTTCAAAAGGCACATTTCCTTATTACAATTCTGATACAACCTTCTGTTGAAATTAACTATATATTCTGCTAAGTGTTCCAGCAAATAGGATATAAACCAAAGAGAAATAGGATGTATTAAGCACTGTGCAGTTGAGTTATAGCCATAAATTGTATTCTCTCGCTCCTTACCATGAATTCTCATCAATATTAGTGCCTTTTATCCATTTTATCTCAGCTGCATATTAATAACCTGCAGTTCCAATGACCTACACAGCATAAACTGTTTTTTATTCATTAACTGTGCTCTCAAGTGAAGCACAATCAAAGGACTCATCCTTCCTCAACAGCTTGGATCAATATGCCAAAGGCCAAGGGAAATATCTGCAACAAATGGATATATCCATCGATAAAAGTGAAAAAAGGCAAAATAAGCCTTCCCATCAATTAAAATGAAAGAGCTCGACCCACCAATCCTCTTTATGACAAATTTCAAAAATGAAGCAGGCGGTGTTTCGGGGAATTTGGTCAGATGTGTTAAAAATTGAAATTCACATCCCTTTTTCTCTGATTAGGAAATTAATTTATGCAAAGATTTCATTAAAATTTAGCATGCTCCTGCAGTTTATTGAAACCAACTCAATCAATAAAAAAATTATGCGTAGAAAATTCATGTAATACTGGGGGACAATACATAAAAATAACAGGTTATATTTTAACTGATGAAACTCATAACTTTGAGCCTTTTACTAATAAATGAAGAATATTATTTAAGACGGAAATAACTATTACCAACTAAAGAATGTTGCTTTATGGTTCCCATGAAAGTACTGTTCTCTGCGGCCTAAAGATGGCTTAACTATGCAAAGCCAATAGTAAATAAACCTAGTTTTTGCTGCACATTTGCTGAAATTACAATAAAATGATGATAGATTCATACTTGTACCGAAATTAGACTCATGGAGGAACTCCATCTACTGGTGCTCAGGATGCAATAGCGACAAAAAGAAAAGAAGCAGTGTTAGCCTTGAGGAATAGCCACAATCTAACTCCCGTGTTATTTTATTATTTTACCCGAGACTTTGATGATACAAGCAACATTCCTATTATGGAAAGCGATAAAATAACTGACACTGGTCCTTTCATATTATAAAATTGTTGCTGTGATTATTGTCAAGTCACATCATACAGACAGCTTTGATGAGATATTGTTTACAAGAGCGAACGATAGTCAAAATGGTGGTGAATATATTTTACTTACAATCACAAATTGCAAGCAAATAGCTTCAATAAAAAAATTGTATATGGTATTTTCGATGTGATCAACAGAACTCAAATATCATTGTTTATATTTATGCCTTAAAAAATAGGTCCTAACTGCAATGTTGAGGAAATGCTGGAATGGAAATTGCTCTGTGTAATACCAGCCCAGATTTTGCTGGGGTTAGTTGCCTGGCAGTGAGTGGTTACTTAAACATTTCCCCCCAGCCTTCAGGTTGAAAAACTTTTAGCTGCAAGTTGCTAGGCGTGCAAACCGATAAGAGTGCAATGAGGAAAATGCAGCATCTGGGATGTCAGATCAACTTTCCCTCTCCTTTACCAATAGTTTCAAGGATCGAGAAAGGAACGGCAGAAGTGTTGAAAAGTAAATAGGGCGAATTAGAGTCAGATTGCGTGCAGAAAGAGAAATATAGGGTGATATTTTAACCCATTCAAAACACAACCCCATGTGTCAAAATCAGGCCCATAGAGTGGAAAGGAAAGATTGGATTAAGAGAGAGGGGAAAACAAAGAGAAAGGCAAAGTCAGACTTTTTTAACTTTAAAAATCTCTTTATGCAGCACAGTTTCAGTTGTCCTTTTTCTGGGTTAGAGAGGTTGAGTGCAATTGCAGGGAGATAAGTCTTATAATTAAATTTCATAATTAAACAGATACTTATGCTGTTAAGTACAAGCCTTAACTTTGTGTGACAGATGCAATTGGTAATGATTGAGCAAATGTAGAAACTATTTGCAACTCACAGGGAGGTTGAGGGCAAGTTGCTGTTTTCATGTCAGCAAATTTTTGGCAATTTGCAATTCGATGTAAAGTTCAATGTAACCATCAGCAATGACATTTCGATATTCTTAGAGTGCTGAACATACAAAGCTAAAAGATCTCAGGACGGCTGCCTGTCTACATAAGTGTATAAGTGGTTTGGATGTGTGAGTTTTAGGAGGAACTCAGCAAGGCAGCACTGCTGGATTGAAACCTCATTAGATGGGAATGCAGGCCAGAGAATCAGGAGTATTGGCCTGATTCTTTGAAGGAGTGGCAACAATTGTTGCACCAATGCTGTTTTCTTGCAGCAAGCCAGATCTTGGCTAGGACTTCCGATCCCAGCTTCTGCAGAAAAACCTAGAATGCAAGTGCTTCTTCTTAGCAGTGGATTATTGGGGAAAACAAGCCGTGCCCCCTTTTTGACGGCAGTAGCTGCCATAAAGAGTTTACATGTCCCAAAGCTTCTTTGAAAAGCTATGGAGAGAAGGTTAGGGGGTAGGGCGGGTGAGGTAAGGAGGTAGTGTGCGAAAGGTAAATGGGTAGGATGGCAGCTGGGTGAGGTGGGGTAAATGGGTAAGGGGTGAGGGAGTAGAGTGGTAAATAGGCTGCGGTAAATGTGTAAAGGTGAGGGCGTAGGTTGGCAACTAGGGTGAGGTAAATGAGTAAGGGGTGAGGGGGTAGGGTGGCAGCTGGGTGGGGTGGTGAGGTCAGGTCAAGTTGGGTTGCGGGGGTGGAGGGGCGGGATGTCAGGTGTTGGATGGTGGGGGATAGTTGGGTTGAGGTGTGGGGAAGTAGTTGGGTGTTGGGAACTAGCGAGGTCAGGGCATCGTGGGGTGAGTTGGGTGGTGGAGGCTAGTCAGATTGGATTGGGGGGGCAGTTGGGTGATCTGGGCTGTGTTAAGGGGTCAAGCAGGGAGTCGGTGGGTTCAGTTCTACAGTTACCCAGGAGTTAGACTGGAATTTTTCTAACATTTCCTGGCTAAGTAAGTCAGAACTGTCCGAGGTCTCTGAATCTTACTCAGAGCTTGAGACTTTTTTGGAGGGTCCTAGGGAGCTGGGGAATTCCCAGTTGGAAGTTCAATTCCAATGGAGTCAGTGTGAAGAAAACCCTAAGTCAATGGGGCCATTTGAACTCAGTGCTGAGTTCAAACCGACCTCAGTTTGTCTGTTGCAAGGACCTTATGCTGCAGTGTGGAAGTCAAAAATTGATGGTGTAGACCTAAGTGCTCTTGAGGGGCTGTTAAGGTCTGAGTATCATGATCTGAAGTTTTTTAAATGCCCCACTCTTTTAACATAAAGGAAAGGTTAAAGCAGTCACTGAGAGTTAAAAAAAAAAACTCTGCTGGACTGCTTTGATTGACAGGCTATCTGGTGTAGGTTAGAAAATAACAGAGTTCTTTGTCTTCCAAAAGGCTATTGTTATGTCCTTCCGAATGCTTGGCTGAGTTTCAAAAGCTACAATAATCTCAGCAAGGGTTTCTGAGTTCACAGTTTGACAGTTTAAAGAGGCTATTAAATGTCTTTGATGTGAGGTTTGAATAGAAGTTTTTGTTTTCATAAAAGATTAACTATATGAGACTTAAAAGCTTTGAAAGGATTTCATGGATGGGAGTTTTTTCACCATCAAGCATGTATAAGTGAGAACAGTATTAGATTGTTAGAGGTTTTTTGTTTCTTCTTATCTCCACAGGGCCCCTGACATCTGTCCATAGTTGAAACTGTGTGTGACAATGGAGAAGGCATGCGGGCTATGAGGGGGAATAGGGGAGGTGGCATGGGTGTGGGTGGGGCATGGGTTGGCATTAAGCCTGCATGGGGGCTATGCAGGTGCTTAGTGGTGGGTGGTGGTCAGGGGTGAGGGCTAGAGAGCCTCACAGCTTCAAAAACAACTAGGACAAAGTGCCAGAGAACTGAGGCTGGCCTTCTAACCAGCCTGCCTTGGCATGAAGTCGATCATAATCCTAACCTCTTTTTGGGACTACTCCGGATCAGGTGTACTCCTTGGATGATCATTTTCACTTAAGGGTGAGGAAGGCAGGCCTCACCGACACTTAAATGAATCTGAAGAATTGATCTGACTCTTCCTTAAGGAAAGGAACCACCAGAGAATATTACCATCCTCCAGATAGCCTTTTTAAACATGTTTTAGCCAGATTATAGCAACCTGGATATTATAAGGGTCCAGACATCTCCCAATAATGAACCTCTCTGCTGAAGAGTATACAGAGATGGGTTCTCGAGTTTGGACACAGAAGACTATATGAGGCAATATATTTTCTAAATTATATAAAAGTTTATTAAGGAACCAAACATGCAATTCATATTTGATGGTAAATCAATCGCAACATTGATAATTCTAGGAAAATAAAGTATATTCTGGTTTCTATTAGAGAGAAATAATGTTAGAGGTATTTAAGATATCTATCAATATTTAAAATAGTATTTACCTTCATTCCCTGAGTAGTAAGTCACAGAGTCTAGCAAGATGCCTGCAAACCAATTAAGGGGGTAACTATTATTGCTACACTGCAGCTTCTATACCTTTACCTTGAAAGATGCTGGAGTGAATCTTAAAAATCTAAAAATCCCACCTGTGGTTTATATATTTATACTATAAGAGAGATGAACTAGCAGGAAGAATGTTGAGCATACATGGTGGACAACATTCTTTGTTTCAGTTAACATCCTTCATTTTAGTCAACATCCTTCAAGCAAACAGGATACTGAGAAGGGCAGATGGTGGTTACTTTCTTGCTACACACAGTTTTTGGGATTTGGTTGACAAGTGATTTACAGATACCCTTAAGGCTATCCATTGCTAGGCTGTGGTATCTTGCAATTTTACAAATGCCATGCTGGGGTGATGTAGAGGCCAGGTCCTTTTTTCTTTAGGAACTGCCTTGTGTTAGAAGATATACCATATTCAGTGCCACAGGATGTTGTTGCCCTTGAGCACACATCTATGCCCAGGCATGTTTATAAACATCTGAACCTTTGTCCAGCAGATGAACTCTGCTTTTAATGTTTAATTCCTACTTCATAGGAGAATCACTCTTTTTAATCTTATAACTCAGTATTTATACCTGGATTCCTTCACAGGTACTCATCCGTTCCTGTGTCCGCCAACAATCTACTTCTAGGGTCAGTAGGCCCAACTCTATCCCAACCCTGCCCCCACCCCCTGAGAGAAATATGCGACTCCCTGAAACCACCTCTGTTAAAAATTGCACAGGATCGTGCAATGTTTTCTTCCGGGGTGAGGGGTGGGGGCAGGGTTGGGATAGAGTTTGGCCCACCGAGCCTGGTGTCAATGTAATTAAGTTGTTTCTTTAAGGCTTTCTTGGCTCTCTTCTTGAGAGCCGATTTCTTCTCATCAACCATCTTCAGTTTCAGACACATTGGACTTTGACAACCTGCTTGTTGACTGGCAATTACATTGTTAAAAACAACTGTTTCTTAAAAGAGGTGATGGGTATGGTTCACTCATCAAAATAGTATAAATGGGTACAGCTGTAACACCCTGGTGGGGGAAGGGATTGGAAAAGCTTGTATTGAAGAGCTATTTTGAGAATAAATCAGCTTGAGGTGAAAGAGTAGTTTTGGACTGTTTCTTCCATGACAAGCACTTTATTGTGAGTAACACCTGGAAATCTCCTGGTTCAAGCTCCCCACCTTGGAAGCAAATCCAGCCCTTGTGTTGCTTATATTGCTTCTCTGAATCTTATCACAATTCCAAAAGGTAATGGCAGAATCTCAGGAGAATGTAAAAGAAAAATAATCTTAAAATGGCAACAGGTCATTTGATCCATGTAGCTTGTCCCTCCTGGTGGAACATCAGGAATGTGCACTCATAGACTCCCAATGCATTTGATCTCTGGAAAGAAGAATAACTATCACTGAAAGTTTTAAAAACATAATATAACTAACATAAAAATTAAGTTAATGAAAAAGTCCTCATAAATGCTACTTATATATTTATCTATCTTGTTCAGTTTAAGTGGTAATAAGAATTCTTCATACACCAATAAATTAATGCTGTTAACATTCTTTTATGGTTTTGTAAAATTATTATTTGCAGATCAGTGTTACCATATTGAATGTTACTGAGTAATCATGACATTTCCATGGGCAATGGTTTTAAAATGCTTATAATAACATTATACTTATAGAGCATTTCATACTGGAATAGAGTTTTCCATTAATGAACACTGGAAATTTATTGCTTTGCATTTATTCATATCTAAAAATGGCCTTGAATCCTTGTTAATGATTAAATATAATTTACAATGGTGTTGTATTTTAAAGGATGAGATCAAAAATTTGAAGCCAGGTGCTGTATATATAATCTGTCTGCATTTCTTTTTGAACTTCCCTACTATAAGTTCTTTTGTCTGCACTAGTTATGGTGGCTGTCTATGTAAACTTCCTCCTGCTTATCCAAGTGTTGTAGCACCACCAATGGAAGAAAAGTGTAATTATTGCATGAAAGGCCTTCTAGACGATTTCCCATATCAAGGTTGTTATAGGAATGTTTTGTGGAAAAAAAAATAAGAACAACATATGTGCATGAGTGTGTAAAATAGGGACTGCACTAAGTTTTCACATGCTGACCCAATGTTTCCTTGCTTTCTAACCCCACTTTACTTGGAGAATACACCAAGGGGAGAATTTTCTCCCTGTGGGGTGGGCTGGTTGGGAGCATTCGTGGGCGATCGGTTGCGCGCTGCCATTTTACATGGGTGGGCCAATTTCCACAAAAGAGCGCAGAATATATTGAGAATTTTTAATAAAGAAAGTTAAAAATCACTTACACATCTCCCCTCATGTGACAGTGTCACATGAGCTGGGACATGTTTAAGCAGCTGAAGTCATGGGTGCCAGAAGTGGACCAATTGGAATTGGAAATTCTTAAGAGGCCAAAATTAGATGAACGCAGGTATCTGGGAGGGTTGTTCAGCTGGAGGAGATTTTAGGGATAGGGAGGGGCAAGGCCATGGAAAAATTTGAGAACAGTTTGCCCTCTGTGCAACGCTATGGAAGATCAATATTTGTTGATTTCCCATGGCATTGACATGGAGCATTTTTAACTTGACCTGCACATTGGAAAACTGAAGGGATCAGCTATAACCATAGCTTTACACACTGACTGATGTTACTCCCTTTAGATTCAGGAAGTGTAAAACCAGCACATCACTCAATCCTGTGGGTTTTCCACCTTACATCTTTGGTTAAAATTACTAGGTCAGAGAATCTGGCTACTTTTTTCCTTCTTACTTCATGTTGCCTTTACTTACCTCTTCCCTGTCTCTGCCTCTCTTTCTTTCTCTCTGTTGCTTGTCTTCTTACTGCATTTTTTTTGGATTGCTCGCTCTCTTTTCTTTGAATTATTGCCCTATTCTTTTCTTTTGGGAAGGAGATTGATAATAGTTTACTGGGAGGGGAGATAGAGCTGTGCTTGGCATGGGAGCTGTGGTGTGTGTGATCTGCTATATCTTGTTTGCCAGATCTCCTGTGACCATTCGTCCCCTACGCTCCTTGCTTGCATTGACTGCCCCACCTCTTCACTTTTTTCTAATCACCCAGCAGTACTCCTACTTCTTTCTTCCATGAACTACCCCCTATATCCTCCCTTTCCCTTGATCTGCTGCCGCTCATCCAATCCTTAAACGTCCAATCAGTCCCACTTATTCTCCCCGTAGGTGGATGATTCAAGGTCTCAGGTGCCTTTCACCCTCAACCAGTTTTTCTCTCATTAATTCTCTCCCTTCCTGTTCAAAGGGGCTTTAGTTTTTAGGCACTGCCTATAGCTCAGGAGCCCTAGTGAGGCCTGAAGAAACTTTAACTCTTGAGCCTCATCTGCCAAAGCCTTGTTAAATCTGGCAGAGAATAGCAGGAGGGAGCAAGATGTTGGGTGGCAGGAGAGACCCGTTATGGATAAAGAACAGTTAGCTCTTCTCTGATCCTGACATTTTCCCCACTGTTACTTGAGGGGAAGCCACAATATCTTCAGTTAAAATCGCTGCCTGCCCTTGATTTCAGTATATTTGTTTGTAAGGAAGGCATACCCTTCTGGCTTTTCCCAGTTGTCCCTGTTGACTGCACATAAGAGTAACTTAAGATTGTAATAGATGGGAAGATAATGGGGTCAACATGGTTCACAGCCACCTCTATTTAATCTGCTCACCTGTTCGACTGGCAGGGTTAAAACTGCCCCTTTTCCTTTTTTTTCAGAATCTAGATTGTAGTTTTGTCAGTGTAATAAAATTAGAGGGAGGAAAATAAGCAGCATGTCTGCTTTTCTCCCATTTGTCTTTCTCCTACTGTCCCTCTCCCACTGTCTCAGAAATGTTAGAAAATAGAATTTCTATCTAACAGGTGTAAGTAATTAGAATTGATCTTTTGTAGCTGTGAACAAAGGCAGAGATGAGATCATTACTTGGTTTTAGCATTCAACTGTTCTCTTTTGAAAATTGAAGTAACATTGAATAGACAAAGGCTCTTTCTCTCTCTCTTCCTTACCAACCATCACTTCCCTCTGCTACCCTAGTGTGTGCATTTCTCTCTGTCTCACACACAATTCTATCTCACTTTCTCAAGTTCACAAAACAAAGAAAAAGCTATGGTAATGAGAATATAGTCATTTCTCTCTGTCTCTCTCTCCGTCTCCTTCTGTCTCTCTCCCTACTGTTCAAACCTTTAATGCCGGACATTATAAATTTCAGTTACTAAAAAAAGTAATGACAAGGCATCTCAGAAAGTTTTAGGAGTGATTTATGGGAATCTGATGCCCATATTGTGTAATCTAATTGTTAAGTGTTACAGAGGCAAGGTCCATTATAGTTTTAGACATAATGGAAAAGGTTGATGCATAAAATGTAACAGAAATGTAACAACAATTTGATTTTCATATTACTCCTTTGTTATAGGAAACTAGAGCAATGTAACAAGTGTTATCACATGTACGCTAACAATATCGAGCTCCACCTCACAGCCACTTCTCTTGATCCCTCTGTCTTCACTAAACTTTCAGATTATTTATCAGACATGCAGCATTGGGTGAGCAGAAATTCCCTCCAACTAAATGTTGGCAAAACAGAAGCCATTTTCTTTGCTCTCCATCATATTTTGTTTCCTGCCACTGACTCCATCTTTCTCCTTGGCAACTGCCTGTGGCTGAATCCAAATTGTGGGGCAGGATCTTGCCCTTGGATGGTGGGCAGGCCCTACCGGCTTGGTGGCAGATGGGCAGTTAACCCCCGCCACTGAAACGGGGCCCGCCGCCATTTTGAGTGGGTGGACCAATTAAGGCCCGCCCAGCAGCATCCCCGACAGGAAGCGCTATGCGGAGGGGGAAGGGATTCCCCATCTGACAAAGTCCTGTCTCAGGGGGACCAGTGACAGTCTGAAAAACTTCAAAAATTAAAAAAATATTAATATGTCCCCCTCATGTGACAATGTCACACGAGATGAGACATGTTAATAAAGACCACATAAACTTTATTAATTTAAAAAAATACGGACATGAAACCTCATCCCGCCAGCGGATGAAGTTTCATCAATAATCTGGAACCCGCTGGGGCTCCTGGCCTGCCCGCCAGCCTTAAGCTTAGACGGGCAGGTCATTAATTACTTTAAACAGCCTGTCAAAGGCCTCAATTGGCCATTGACAGGTCGGCAGGTGGACAGCTGATTTCGCTGTCCGCTTGCCTCCCTAAAAATTGAAATGGCCCGGGATGGCATTGGGGATTCCTCCCGACGTCATTTTCCCCTCAGCGAGTGGGCCCCGCCCCCCAAATCGCCGAGGGGAAAACCCTGTTGGCTGTGGTGTTATAATTGTAGAGATGAGCCTCTGATCACATATCACGTTATAACTAAGTCTCCCACTTGCACCTCTGCAACATCATCTGACTCAGCTATTATCTTAGTTTATTTGCTGCTGAAACCTTCATCCATGACTTTGTTACCTCTAACTTGACTATTCCAATGCTTTACTGCCCAGCCTCCCTAGTTCTACCCTCCACGAACTTGATGTCATTCAAAACTCTGCTGCCCCTGTCCTAACTCTCAACTGGTCCTGTTCACCCTTCTCCCCCATGCTTGCTGACCTTTCTTGGCTCCCAATTAATCAATGCCTCATCTTGGTTTCCAAATGCTTCCATGGCCTCACCCCTCCCTGTCTCTGTAATGTGCTCCAGCCTACAGCTCCCTGAGATCTCTGCACCCCTGCAATTCTGACTGCTTGGGCATTTGCAATTTTAATCACTCCACCCTCGGCACCGTGCCTTCAGCTGCCCAGACCCTAAGCTCTTTAATTTCCTCCCTAAATTTCTCCACCTCTTTCCTCCTTTAAGGTGCTCCATAAAACCTGCCTCTTTGATTGAGCTTTTGATCACTTGCCCTAGGGTCTCCATGCATGGCTCAGCATCAAATTTTGTTTCATAACACTTGCAAAGTCCCTTGGGGCATTTTATTACATTAAAGGTGCTAGGTAACTGCAAGTCGTTGGGTTAGTAATGATGCCTAATAAATAAACGTTGAGTTAGCATGATTACATTTAGATCCATATTTCTCTTTAATGAGAGTGAATTAAGCAGTATGTTGGAATTCTGTATTTGCATTTGCATTGTGCTTGAAAACAAGTTGTGCTTAATTCTAATTCTCTTAATGTTATGCTGTCAGTGTCAGCCATGGTTCGGTTGATAGGACTCTTGCCTCTGAGTCTGAGTCCAAACCAGGGGTAGAATTTTCAGTTCGGCTTGCAGGTGCGAGAAATATATCGCGTTGATGTTGGCCAAGCGTGCCGAGATCAATGCGCACCCTCGCGATAATTCGCTAGCTGGGCACGCGATGGAGACAGAGGCATGCCCGCCATTAATTAAGTGGCAAGTTAAGGCCTTTGAAACACCAATTGTCTCGGAGTTTACATGGCCCACATGATTTTCAGGACGTCGCACAGGCTAAACCGGCAGGCGGGCAGGCCACATCTTCAAAAACCTCATCCACGGGTGGGATAAGAGGGGTGAGTGGATTTGTTAATGTGAGTAGTTTCTAATTTACCTTACAACTTGCTGCTGCTTACTTGTGTGAACAGGACATCTTCAAGTTGCCTCAGAGCTGCTTGGACAGAAATAAGAGTTCAGGATCCAGTGATGTTTCCAAGCCCTCGGAGGATTCATACCACTTGGGGCTTCCAGGTATCAGGTAGCTTTCCCTTACCTTGGGAATGGGGATTATGGTCTCCGCTGGAGGCACCTCCTCTGAAGTGGAAGAGAGGGCTGGAAGGGAGAGGAGGCCAGGTGTCCCGGTTCAGCCTGTGGCCAGCAGATCAGCCGGGTTCCTTTGTCAATAAGAAGGGAAACCAATTCATGAACGTGCAGATAGTGTGATCACAGGATGCTGATTCTGCAAGTCTGTGCAAGGTACCCAGGCAGCTCCCATGGCACTTACATCCTCAGACACTCCCAGATGCCGGGACTCTTCAGTGCTCCGGCCTGGCTGGATGGATGGCTGCTGGGTGACAAGGGCTATCCCCTCAGAAGGTGGCTCATGACGCCTCCCTGCCATCCAAAAACAGAGGCCGAGCAGCGGTACAATAGGAGCCATGGCACCACAAGGGCTGTGGTAGAGAGAACCATCAGTCTTCTCAAGATGCGCTGCCGATTCCTAGACCATTCATGGAGCGCACAGATCGTGTGTCACTGACAGTGATTGCTCTCCACAATCTGGCACTGGAAAGGGGGGACTCAGTGGAGGAAGAAGATCATGACACAGCCGCTCAGGCAGCGGATGATGAGCTTGGTAGTGAGTCTAAGGACGAGCACGGTGAGGAGAACGCTGAGGGCATAGACGCAGACCTGGGTAACCTCCAGGAGGCAGGGACACCCAGGAGGCTTTGGTCTAATGCTCCTTCAGCTAGCCTATCAAATAAGAACCACCACCACATGCCAGGGCTGTAGGCTCCACACTTGATACCTGACAGGATCATTTGCTTGGTGAACAATATGCACAATGTGCCATTTCAATAAAGTTTAATTAGAAACAAGTCACTCATAACATCATGGGTTACCCTGCAACTGCAGAACACATGAAGCACCCAGAGGCTTGTTGTACAAAAACACAGTTATGGTGCCTGGCATACATTATACACATTGAGAGGTATTATCCATCACACCAATGAACAATTAATGTAAAAGTGGGGGAAACAAACATCACCCATGATGAGACCAAGTTGTGATTAAGATGCATTAAGTTTGCACTTGTGGGTGCTGCATCAAGTTGCTCCCTTTTTCTGTCACCGGCAATGGAGACTGCTTGCTCACTCTGCTGTCCTGTTGGCCTTGGTGACCTTGGTGGATGTCCTCTGGCCCATGGAGCCTTTGCTGGCTGGGAGGGTGCTGCCAGTTCCACAGCTGGCATCTCCCCAGTCGCCGCAGCCTCATCGGATGCCATGGTCACTGGCAGAGGGGTGGAGCAGCTGCTGCCTTCATCCAGAGCGCCCTGAGAGGAGCCCGCAGGGCTGACAGGCAGATCGTGCTCCCTGCTCACTATTGATGGATGGGCACCTAGCTGGGATACTGGGTGCCCAATCCATCTCCCACAATGACACTGACCAGCTGAGGTCATTGCCGCTGTGAGGGCTTGCAGGTCCGAGCGCATCCCCAGGAAGCTCTGATTGTTCTCCTGGAGCAGCCTCTCCATGAGAGTCGCCACCCTCTCCATGGGGGAGGCAGTGCGCTCGGCCATGAGGGTCATTGCATTGCTCACGCTCTGCAAGGACTCCTCCACAGCAGATAACATGGCACGCATTCCCTCATGTATCTCCCCCAGATCCTCCCACGCACCCTGCTAGACTTCCAGCGTCTGCTGCCTCAGGGACAACTCCAGAGGCCACTGACTGAGCATATTCCTGGTCTCCAGCAGTCGATTGCCAGCACCCTGGGCACACTCTGCCTCCACCTGTACTTCAAGTGGCTGTGAAGTGCCCTCACCAATGTGCACCAAGATGCTAGCCGCTGGTCTAATGCTCATGGAGGTGTTGGTATCTGCGCTGGTGCCTGCTTGGCAGAGAGGGTGTGATGCAGGTGCGTTGTGATGGGTGCTGTCCTCAGGCGGGCCTTTGGGCTCCTCACCCTGATGGGCTGCTGGTGAGCCTGAAAGGAAGAACAAGGACATGTCATTAGTTGAAGTCATTACACTGTTACTGTGCGTGCCTGGCACCCGGATGAAACAGAGACATGTGTCAGGTGTCCTTGTCTTTCCATTGTCAATTCCAGTTTCGAGCCTCACATCAATATAGAGACTACACTGGAATGGTTGCAATTACAGACATTCTAACCTCAGTACACTGTACTCTTACCTCCCTCTGGCACCCCAACCTCACACCGGCTGCTTGACTTAGGCGCGTGGTGCCTTTCCAGCTCCTGGGACTCTTGCTCATATTGAGTGAAGATGAGTAGGTGGAACGGTCCTCCACTGGTCCACAACCTCTCTGCATTGTTATGGGATGTCTTCTCCTGAAAGGACAGAGGAGAATCGAATAGTCCACCCTCTACCAGCAGCGCCTTTGTATCCTGGCCAACCTCTCCTGAGGAAAACCCACAGGGCTCAGTCAATTCGTGACCCTGGATCCGCAAGACACTCGTTGCAAGCAGCCAGGGCTCAACCCCTTGCTCAGATGCTACCTCATTGACATTTTCCATTCACACTGTAAGACCGCAGAGGTCCAAGGGCAGGGGCGGGGGGGGGGTGGCGGTGGTGGGAAGCTCTTTCCTGTTCTGCAAAGTGAGCCATGCCAAACACGGTACTCACCCTTCCTGATCGCAGTTGACCGTTAAAGCGCTTCTACCACTGCACCCATGTGCGGCTCACCATGTCGTGGCCTTTGACCCTCGATGCCAACTCCTCCCAGGCCCTTTTGGTGAGGTTGAGGGATGGGGGTGCCTCCCCCTCCCGTCCCTGGGGACAAGGCTTTCTCCCCTCGCTGCCACCTCCTCCAGGAGGGCAGCGAGACACTCAGCAGAGAAATGTGGGGCTGAATGCCTCACCGGCCTACCCTCCCGGCTGCCGTGTCCACTCGCAACGCTGTCCATCACGAGGTCAACATCCTTCGCTGGCAGCCTTCCAATGGCTGCCATGGCCGTATTTGAATCGGCCACCAGGTCACCATTGGACCCGGTGGACATTGAGCACCCGCCCCTACTCGCTCATTCAGCATCTGCGTCTTACTCAGGGTGGGCCTTAATTGGGCCCGGAGCTGATCACGTGAGGTGGTCAGGTGCCCGAATACCCCCTCCGAGTCTGCCCGTCAAGGGAAAAATTCTGTCCCAGGACTTGAGCACAAATAGTTGGTTAGACACTCGAAGGCGGTGCTGAGGGAGTGCTGCAGGATCAGAGGTGCTTTCTTTCAGGTGAGTCGTTAAACCAAGGCCTGCCTGCCCTCTGAGGTGGACTTATAAAAATCCCTTGACGTTATTTTGAGGAAGAGCATGGGAATTACCCCTGCTGCTGTGTTCAATATTTGTCTTTAATCAACATCACGAAAACAGTTTATCTGATCATTATCACGTTGCTGATTTGGGGAACTTGCTGTGTGCTTATTTGTTGCTGTGTTTTCTAGGCTTCAACAGTGATTACACTTCAAAAGTACTTCATTGCCTTTAGCGCATTTTTGGACATCCTGTCGTTGTGAAAGGTGCTATATAAGTACACGCCCTTTTTTTTATTTTTACGAAGCAGTCAAAGATAATCTAGAAGACAGAACCAAGGTAATGTTGCCTTGGAATGCATTTATCCGATTTTAACACAACCATCACCGAATTTAGATCAAACATGAATAGAATTAAAATAAGCTATGGATTTAAAATCAAAATGAGTTGTTCTAGATGCATTTGGAGATGTAGCCTATTCAGTTAAAATTGCTTTATGCTAATGAACTTTTGTTCACTTATCTTCTAAATATATTCCTGCAGTTTAGATGGAGAAGCACAATTACTGTTGCTATCCAAGCACAGCTAATGTACAAAGTACAGTACTTAACATAAAGCTGCAAATGTCAGTCAATAAAGTACAATCACTAAAACTTAGAATTGGTTAATTCAGTATTGCTTTCATTTCTTGTAATGAGGCAATGTTGGTATAAAAGTGGAAAGATTCTTTCTTTCTCCGATTCAAGCAATGCTAGGAGTGCAATAACAAAGATTAATGTACTTGACTTAAACAATGGAGTTTCTACACCATTTATTCATGTACACATAATCGATATCCACACACACACATGGAAACATGGTTACAGCCTCATCTGTCTTGCATGAAAACCTTCACAAAGATGCATCCGTTTAGCAATGCAAATACACACAGGTAAGCTAGTTATTCTGCATAATTTGTTCCAATGACAACAGCACCTCCACTATACCAGGTATATTATACAAGACAAATATTGCAGACCACCTTTTGACTATTCGATCTAATATGTGTGAAGACTTCTCTTGCCCTTGCGTTCACCCTCCTTACATTATTGCAGAAATTTAAGAACTCCAGGAAACAGCACAGAAATAATTGTGCTTGAAAGGTCCTAGTGGGAATTTTAGTTGTCTGGCCATCGAGCTTCCTTGATGTAAGGGGATGGCTCACATCGAGCTGCAATGCAGGAACTGCATCTCTGGTTAATTCATCAGGTCAGAAGTTTGAATATTTCCTATGCCTGCGACATTTAACTATTATCTGGCCAGCTGCATACGTTTAGCATTTGACTCTATACTTAACCCTATGTGTACATTTTCCTTTGCTGATACAATTGAAAGGGATTTTATTAAACCGGGGAGATTTAGGATGATGGTTTAGTAAAAACCGGTTTTGTTTAACTTTACGCACAGAGCAAAGTTTTGCCCACTTTTATATTAAATTCATAATAGGTGCTGACCACACATCAAATCATTATTACTAACTTTTAACCTCTAGGGCTGAAGGAGTGGGAGTGTCCATTTTACAGGCTTTCACTCGCATGGCCATGTGGATTGTCTGCATTGTAGCCTGCTGCATGGGATGCATACAGTGCTCTCAGTAACCATTTTCTATGCAGTAAAAAGGAGCCAATCCTGCCCAACATTTTACCATCGCACTTGTGTGATATCTGTATAATCTCCAGTAACGAATGGAAACCAGAAGTGTTTGGGGGCATTTTCTTTTATGTACTATTGTCCTTTGCTCTTTGTAACTTGCATCTCATCTAATTGCTTAACCACTTGTTCCCCGCTGCAATTATTATAACTTTGTATCTTGCGTACGGTAAATATGAGGTACTGTCAAGCCAGGTATGTTGCACTTTTTGGTGATGTCTTTTTTTGCCCATCAATTTAGAGATAAAAATACTTTGAGAAGAGCAGGCTGTCTAATTCCCTCCCTAGCTATTTTATATAAGAAAAGTGCTGAAAGTCAAAGTAAATCATAGGGCTTAATTTTCTGATTGGCGGGTTGTGGGGGGGTGGGGTGGGTGGTGTCGCAGAGCGGTAATAGGGCATATCGGATCGTCGCCCACGATTGGGTCTGCGCTGCTATTTTTCGCGGGCGGGCCAATTAAGGCCCACCCACCATACTTCACAACTCCCGTGCGTAGGGAGTGGGTGGGCGGCTGTGGGCCCGCTCAGACTGCTGGGTCCAATGGTGACCCTGCGGCCTGTATAAAGGAAGGCCTGGCAGCCTCAGAAAGGCTGCTCACAATGGCTGGGCAAAGGGCTCTGCAGAGGGGCAATTGAGGTGACGCACGTCCAGAGGGTAGTCCATCAGGGCAGGCCAGGATGGAGGGTAGTCCATCAGGGTAGGCCAGGATGGAGGGTAGTCCATCTGGGCAGGCCAGTCCAGGGGTAGTCCATCGGGGCAGGCCAGGCTGGGGGTAGTCCATCGGGTCAGGCTGGGCCTGAGGGTAGTCCATCGGGCAGGCCAGGCCGGAGAGTAGTCCATCGGGGCAGGCCAGGCCTGAGGGTAGTCCATCGGGGCAGGCCAGGCCTGAGGGTAGTCCATCGGGGCAGGCCAGGCCTGAGGGTAGTCCATCGGGGCAGGCCAGGCCGGAGGGTAGTCCATCGGGGCAGGCCAGGCCGGAGGGTAGGGCAGGGGTGCTAGTGTGTCCCTCGTTTTCCTGATGACTGCCTTGCTACCCCCCTTGAGGAGGTGGCAGCACGGCAGGTGGTGCTGGTTCCCTAGGATGGGAGGAGGAGGCTCCCCCACATGACAAAACGTGCCTAGAAGTAGGTGGTGAGCTCCCGCGACATGGTGCCGCGCACCTGGATCCAGTGTCGCAAGCGCTTCAATAACTTCTTGCGCTCTGGAATGGTGAGGACAATGTTGGCATTAGTCACTTAACCCAGCAGGTCGGCTTTCCCCCCTGCTGCTCCCCCTTTCCCCCAAAGAAGCCTGAGCGTAATGACTGCATTGAGTCATTGACGGCATGCGCTCT
The DNA here is from genome assembly GCF_017639515.1 of Carcharodon carcharias. NCBI lineage: Eukaryota > Metazoa > Chordata > Chondrichthyes > Lamniformes > Lamnidae > Carcharodon > Carcharodon carcharias. The sequence continues at coordinate 152,918,458 of NC_054477.1, forward strand.
TTGCTGGGCAGGCCAGCAGATATTGCCCATGCCCGAGGTCACCTTGAGAGGGTAATGAAGAGATGGGTTCTGCGCCCGCAGCATGTGGTACACTGAGACCCACATGACTGTTTTGGGGGCAGCCTGGCAGTGCTGGAACTGCAGGACATGTCAAAGTCAGGGTGATGAGATACTGGGAGGGGAGCTTCAAGGTGGCGTGGCATCGAACCATCTGCTGCCTTCTGTGCTCCACGTGCTTGTGCCTCCTTGCTATGGAAGGATAGACCGTGTGGTGCCTAATGTGATGTAGGCAGCATGTGGCCAAGGAGGGGGGGAGTTGGGGGATGTGGTGTGGAGCAGGCCTAGCATCTTTGTGTGAGTGTTCGGCAGCAGTGGGTTGAGGAGGCTCTGGAGTCCTGCAATGTCCCACTCTGGTTGGGGTGGGCCCTGTGCGAACAGAGTCCATCTACAATTTGCACAAATCAATGCTCGACTCTCATTTTCAGGAGACGAATGCTCATAACGCTGCCGAGCGTGTGAGGACTGGCAGCGGCCAGGCGTAGTTGGCCATTCTCAGCTTGTTTGAGCAGGAGGCCCTGGATTTGGAGAGGCGCCATGCACCCAGGTCCACTGCTATCGGTGAGGCTGGGGTGCTACGGCCAGGTATGTTTGACCAGCAGTGAGGTCAGCATTGTTCTCCCAACAGCCATGGCAGTGATGAATGTTCAGTGATTGAAGTTTGCAGCATGGTTTGACCATTGCTTGTGGAAGGATGAGCGCATAATGATCTGGGGGACAGGGATGCACAATTACATTGTCTCTACATTAACTGATCCACTGTCCTTGTTCTTCCTTTCAGCATCAGTCGGAGGACTGCAGGTGACCAGGTTCAGTCAGTGCCTGATGATGAGCCTCTGGAGTCGTCCGCGACACAGCAGGGACAGGAAATGCGGCTGGGGTGTGGGAGCATCTGGGGGAGATACATGAGGCTATGCTTGGCTTGGTGTCTGTGGTGGAGGAGTCAACGCGGACGATCACTGAAGCAATGAGCTACATGTCCAAGCACCATGCGCCCTTCATGGAGAGAGTGGTGACTCTCATGGAGAAACTACTCCAGGAGACCCATCAGGGCTTCTGGGGATGCACTCTGACCAGCAACCCTCACATCAGCATTGACCTCAGCTGGTCAGTGCCAGTGTGAGAGGTGGTCTGGACACCACGTTTCTCAGGTTGGTGCCCATCCATCCACGGTGAGCAGGGAGGTCTGAAGCGACCGCATGTTGGCGCAGCAGCTGCTGGCATCTTTGCGGGCTCCTCTCAGGACCCTCCAGATGAGGGCCGCAGCTCCTCTGCCCCTCTCCCAGTGACCGTACCATCCAGTGAGGCTGTGGCGAATGGGGAGGTAACATTTGTGGAACAGGCAGCTCCCTCCCAGGCGGGGCCAGCATAGGCTCCATGGTCCAGAGGACAACCGCCAAGGTCATCGAGGCCAACAGGACAGCAGAGTCAGCAGGCTGTCTCAGATACCACTCCAAGCGATGGGGCAGCACCAAGACCTAGCACCTGGAAACGTAAACATAAGGCACCTTAGGCACACCATGGGCTTCTCACTGCTGCTTTTGTGTTGGCCCGAGATGAGGTCTTTATGATTTGCTTTGAATTGGAACACCATTGTCATTTTTTGGCTTAAGTTTCTTTGCTTGTCATATTTAACTCAAATATGTCACCATGGTTGTCTGCGACCCCTTCCGCCTTGGTCTGCCTCTTGGCCCTGCGCCCCTTGTGCCTGAGCCTGTCCTCCCAAAGGTGGCGCCCCTGGAGGCTGAATGTGCACTCCTGGCCTCCTCCTCATTCTAGCCCTCCCTTCCTCCTCGGAGGAGCTGCCTCCAGTGGAAAGTTCAGCTCCCATTCCCAGGCTAAGGGAAGGCTTCCTGAAACCTGCAGGCCCAGAAAAGATTCCACACTGCAGAGTGCTGACCTGAGGGTTAAGAGTCCAGACAAAGCAGCTGGTATATGTTTTGAAGTACTGCAGATCACACAGGCAAGTTTCAAAAATCAATATTTGAGAGAGCACACTCGCGACCCCAGTGATCCCTCTTATCCCGCCCGTGGATGAGGTTTATACAAATGTGTCCTACCCGCCTGCCCGTTGCACCCGTGCGCCGACCTGAAGACTGCAAGGGCGCTGAAAAATCGGCGTCAATTGGTGAGTCAAGGGCCTTAAGTGGCCCGCCCAACGAAATATCACGATGGCGCGTGGTGACATCGGTACGCTTGCCCGGCATCACCATGTGTCATTTTACATGTGGATATACAGGCACCCCCCCCACCTCCACACGCCAACAGGAAAATTCTGCTCATGAGGATTAATGAGTTTTGATCAGATTCATCATAATATTTTCTTAATCAAGTTGATTAATATTGTATTTATATTGCTCATCTGCAATGATTATGAAACGATTCTGAAACAACGTAAAAGTAACCATTCTTGCACAAGTTATATTGAGGATTATAATACTCTGCCAATGGAATTTCCCCTCACCTCTTAGGGGGTATCTGCAAATGGACCAATGCAAAAAACGTCAGTGCAGACATCTGCTCAGCCTGTCCATGGCCAGAACATATGACGGTATATAACATTCACTGTTGCTACCATTTTGTTTTTTTGCCTTTGGCACAGGTAAACGCTCGCCGCTTCAGGCGATGCTCGGTGAATGCCAGAGATGTCAGTTATTTATTAAATCCAAGCACTCTCCAGCTGAGCATCAGCACTATCATATAAATGGAGCATTCATTTTGCTTTTGCTGAGAGTGAGCCACAGTCACTGTGAAAGGTGACATATCCTCAATTAATACTTCATCACTTCTCGGGGATTCAAGAGTGTACATTAGAGAAATAGGCATGTGCAATGTTTTTGGAGCATGTCATTAAAATAAAAAGAATCAATGTTCAAAAGCAGACTCCTGTGAAACATAAGCTTCAATGGGGTTTAAATCAGCCAGTTTACTCTGAAATGTTGTCCTTTTAATGTTCATTGTCTAAAAGTAAATGAAGCCATCATCCAATGCAATGATGTGCAGCAGAAGTGCTATATAATGTGATGACCAGGTGAAGAGGAGTGAACTGGCTGTCCTTTATTCAGCCTCCATGGTTGGTCACAACAGAAGTTTAAATTTCTTTTCCACGAGGATATGCCTTTCCTGAATCCACATGTATTTATTATTTAATAAGGAACCAATCAAACAAGGTTTTCTTGAGTCAAAGAAAGAGCAAATTCATTAGCCACCAAACCCAAGGGGGAAAAAAAGGAACGTTAGAGTCCAATAAGAAAAGATTAAGAGTATACGGCTAAGTGCCCTTTGATTGTCCTTGCTTGTCTTACATTGTTAAACATTGTGGCCAATTTAGCTCAGCTCGTTTCTTGGATGCAGTCAGATGTAGAAGATGTTGCAATTCTTATGAGATCTCAGTTCGTTGGTAGATTAATTTACTTGTTCCAACAGGGAGAGGTCTTCAGCCTTCCTCTCCTGTTGAAGTCGCTTGCAAAAAAACCTCTGCTCTGATGACCTCCCCCTGGCTTGGTAAACCAGTTCTTAAAGCCCTGTTGACTGTATATTCCAGAGGAATTTGATTGCCATGACTGCTGTAGTCATTCTGTTGTGAAACAGGTAATCACGTTTTTGATGTCTCACCTCTCAAACTTCTGACCAGTTTCAAGATAGTGAAAGCCATCAGGAGATGGCAGCCTTTCACACTCCTCAGGAAGAGTGGGGGAGGGGTGGGGGGTTGAGTGCCTGATCCCACTTGGGTTGAGTGCAATTAGAGCAAAATACTGCGGATGCTGGAAATCTGAAACAGAAACAGAAAATGCCGGAAAGGCTCAGCAGGCCTATCAGTGTTTGTGGAGAGAAAAACAGAGTTAACATTTCGAGTCCGTATGACCCTTCTTCAGAGCTGAAGCTGAAGAAGAGCCATGTGGACTTGAAACGTTAACTCTGTTTTTCTCGCCACAGATGCTGTTAGACCTGATGAGTTTTTTCCGGTATTTTCTGTTTCTGTTGGGTGGAGTGCAAGTTGTATTCTGACTGGCTAGCAGACCCCCATTGTCTTAACAAGATTACAGTTTATTTAAATCCAGCGCTTTGCATTTTACTATCTCTTCCTTTAGACAGTGAGTTTCGATGGATCTGTAAATTACCCGAAAGGTCCTTGTCTTCACACTCCCTTGGGTGTTTTGTTTGCTTTTCTCACCTTCAACTTGGAAGGTGGCCTTGCATTTTTACATAGTTTGTCCTGTCTCGTTTCAAATTGCAAAATTTCCAGTCAGTTGAATGTTTGAAAACCATATTTTCAAAAATAAAGGGATAAAGCCTCACGACAATAAATACATAAATGCAGAGATGTTTCCACTTGAGTGAGATCAGCACTATTTGTCATAAACATAAGGTAGTCACTAATAAATCCATTAGGGAACTCAGGAGAAACCACTTTACCCAAAGCGTGGTCAGAATGTGCAACACGTGGGCCACATGTACTTGAGGTAAATAGAATAGGTGCATATAAGGGGGAGTTGGATAAACAAGTGGGAGAAAGGAATCGAGGGATATGTTGATGGGTTGAGATAAAGGAAGTTGGGAGAATGTTCATGCGGAGCACAAATGCCAGTATGGAACAGTTGGGCTGAATGGCCTGTTTCTGTGCAGTAAATTCTATGCATTATAATCTTTTTGTTTTTGCATGATGTCTTGTGGTTTCACTGAGAAGATTCCAGCAGTTACACAAGGCGGCTGATGGCTCAGTCAATGGCTGAAGGCACAAGGTGTAACTACATGGACCAACAACTCAAGAATTCCTTATGGATCCTAGAAGTTTTGGGTTGTTTCAACACTTCATTTATCCCACAGCAAGAAACAAAAGAGAAGAACATTCCCAATGCTGGAGATATCCAATGAAAACCTGAAAACTACTCAGCAGGTCTACACCCTGTTTTTTGTCTTTACAGATAAAGTTCGTAAATAACAATCATGCCACGAAAGTGCCAATCAATGCCCATCTCCAACAAGAGAGAATTTAAACATCTCCCCTTGTTATTCAATGGCATTATCATCACTGAATCCCTCACTGCTAACATCCTGGGGCGTTGCCAAACTCTAACACTTAGAAGGAGAAAGACAGTAGACAGATGAGAACACCATACCTGTAAATTCTCCTCCAAGTCGCACACCATTCTGATTTGGAACTATATTACTATCCCTTCACTGTCATTGGGTCAAAATCCTGGTACTCTCTCCCTAACAGCACTGCGGGCATACACCTGCACCACATGGACTGCAATGGTTCGAGAAGACAGCTGAACACCACCTTGCAGGGGCAATTTGGGATGGTCAGTAAATGCTGGCCTTGCCAGAGATACCCACATCCCATGAATGAACAAAGGAAAAACTATTGTATCTGCCGTGAACTTACCACACTTTTATTCCTCTTTTTTATCTTTCTTGGTGTAAGGTGTGTGCGTGTTATTAAAAGCAGGAGGTCATTGTTCCAAAATGAGCACACCGCCAGGAAAGAAAGGTTGAATTGGAAGGTCTGCAATCAATGGCAACAACTTTCATTTGTATAACACCTTTGATGTAGTAAAATGCCTCCAGGTGCTTCACAGGTAGTGTTATCAGACAAAATTTGACACTCAGCTTTGGAATACTTTACCACCAGGAGTGTTTCCTTTTAAGGCAAAATTTGTCAAAGGTGATACATGACGATCGGAGGTTGGGGTGGATGGGTTAGGGGGGTGGGGATGGCAGGGGGAGCAGTGCACTGGGATTATTTTTGATTGCCCTAGTAGAGAGTTGGCACAGAAATGGTCTTTCTGTAATTGAAATGTCAATGACTCTGTTGTTCTACAGACTTAGATTAATCTCTTTATGTGTCAAATTTTGGCTGTAACACTCATGTGAAGTGCCTTGGGATGTTTTATTACCTTAAAGATACCAAGGAAATGCAAATTGCTGTTCCCAGTGTCTCGACTACGGAGCTGGGATTAAATCAATTAATAAAACAATTTGATCTTAATTGGCTTCAAAACAGCTGACTAGGCATTCGTTTGTTTTTGGTCAGTTAGGGAGAGATATATTCTTTATTAATATGGAAGATTTTTTCAACAATTTACAGCATTGTCCTAAACAATTTGTGGGAACACCGTCATTTGGAGGATCTCCTCCAATCCACTCACCATCCTGATTTGGGAATATATCGTCGTTCCTTCACTGTCCCTGGGTCAAAGCCCTGGAACTCCCTTCACCACATGGACTGCAGCGGTTCAAGAAGGCAGCTCACCACCACCTCCTCAAGGGCAACTAGGGATGGGCAATAAAAGCTGGCCTAGCCAGTGATGCCCACACCCTGTGAATGAATTAAAAAAATTATACATGCAGTAGGGATGTAGCTATAAATAGCAAAGAGTTTCAAATTTCCTGTTAGTAGCATTAAATCTAATTGGATGATTTCCTGTGTAATCCATATCTAGAAATAATGCTGAGAGGTAAGTTTAAATACTGCGACCAATATTTCGCTGGCTGAAAAGTCAGGGGTGATCCTGTCTCTACCGGCCTTGGAAGCCATGACTCTATTTTACGTGGCTTAGGCAATTAGTTGCCTGAAGTTGTGGTTTCCAGCCTCCTGGGTAAAGATGTCCTGCCTCCAAGAGCTGTTGGCCGATGAAATAGTCAGCAGCTCTTCATTCCCAGCAGCACCACCAGGAGTGGTGGCCACTGCCGGGACTGCAGCAGTGGCTGGGCCAGTGACACTGGAGCAAGCTAGTTCAGTTGAGCCATGGCACGTGACACCAAGCTTCGTATTGAAAGATCGCGTGCTTTCCTGCTAGCGGCTCTGGGTGCAAACAAAGTCTTCCACACCTGAGGCATATTTGCTAGTTTTAGAATCCAGCTTCTGGCTGAAAACATCTCTTGTTAGAACTAGTGCGCAAGTGAAAATGAGCGAGGCTTTTAAATGGAGATTGGCCTTGCCGTTGTGCATTGCACTGCAAAGTTAGACCAGATTGAAGGGTTATGTAATCTTGTGACCCACAAAGCCTTGGTTCAGTTTTTATAAGAAAATAAGGCAGTAATATCATTGAAAGAAAAGTGCTGACTTCAAGTGCTGTGTTGACAACTGTGGCTGGACACGTCCGGGAGGTGTCTTCACAATGATGTCCTACTTTCAAGTGCCCCTCCCCCAGACTCCTGCCATTGGTCACGCAACATATCAATGATCATGAATTCCTGTCCTCCCAAGGCTTTTCAATGTTCTGCTGGTTTTGACTTTTGAAAATTTGGTCACTCTACCCCTGTGCCAGGTTATTGAGGTCGGGGTGGGGGGGGTGCGGGGCCTGCTCGCCGACACGTAAAATGTTGTGAGATGATGTCGGGCGGAACTCCCGACTTCACCCTGTGCCATTTTAATTTTCAGGTCGGTGGGGGCTCAGCCGAATCAGCTGTGCACCCGCTGACCTGTCAACGGCCTACTGAGGCCATTTAAAAACTAATTGAAACTGGTTAATGGACCTTAAGGTTGGCGGTCAGGCCAGGAGCCCTGGCGGGCGTCCGAAAAAGCATGAAACCTCATCCACGGGCGAGATGAGGTTTCATGTAGGTTTTCAAAAATTTAATAAAACTTAGATTGAAAGTGATGGACATGTCTCAACACGTGTGACAGTGTCACATGAGGGGGCATGTCAGGGAAATTTTATTTCTCTACATTTACCATTTTTAAATTTGGTGCCGATCTCCCTGAGGCAGCACTTAGCCTCAGGGAGATGAGTCGCTCTTTCACGCACATGTGTGAAAGAGCGCACTCTCGGCTGAGGGAATCCCCCCCCCCCCGCCTTCATAGGGAGCACATAGCTCTTCCTGGCGGACATCACACTGGGCACGCTTTAATTGGCCCTTCCACGTAAAATGGCGGCGCACACCCAAAAGGGGCGCTGATCGGAGGCACGCCCGTATGTGCTCAGTCCTGAATTTCACCCCCCCCCCCCTCCCCCACCTAAGCATTACAGCTTAGGAAGGATATATTGGCTTTGGAGAGAGTGCAGTGTAGATTTACCAGAATGATAGCTTAACCCTCACTGTCCAGCTATCGGGAGAAATTACACAAACTAGGGTTATATTTCCTGAGTTTAGAAGGTTAAGGGCTGATTTGATTGAAATTTTCAAGGGCAGAATGTTACGCTTGGCGTGTGGGTGTGCACCTGCCACGTAAAAAGACGTGCGATGATGTTGGGCGTGCGTCCTGATGTCATCGCATTGTCTCGCGATATTTCTGTCGGTAGGTGTGCGCTGGGTCCAACTGTGCACCGGCCAATAATTAAAGGGCCTATTAAGGCCATTAGCAATCTAACTAAATCCAAATTTATGCTGCACAACCAACCTAACGATTGGTGGGTGGGCGAAAAGGCCAAGCGGCCTTTACGTTTTTCAGGAAACATCATCCACGAGCGGGATGAGGTTTCCCAAAGCAAATAAACATTAAATAAAAACTTTATTTTTGAATTAAAAGCATGTCCCAGCTCGTGAGGGGACATGTGTTAGCAAATTTTTATTCTCTTCATTTTTGAAGGGCTCTTTCTCGCACATGTGCGAACTGTGCGCTAGGCCCGGCTCTCCCTCCTCCACCAGCCCGCACAGGCAGTGCTCAGCGCTGCCGCTCGCGATCCAGGCAGGGTGGGCCTTAATTGGCCCGCCCACGTGAAATCATGGTGCGGAACCGATCGCGGGCGGCAGTCGGCTTCCCGACCACCCACCGTTAAGGGCAAAATCCTGCCCCAAGATATTAAGGGGAGTTGATGGGGTAGATTGGGGAGGTTAGGACCAGGAGAAAAAGGACAACAATTAGAGCCAGGCATTTCAGGAGTGAAAAATGGGAAACACACCAGGTAATATAGGTTTGCAACTCCTTTCTGCAAATTACATTTGATGGAAGATGAACTGTTAATTTTAGATCTGAGGTTGGCAGATTTTTGATAAACTAAGGCATAAAGGGTTATGGCACAAAGGGGCTGAATTTTCCGTTCATCAGGCGGGCATAGCTGACCCAATCCCGGGTGGGCGCAGACCATTTTGGGTGGGCGGGCCAATTAAGGCCTGTCCAACGTGACGTCCGCAGGGAAGCGCTATGCACTCCCTGTGTGGGCGGGGGGTGGGGGAATGCCTAAAATTGAGAGTGCGCACGAAAGAGCGCACTCATCTCCCTAAGGGTAAGCGCAGCCTCATGGAGATTGGCTCTACTGTCAACCATATTAAAAATAGAAAAAAAAAATTCCCTTACATGTCCCCTCATGTGACAATGTCACATGAGATGGGACAGGTTCATAATTTCCATAACAGCTTTATTAAAATTTTTAAAACCTTACATGAAACCTCATCCCGCCGCTGGATGAGGTTTCATGTTTTCTCTACTTCCCGCCGGGGCTGTTGGCCTGCCCGCCGACCTTAAGGTTGGACGGGCAGATCCATTAATTACTTAATTATCCTGTCATTGGCCTCATTTGGTCATTGACAGGTCGGCGGGCGCACAGCTGATTTTGCTGCCTTCCTGAAAATTTAAATGGGGCAGGGTGATGTCGGGGGTTCTGCTTGACATCATCCTGCATCATTTTACGCGTCAGCGAGCAGTCCCTGCCTCCGCTTGGCGACGGTAAATTCCTGCCCATGGAGTTTGTTTGTAAATCGACCATGATCACATTGAATGGTGGAACAAACACGGGGAGTTACATGGTCAACTTCTGTTCCTATTCCTAATTTTGGGAGGACCTACCACCTGAAGGATCCTACTTCGAGCCACGCTTCAACATGGCAGGTTACCCAGAATGACATTGGATCCTAACCAGCACCGCCCTGTCTTCAGTAACCCAAGAGAGCTCTCAGCAGCAATTGCTACTAAATATGAGAAGAGGTGGCTGGTTTCCATTGCTATCATGTACCAATAATTAGGAGTTACAAAAGTGAGGTTGGTTTTGAAAATGTAACCTATTCTGGAGTCTTTCACTTCAAAAAGTGAAATATCATGTGTCAGATATTTGAAATGGTCAGCTGCATCAGAATAACTCCTTACCGTCATGTATTTAGTGGTGTAAAAGGTGTGATTATAGGCCAGCTCCTGGTGACTACGGTTGGTCTTTTTAACCAATTTCTCTAATGTGTATGCAACAACCAAACATGGTCTTGGACCATGCTGTTAATGCAGATATCCTTTCAAATGTCAATAATTCTTTCAATGCAATGAGTCATTTCCCTTCTTAATATAGGGTCTGGTCTGTTTCTCTTCACTAGATGTCTTATCATTGATCATTCTTAACCTGTCCCATTTTCAAAATGATGATAGCCTTATAATGAAGAACCTGAGAAAGTGAATATTGAACAATTATCAAGGGAGATGTGAACAAAAGTTATTAATTGACTTTGGACTAGCCAGAAACTGAAAATGTTTTTGTGATTAAGCGTTTTATAGATAATAAAGTTGAACTTAACAATGGTCGATCGTCATGAACATAAAGTACTTGTCAGACTTCAGAATCTTTACTATTATGGACATGCATTTAGTAGCAGTTATTGTATAAATTTTCAATTATCAGTGATTTCTAAAGATATCCTTCACTGGCTAGTGTCTGAAGGTTCAAAAGACATATTGCCTTTTAAAGTACAATACCATCAAGATTTGTATTAATTTTTTTCATTATTTTGAATGTGTAGAGATGGGAGGGCATCATCACTATCTTTGCTTTTCAATGGTCTTTTTATATGCTGTCCTAATTAAAATATATCCATACATTTATTCTTTTCAATGGCATTTGCCTCACACAGCAGTTTTGAAATGCTGAAAGAGAAACAGTAAAATGCTGGAAATGTTCAGCAGGTCTGGCAGCATCTGGAGTGAGAAACAGAGTTAACGTTTCGAGTCTGTGTGACCCTTCTTCAGAGCTAAGGAAACGGTGTTGATCTCCCTATCAGTGATGATGATGACCTTGGTCTTTTGACACCACTCTATTGTCTGATTTGTTCTTGGGGTGTGGGTAATGTTGACAAAGCGATGTTTATTGCACGTTCTTGGTCACCCTGACATGATGTTGATGGACTTAAGGCTGGTAACGTTACTTCCATAATGCTGCTAAGTAAGGAATTTCAAGGTGCTGATCCAGTAACGGTGAAGGAATGGCAATTTTAGTCCTGGTGCCAAAGATTCATTGTTATATAACTTTCGGATGAGACCCTGAACTGAAGTTGTAGCCTGCTGAGCGGACGTAAAATATCACTATTTGAAAGAAGTGCCCTCGTCGATATTTATCCCTTCTAAAATCCAAAAAAAAAACAGTTCATTTTCACGCTGCCTGATGGGCTTTGCTTAGTGCAAGTTGGATGCCACTTTTCCTACATTATAACATTGACTGGCTTTCTTTCTTTAACATTGTTAAAGGATACATTGTGGGTTTCAAAGTAAAATAAGCAAGTCTCACTTACATACGCCAAGCAGTTCATTTATAGTTTTGGAGCAGATCATTTGAGTACTTTTAATTAACTTAATCCACACAATGGGAAGTTAACACTGGCATCGACCATGATTAAGTTCAGGGATACGGTGGAATGTCTCATGGATATGGGTAGTAGATATGTCATTTAGCATTTAACAGGAGTTTACACTTATACAGCTCCCTTAAGGCAAAAAAAAGTCCCACGTGATTCACAGCTGGGAACAAAACCTGACCAGAAAGATTATATCCAATTTGCAATCACATTCAGTGGGTGTAGGATGGCACCTTACTTATTACCTCCTGTTAGCACTACTATTCAAACCTTGTGACTCACTTGCAATAATAAACAGTGTAGAACACTTTAAAAACATCTTATTAATGAAGTCAGTATAATTTTGATATAATAGTTCTAATTGTGTTCCCACCTGTTTGGTTCTTTAGTTCTTTTCACTTCTACTGTTAAGCTGGTGACAAGATATTTACACATTCACCTACTAATGCAGTGATTGCTTCTGTTACTCTATGTATGAATGAATGCTTCAATAAATGTTTGTTCAGAAGGTTCGAAATGAATAGCTCCTGACTGCCTTTTTGTTGGATTGTGATAATGATCTTATCACATGTTTTCACTCGAAGGTGACTGCCCATAGAAATGGGAAATATTAGCAGGGTGAGTTTGAATACACAAACATCAAAGCAAGTTATTCTTTCAAGGGATGTGGGCGTCACTGACTAGGCCAGCATTTGTTGCCCATGCCTAATTGCTCTTGAGGTGGTGGTGAGCCACCTTCTTGAACCGCTGCAGTCCATGTGATGCAGATATACCCACTGTGCTGTTAGGGAGGAAGTTCCAAGATTTTGATCCAGTAACAGTGAAGAAACAGTGCTCCCACTTAGCACTTCTGGCTGAAGATGGTTGCAAATACTTCAGAACTTATCTTCATTCCAAACTTTTGTACGTGACTCTATTGTAAATTTCCTTTCCATGTTTTATAGCTGATCCAAGTGCAGTCCTGTCATTGATAGACTAGCTAGATAGGGATTTCTGCCTAAGCATAGGAGACAAATAGAAAAGAAGGAGTGAGTGCTTTATTTATATTAGCTGGATGTCATTGTACAACTGATGAAGTACTATTATTTTGAATTCCAGTCACTGTTGCAATATAGGAAATGTAGCCGCCAATTTTCACACCGCAAAGTGCCACAAACAGTGACGTGGTAACGGCCAGATAATCTGTTTTAGTGATGCTGTTGAGGGAGACGAGTTGATCAGGATACAAGGGAGTTCCCCTGCTATTCCTTAAATGAGGCCATGGGTCCACTTGAGGAGTCAGACAGGGCTTCGGTTTAACACCTCAACCAAACAAAGGTACTTTAACTGTGCAACAAGGTTTCAATGTTTTTAGTCATTCATGGGGTGTGGGAATCGCTGGCCGGCATTTATTGTCCTTCTGCAATCACACTTGAGAGGGTAGTGGTGAGCTGCCTTCTTGAACTGCTGCAGTCCATGTGGTGCAGAAGCACCTACAGTGCTGTTAGGAAAGGTGTTCCAGGATCTTGACCCAGCAACAATGAAGGAATGGTGACATAGTTCCAAGTCAAGATGGTATGTGACTTGGAGTGGAACTTGCAGATGGTGAAATTCCCAAGCACCTACTGCCCTTGTCCTTCCAGGTGGTAGAGGTCACACAGGTTTGGAAGGTGTATGGAACATTCCCTCAGTACTGCACTGAAGCCAATGTGCTCCAATTTGTGGAGTGGTGCTTATATGAAAACTGATCAGTACAAACTGCTCTGTGAGAACTGTTTGAGCCATACACTTGAATGATTCTTAAGTGCTTATGTCCGAAGTCTTCATTCACAGCAGTCCTTAATCCTAAGTCAAAGAAAATTCCCAATTGCACTTGTTTATTTTTATTTATTTATATTATTCATCAAAATGATGTCAGGGATGAAAGGCTTAAATTGTCTGGACTGGTTCCAGGGACGAGGCACGTATCCCCTTACATATAGAGGAGTAAGTGGAGACCTAATTTAAATATTTCAGATGATATCTGATAGATTAGATGGATCAAAACTATTTCTTCTGGTGTGTGGAGTCAAGAAAAAGAGTGCATAACCTTAAAACAAGAGCAAGACTGTTCAGATGCGATGTCGGGAAGCACTTCTTCAAAGGGTAGTGTAAAACTGAACACTCTTCCTCCATTTAAGCCTTTGAGGCTGGATTTTAATTGAACATTTCAAAACTGAGATTAACCAACAAAATTCTATCAATGACATTAAGGGTTGTGGGACCAAAACGGTAAGATGGAGTTACAATACAGATCAGCAATGATTTAATTTAATGGTGGAACAAGCTCAAGGGGCTGAATGGCTACTCTTGTTCCTACGTTTCTGCACGTGGGATTGCCAAATTTGTGGCTCCTGGACCTTGGTGTTTTTAGTGGTCTTCATTGAATTTCAGAGCGAAGCTGGGGCTAAAAGGTAACATGGGCAACGATAACTGAACTTTCAACACTTTCCCAGGAGCTCACATTCTTTGAGTTTTAAGTGCAAAGTGGAAATCCTGTTCCGCTAAATCGGAAATGTAGGCTGGCACTGACTGTTGTTTCCTCACTATTCCTGTTTGGAAAATAACCCCTGAAAGGACCTGCCTCTGTCATCTGTAAGGGCCATAAATGAACCGGATCTGTGTAACCTCAAGTTAAACTTAAAGGGTGCACGTCCATACCGCACAGTGGTCTGAAATCTGGCATTATTTACGACTGATCTCCACAGAGGCCAGGGTGGCTGATTTGCAATACAGAAAACGTCATAGTTATGTAACAAAGTTGGGGATAGAGTACATTTTTGAGGGAAAGCTGAGGGAGCTTAGCCTCCGACCTGCAAACCTCGATTCTGTCGCCACCTGTCAGACCCGGAGAAGTGTCGTGCTGCTACAGTGATGGCCCTCACCTCTAAGCCCACTCCAGTATCGTGAATAACCCAGTTCACTAACTGTTGCAGAAATTACATAGTGATGTTTAAGTGAATGTTGATTCCTATGACTCATCCTTTGTGAGCAGTAAAATGACTCTTTAAATGCAGTTAATATGGTTCCTAATAGCTGGTGTGTTTATTCATTATGCAGCCCAAAGTCAAGTTATACAGAAAGTTTGATGTTCCGGTTTGAACTCTGATTTGACAATGGCTTTTATTTGTTTTCATAGCAATAAGGCCATTCTACTTAAAGCTCTCTTGACTTAGTTCTTGCTTTTACTGTTTTAAATATTTCAGGGAATCTAGCTCGATTTGTCTCCTTTTCCTTTTTCCATACAGTAGTTCTGAATAAAAGTATTAGAACCTCCCATAAACATGTTTGAAATTTACAATAATATTCTCAGATGCTGGACAACACACTTTTCCTTTCAAACGTACTTAAATTACAAAACCCAAAATGAGGACTTGAGGTGAATAGCTCAATAAATGAGATAATACATAAATAATAAACACTTTCAGTCGTCAATCCTTTTTCTAGGACTATTGAACTACAGTACTATTCTATGTAAGTTTTTAAAAAAAACATCATTTTTCATTATATAATCAAAATATGTGATGATTTCATAAAATGTGTATGTGAATACAAGTGATTGAAAATACAATTATTTAAAAAAGCAGGGTAATTTTCAACTTGATGCCAATTTTAGTTGTAACAATTTGATAACTTATCCTAGTACATTTGGATTCTATGCTTTATTAGTTTGAAAATGCTCCTTATTATTGCGATAGGTTTAGTAGCCAAATAAGCCCAAGGTACCAAAACATTGGTGAGGTAATGTCTAAATTTCAAACATTAATAACCCAGTTGTCCCTCAGTTGTTGCTCTGAGCAGTTCTGTCTTGTTCCTGATTGTTCAGCATCTTCTCCAGTTTCGTCATGCAAGGATTGGGACGGAGCTAACCTTCGTAGCAATGAAACTTAGATGTGTACATGGTAAATGCATGTGAAATATAAACATGTTCCAACAAAGACCAACTTATTCATTTATCTTTACATATGTGCGATGCAGTGCAAGCCTCCTGCCGCCTCAGACAGCACGTCTTTAACACACAGGCCATCATAGCCCATTGAAAGTTTCGCCATATAATTTTCTTATTGGATTCTCAACCTAGTGCATTCACATTTTTTGAGGCTAGTATAAATATATGTATACATGCACCTATTTTCTAAAGCATTGCACATGTGTACATTCGTATCTACACTTCCTGAAAAATCATTCAGGTATCAAAAAAAAACTTCTTTTATCTATTTCCTATGACCTATCTTAATTACTAATTATAAAAATATTAGAGATTGCGTGGGAGAAAATCTATTTGACTATGAGAGTGTCTGTTTGCTTTCCAATTGGCTGTAGGAAGGCAGTGCTCCAGGAGGATGGACCAATGGGGGAATGGTCTGACACAGGAGGTCATGTGATGAAACCTCCAGGAATGCACTCAGCCAGACCTACCAGCTGTAACTCCATGCTCTGCACCCAGCAAAAGAGCAAAGTTGCTGACAGTGTAGGACCTGGATTTAGATTATTTTACCGAACATTGTGTCACTGTTGGGCAGGAGAGCTGGCCAACTTAAAATTGGGAGGGCCTTGGGTGGCAAGTGAAGAGTATTTTTTTTCTCTAAAAAGCATGCATTCAATTCTGATCACACTGTAAAGCAGGGAAGTCAGCAGATGAAAAATCACTCCCAAGATCTATTGCGATATCCTCGGATGGGGAATAAGTACAGGAGCAAACACAATAACATGTAAAATTGGCAAATAGCCCTATTCCTCAGATTGAGAAAGCTTCATTTCTGCTTTCAGTGGGGTTTTTTTTCCCCACCTTAGAATATGTAGATTGTAGTACAAGGGGTTCGTTACTGTATCTCATTAGCATGTCACGGTTGTACTCCAGCACAGGAAGTGATGCAGCGTTTCATGCTCTTGCTCTCTCTTGTTGAATCTCATGGTAAAGATGTAAACACAGTAAGTGATGTTCCAATAAAATTAATGTCTTCCTTACCTCAGCAGGCCCTGTAAATATTCTGTGCTAGCACAATGTGACCAAGAACATTATATAGATGATAAGTAATTTTCATTTATTGTGAAAATAAACAGCGAATTCATTCTGTGATACTTCCCCATTACCAGTAAAAGCACATAGCCAGAGTTGTTAAGAATACTTTTACATCTTTAGAAAATGAATAGAGACTGTGGCAAAACTAACTTGTTTAGTGAATGCAACCCAATTGTCCTTTTGCTGTTCCATTACTTTAAGACATAAATAAGCACTCTGAAGGAACATCTATTTGAAATAAGAGCTTTACAAAACCTTTTCTATCGCTATTATATTTTCAACACGTCAAAAAATCACAATCACCTTTATGACAACATCCCATTTTTCACATTGGTCAGTGTGATGCTTTATTTTAATTCATCCACTGTAGCTGAATACATTTCTTGTGTATTTGCACATGTAACTTACCAAAAAAACAGAAAAATGCAGATCCTTACACATTGACTAGGAAGTACAAGGAAAATGGAAAATAGCAAAGGAGTTGAGATAGGAGCAAATTCACCCCAGCAGACAGCTTCCAAAGATGGGAGTGCATAACAGGATTTCAGGCATCCTCCATTTCCAATACACTTTCTTCTACATGAAGTTCTGTCCTGAACCATATCATATGCCCCATATAAAAACCCTTTCTATGATGAACGCTTTTATGTTGACATCCCACTTATATTAGGAAAGAAGTGGAGTCCCACTTCTGATATATTATTACCAAATACTTAACCAGAATGTCAACATCCAACATAAATTCTAGCACACTTAATGCAACAAATGTTTACACCCCTAATAGAATTAAAGGACTTCTTTTGTTATCACTTATGTCAACAGGCCCTTATCTTAGCATGTAATGTGTGTGTGTGGCATGTGTCAAGGAAGCAATAAAGCTTATTAAACCTATAAATTAACCGTGTTACGAGTGTGATCATAGTTCATTGCTCTTCATTTACTTAAGATGGACACTGCCATAAACATAGATTTGACCTGGGAACGCCTGAGGATAAATATCACGTAATTCAAAGCAATTGGCGTGGAAAGCCTGGAGAAGAATTCTACAAATTTCTTTTCGTGGGACACAACCTTTATACAGCTGGACACATAAAGATAAAGTAGAAAGCAGGGATGTCAGCATAGCAGATGATTTACAAAATGTCCAGATGTCCAAATATATGCAATGCTAACTAATTTCGACAAATTAGAATGGCCCTTAACGTTTTTGACCTTAAGTGGCAAGGATTGTACTATAGTCATGTGGAAACCAATACTGATCAGGCTTTTTAAAATGTATTTCTTACTCTGCCATCTCTTTTTATGTCCCCTCTTGACCTGAAGATGTCGATGGATATGTTTCCTGGCAATAGTTATCCTCTGTTTCCTCGTCAAATGAACGTTTTTAATGTGATCCTAGAGGGTCCTTGTCGGTAAGCTATTGCATTGCAGAGGGAATCACAGCCAGCTAAACCTACCTTCATATAGTATGTCCACATGTGGGGCCGGATTTTGTGGCCACAAATCAGGCGGGCCGAATCCTGCTCCCCCCCCCACCACACTTGTGTAAAGTACGTTGTGATGACGATGGGTCGGCAATATGATGCCATCATGTCATCTCCGATATTACAGAAGGTTTGGAAATTGGAAGCCCACCCACCATTTTGAGATGACCAATTAGCAAGCTATTCAACTTGTTAAAGATGCCATTTTCCGTTGCCCACACCATTTTTTTTGGGTGTCACATAGCAAAACGTTTGGGAGTGCTTTACAGCATTAATGAGGGGATGGTGCAATGGGACCATGGCTGCATGTAGCAGCAGAGTCAGCTGCTGAAGGTAGCAGCATGTGTATGGTTTTTGACTTCATTTATTCACTGTTTTGAACTTGCCATAATAAATAAGGAGAGATTGAGATGGCAGTGGCCTTTAAATTGGTATCCATGACTGACTTCCTCAGCATTACCCCTCTCCTGCATGATGTCCCAATTTAGACCCCCGACTGGGCAGACAGGCCCCCTTCGTACTGTTAACTGGCCTTTCGCGCTTGATTTTCCAGCCTTAAATAGTAGGGACGGGAGCAAGTGAACCATTCGCTCTCTGTTCCACCTCCCAGCTCCTGCCAAAAACCATAAAATCCAACCCATGAACACCTTGCAGCTGGAGTAACTGGCTCAGAAGTGGGAGCAGTAACAGTGAATGGTTTATTTTCCATTCCCTGACACAGACGCACTAAAACCAATTGTAGAACTTCTATTAAACCATCCCAGTCGAACTTAGCTAACTGGTACAGACCAGGAATAGAAACTGTTGAGCGTGAAATTGGGTAGCATGAATACTACGACTTTGGGAATTATACACTGCTGTTCATATGTACAAAAACATACACATCACACACAATAAGACAGTGAAAATAGAGAGAGAGGAGAAGTCACAATTACTTATGTGAGTGATTAACGGTAAGCATATAGCAGGCAGGAAACAAGGTAGATGGGGTAAGATATTAACGTCATGGGGAAGATGTAGCAGTAGTGCCACTGGACTAGTAATCCAAAGACCCAAGTTAATGGTCTGGGAACATGGGTTCAAATCCTACCATGGCAGCTGGTGGAATTTAAATTCAACTAATAAAATCTGGAATTGAAAGCTAGTCTCAGTAACGGTGACCATGAAACTATCATTGATTGGTGTAATCACTGGTTCAGTGATGTCCTTTAGGGACAGAAATCGGTCATCCTTACCTGGTCTGGCCTACGTGTGGCTCCAGACCCACAGCAATCTAGTTCATGCTTAACTACCCTCTGAAATGGCCCAGCAAGCCATTCAGTTCAAGGGTAGTTAGGGATGGGCAAGAAATGCTGGCCTTGCCAGTGACGTCCACATCCCAAGAAAGAATTTAAAGGAAGATGTAACAGAATTCGACTTGTGGATTTCCTTGAATTCAAATTGAATTATTACATTTTACTGTAAGGGGAAAGTTAGTTTTAAAAGAACTTTGAGAACTTTTCTGAATCTCTTCACGATAAAGAGCTTGATCTGGCTCACGCCCCTGTTTACAGCATTTTATTAATTTACAATGTTTGTTGCTTGTACACATCCATATTTCCGGTTTCTTTGATCAGTAGGATATGATCATCTACACAACAGTGATGACCTGAAAAGTGAGACCAGAATGAGCTGTGTGAGAGGTGAAGAAATGGAAATGAACATTAGGGATGTCAATACCAAGTTTGAAATCAAACATAACAAGGAATTTACAAAAAAAAGCATTTGAGACAACTATCATAGTTTCAAACCTTAAAACAAGCAAGCTTTGTACTTAATTCCAAAGCCTATTGAAGTAATATTGAATTGAGAGATGCCAAACTGGAATCTAACAGCATCATTAAGAGACTTGCATTCAGTTATCATATAGCATGATGAACCCCTCTGGAACAGGGAAAGAGTAACATAGCTACTACAATATCAATTTCTGGTGAGAAATTAATTGACCCTGTTTATAAGTAAAATTGTAGCTTGTGTAGTAGAAAAGTTTAATTCTAACTGTGATGTGGTAATGAGACACACTGAGTGATGCAATGTCACATGATCTTGCTCTCTCTTGTGGACCTCATGGTAAGAAAGCCAGCGTAAGTTGTTTCCTAACAAAGTTAACATTTTCCTTACCTCTGAGTGCTCTGTAAATATTCTTGCGGGAGAATTCTTCCCCTATTGGGGGTGTTATGCGGTGGAGGGAGTGGGGTGATGGGGGCAGGGGCGGGCACCGCCATTTTATGTGGGCTGTCCAATTAAGGCCCGCCCAGTGTGACGTGTGCCCAGAAGCGCTGAGCGTTCCCTGTACAGGCGGGATGGGGGGGTTCCTTGAGTCGGGGCCCGCGCTCTGAGCTGCCTCAGGGAGATTATTTTAAGTTTTAAAAATTTAAATAAAGAAAAGAAAAATATTTAAGACATGTCCCCTCGCGTGACAGTGTCACATGAGCTGGGAGATGTCAATGAATTTTTATAAAGATTTTCATTCAATTTATAAACACTTCTTGAAACCTCATCCCGCCCGTGGATGAGGTTCCGTGATAAATATGAAGGCCGCCTGGGCTCTTCACCTGCCCGACCACCTTAAGGTTGGACGGGCAGCTCAGTTTATTAGTTTAATTGATATTTGAATGACCTTAATAGGCCTTTGACAGGTTGGCGGGTGTGCAGCTGACTCGGCTGCGTGCCCGCCAAACTGAAAATCTAAATGATGCGGGGTGACATCAGGACACACGCCCGCCCAACATCACCGCCTGTCATTTTAAGCGTTGGCGGCTTGCTGACCAGAAAATTCTGGCCTTGGGCTTGTTGTGCCAACATATTATTATGGCTTGCAGTCACAAAATCACAGCTGCGTTCCATGTAACTTGTCCATGGTAAGCTGTTCCATTATTGCAGCCAATGTGAGCGTAGGTGAAATGAGGCCAGCTAACTATTAAAGCCATAATCATGCACTTAATCAGTATTTAAGGGTTCAACGTTTGGTACATCAGTTGAGAATTGAATAAGGCCTATCAGCATTAGCAGCTACTAAGCAACAATGCAAAGTGTAGTGCATGGGTAAAGCTCCGACATTACATGCAGCCTCGCTAATGCAACAGAGGATAAACAAATTTGAGACATCTGGCCAGCTAACAAATGTCACACTGCAGATGGCAAACTTGGAAGGTTCTGACTGATAGTAAGGATGCTTTCCAAAGCAGCCAGCAAATCTAGATTGAAAGGTATATAAAGCCATAAAAGATATGTCTTTGTCATTTATTTAAACAAACAACAAAAGGAATGTGCATTTATATAACATACTTAAATGTTCCAAGGCACTTCACAGGAGCGATGTCAAATAAAATTTGACATTAAGCCATGTAAGGAGATATTTGAGTGGCTGATCAAAAACTTGCTCAAAGAGCTAGACTTTAAGGAGCTTCTTGAAGGAAGAAAGAGAGATGGGGAGGTTAAGGAAAGGTATTCCAGGGCTTAGGGCCTTAGCAATTGAAGGAATGGCCACCATTGTTGGAGTGATTAAAATCGGGGGGTGCTCAAGAGGTCACAGGGATTTTGGAGGTTTGTGGGTCTGGAGGGGGTTACAGGGATAGGGGTGGGGAGCTGAGGTCATGGAGGAATTTGAAAACAAGAATGAGAATTTTAAATTTGAAGCATTGTCAGACTGGATCAATGAGTACATGGGTGAACGGAATTGAATATGAATTAGGAAATGAGCAGCAGAGTTTTGGATGAGCTCAGGCTTTTGAAGGGCGAATGGGAAACTGGCCATGAAAGTAATGGAATATATCAAATCTGCAAGTAACAAAAGGGAAAGCTGTAAATAGAAAGACTGACATTATTATCAAGCCTTTCATAACCACAGGAGGTGCCAAAGAGCAATTACAGCCAATTAATTACTTTTGAAGTGTAGACATTGTTGTAACATAGAAAACATAGCAGCAAATTTGTGGTAGACTGGGCCTCAGTTTAACATCTCAGCCGAAAGTCAGCACCTCCAACAAGGCAGCATTCCTTCACTAAGGCATTGGAGGATAGGAATTTGAATCCACAACCCTCTGACTCAGATGCAAGAGTGCTACTCCGTGAGCCACAGTTGGCATTGTGAAATAAAGAAAATATCTAGACACCAACTCGGAGGTCCTGTAGCATGCTAATTCCATCATTGATAAGCCAATGACTTCTGCACTGGCTCGGCCAAGTTCACTGGACGGATGATGGCCGTATACCCAAAGAACCTCTGTACAGTGAACTGGCCACTGGGTCATGACCTCGCAGGCATTCATACCTCCGCAACAAGGAAACCTGCAAACAAGATACGAAGGTAGCGGACATTGACACTGACACCTGGGAGACAGTCACTCATGGCTGTGATCTCTAGAGGTTGGCTATTTGGAAGGGCATTGGAAGAGGTGAGCAGAAATGGGAAAACTAGGCTGGACAGGTAGAGGCAAAAAACAGCAAATTGTGCACCACCTTAGCACACTTACTTCATCTGCAGAAATTACGAAAGAGACTGCCATGCCAGAGCGGAGCTCCTGAGCCACACCGGGTGATGTTTAAAGGTGGGGATGAGATTTTTTTTTCCCTCAGATGGTCGTGAGTCTTTGGAACTCCCTTCCCCAGAGAGTGTTGGGGTCAGGTTTAAGATAGCATGAGTCGGTGCTGCTGGAGGGAGAGGTCGAGTATGTGCATATGGCGAATATTTTTAAGGCAGAGATAGCTAGATGCTTGACCAATAAGGAAGTCAATGGTTATCAGGAGTATGTGGGAATATGAATTGGCAGCCACAATCAGATCAGCCATAATCTTATTGAGTGGCGGAGCAGGCTCAAGGGGGCCAAACGGCCTACCCCTGCTCCTAATTCGTATAGTTCATATGTTCATATTTATAAGTTGACCACAACAGTGCAACCCAGCATCTTAGGACATGGAGGGCTGCCACTACCAAAATCCAGAACAGGAAACAGTTAAATGATTTTGATCAGAAAGGCTACAAACATTGTACCCAAATCCACAGTTGCAGGTATTGAAGTAAATTATAAGAGGGGTTGTTTCCTTTGTTACCAACCAGGATCTAGCAAAGCAGCACAGGTGGATCTGTGATGGGTCAAAATTTGCACTCAACACTTTTTCTTTGGTAATGTGCTCAGAGTGGTTTCAAACCGTGGAACCTCTTTTATTCACAGGTATCTGGTAGGTAGCACAAAAGAAAACAAGAATAGTGGGAAAAAAGGGTTAACTGAAAGGAAAATATTACATTATTCAAGTAGGTGGGTAGAGTTCTGCACAAGTCTTGTTTTTAGCTATTTCACATAACACTAAAATATTATTGCAGAGGTAGAAAGCAAGATACAAGTTAGTTTAAATGCCGATGCTGGACATTTGAAATAAAAACAGAAAACACTGGAAAAACTCAGCAGATCTGGCAACATCTGTGAAGAGAGAAACAGAGTTAATGTTTCGAATCCAATCTGACTCTTCATTGCAAAAGTCAGACTCGTCTCTGAAGAAGAGTCTGTTTCTCTCTACAAAGGAGAGTCATATTGGATTCAACGTTAACTCTGTTTCTTTCTCCACTGATGCCACCAGACCTGCTGAGTTTTTCCAGAATTTTCTGTTTTTATTTCAGATTTCCAGCATCTGCTGTATTTTGCTTTTATTTTAGCGTTTAATTCACTGCCACTTCTCTTCCAAGAATGCTGTTCTTTGAAGTTCTGCTCTTTCCTTTGATGGGACTTCCATTTGTCTCTTTCATATTCACCTTCATTGCTTTCCATTTCCCTCCTGGTGTTTGATGTTTACCAAAACTCACTTTCACCCACATTTCCTTCCTCAGTGACTGACTTCAGCTCTGACTTACCCCACATGGATTCCAATTGATGTTCCATCCTTTCAAATCCACCTAGGATTACAGGTATCTTCGAGACAGACAGTAGTCCTCGGACTGCTGTTCTTGCCACATCCCGCGATCTACACTAAATGCCATGTGCCGCCATATGTACACACTCAACCTCTCCCTCCAACAGCACCAACTCATCCTATCTTAAAGCTGTCCTTGTCCACAGTTCCATTTCATTCTTCGTCTCATCGGATGCCTTAACAAACTTTTTCTCTTCCTTTCAGGTGTTAAGGAACACAAGCTCTGACAACTTATTGGTAGCAATGCCCCTCCGGATCCTTCCTTGCCTTCACTTCCCTCTGACCCCATCCCTTCTTCTAACCCCAGCCCTTGCCATGTATTCACTATACTCTCTGACCTACCTCTCTCTGATGTTGAATGATGTGTGCTTGGCAGAGGACTGTTTTATCCCCTTACGCCCCCACCTCACTATAATTTGAGCTCAGCACACTGTTGAACTCTGCTTCAGTCACTTTCGCCCCCGTGCTCTCTTCTTTGGGGAGGATTCTTTTACCCACCCACCCCCCCCTCCCCAACAGACCCTTTCACTTGCCTCCAGTATGCTCCCTTTACCTAGACCCTTCCCTCTGGCCTCTTACCTGCTCTTGATCTTTACATTGAGAACTGTCTACATGACATCAGCCATCTTAATTTCTTTGCTCCTCTCTCCCACTGTAACCTGTCTCCCTCTGAACTTGCTGCACTCCACTCTCTCAGGTCCAACCCAGACATTGTTATCAAACAGGGCTCTGAAAAAGGGTCACATTGGACTCTATGTTAACTCTGTTTTTCTCTCCACAGATGCTGCCAGACCTGCTGAGTTTTTCCAGCGTTTTCTGTTTTTATTATGCAGTTTAGTTTAACTGTCCTTCCATTTTGTGTTTTGATCTATGCTATAAAGCCCCTAATTGAGTGGGGAGGAGGACTCTTGCCCAAAGAAGTGAGCACGGAAATGAAAGCGATGGTAGAAGAGTTCAACATCGTGCTGAGCTCAAAATTCATTGAGGTGGGGGCGTAAGGGGATAAAATGGAATCCTTTGCTGAGCACAGATCATTCAACATCAGAGAGTGGTAGGCCAGAGGATATAATGAATACAAAGCAAGAGCTGGGGTTAGAAGATGGGATGGGGTCAGAGGGAAGGGGAGGCAAGGGAGGATCCGGAAGGGCGTTGGTGCCAATAAGTTGTTGGAGTTTGCGTTCCTTAACACCGGAAAGGAGGAGAAAAAGTTTCTTCTGAAGGTATCAGATGAGATAAAGAATGAAATGGAGCTGTTGCTGAGGAATGCTTTAATATAGGATGAGTTGGTGCTGCTGGAGTGAGAGGCTGAGCGTGCAAATATGATGGTGTGTGGCACTGAGTGTAGATCTGTGAGAACAGCAGTCCGAGGGACATTGTGTATGTCTTGGAGATACCTACAATCCTGGGTGGATTCGAAACATGAAGAATGTTTATTAGATACCTGTAGATTGCATTCAATCACCCTTGCTTGCTTGCA
This sequence comes from Carcharodon carcharias, assembly GCF_017639515.1. Lineage (NCBI taxonomy): Eukaryota > Metazoa > Chordata > Chondrichthyes > Lamniformes > Lamnidae > Carcharodon > Carcharodon carcharias. Next base: position 152,943,959 of record NC_054477.1, read on the forward strand.
TAATGTGGGTGAATCTTCCACTCAGATTTTTGGTTTTTAAACAACATAGAAGGTTTCTTAATTGAGTAGCTGTCTGCCTTGTACATTACAATTGACAATGTGCTAGTGTTAATGAGGCTTTCAGTTGAGAAGCAAGGACATGGTTACACACACAAGCACTGCAGAAAGTGTATCTTTTATGAATGCTCTCCCTAATGCCCTAAAATCATTGAGGAGACAAAATCTAAAGATTCCAAAGTGATGTGTTGTAGCGAACTTAGAGACCGGTGCAGGTAACAATCAGCTATGGATTAGAGGCTTTGTGTGAGGATAATGAGTACTACTTTTTGCACTGTGGGCAACATGCAGAACTGACTTTGAATAGTACCATGTGTGCAGCAGCACGTGTCTGTTTCTCATGCTAATGCCAGCACCAAGCTCTGCAAAAGGTGTCAGTCAGAAGGTGCTGTTGAAGTTGTACTTCCCCCTGGATCAAGAACACAAGGCATTCCTGAAAAAATCTGGTAGATATTCAACAGTAGAAGAAAAGCAATCAGATGCAAGTAATAAGAATCAGAATGCTAAAATAACACACCTTTCGGGCAGACTATATGCCTACCTCTTCTATTGGAAACACATGTGAAAGTAGTTCATAGCATAGATCTCATTGTAGGCCATCACTTCATAAAAAGTAAATTTATGGCAGTGCGCCATGATTAATACAATAAGCACCCATGACCTCAGTGGATCGTTGCTATTTCATAGATTCGTAGAATAGTACAGAACAGAAAAAAAGTCAATCTGCCAACTGAGTCGTTTAATTAGTTCCCACACCCCCACTCTTTCCATGATCCCTGCAATATTTTCCCCTTCAGGAATTTATCCAATTCTCTTTTAAAGACTACTTTTTTGCCATGAAAAGACGATTACAGCCACAGATTACTTATGGGCATATCGAACTTTTGAAGGAAGACGTGTATTTTTAAAGAAATACAAGCAAGGACACTGAGCAAAAGATGGCTGATAATGTAAAGTGACCACTTTCTGAAAAATCTTATGTGGATTATACTGATAAACTTGCCCTGGGAGAACATGGAATGTCGCACCTGAAAATGTGTCATGGCCTTCTTCAGGCAGAGACACTTGAAAGGAAGATAGGAAAGATGCAGATGACTGAACTTTAATCTCCTGTGGCTGTGGAGACAAAAGACTGATTAACACATCTCAGCGGGCATCTAAAATCCACCTCGTGTTTATTTATATCTCAGAATGTATAAAATGTCTGGAGGTGAAAGAAAACAGACTGTTAGGGACAAGTCATGTTTTTTTTTCCTTACAAGAATACAGAGGGAAAAGTGTTATTGTGAAATTTTATTTCATAATCCTCTTGAAGATTGGAGTATTGTGTCCAGTTCTGATGCTGCACCTTAGGAAGAATGTGAAGGCGTTGGAGAGAGGTACAGAAAATATTTACAAGAATGGTTCCAAGGATGAGGAGCTCGAGTTGAATTCAGTTATGTGGATACATTGGAGAAACTGGGGCTGTTCTCCTTAAAGAAGACAAGATTAAGAGGAGATAGTAGTGTTCAAAATCACAGGGAGTCTAGACAAGAGATAGCGAGAAACTGTTCCCATTAGTGGAGGGTTTGAGAACCAGAGGGCACTGATTTTAATTGACTGGCAAAAATAACAATGGTGACATGAGGAAAATCTTTTTTATGCAGCAAGTGGCTTGTATCTGGAATCATCGCCTAAGAGTGAGGTGGAGGCAGATTCACTCATGGTTTTTAAACAATAATTGGATTATCATCTGAAGAAAGCAAAATTGGAGGGCTATGGCGAAATGACAGAGGAAGTGGGAGTTGGTTTTGCAGAGAGCTGGCATGAACACAATTGTCTGAAAGGCCTCCTTCTGTGCTGTGACTATTTCTGTGCTGTGACCATTTCTGTGCTGTGACCATTTTATGACTGGCAGTTTCTCAACAGTGAGTACATATGCAAAAAATAAATTAAAAATACACTTTGCCATCGTAAAAAAAAAGCTCAATGCAACATATGTCTGACAACATCATTGTAAATGTGCACACGGTCACTGGCAAAGACCCTGGTCATGATCTAATTTTGTTCACAATATTATTCTCAGCTAGATATTATCAACAGGCGATATTTAGTTATTAGTGTAGCAATGTTGAACACCGACATGAGAAGATGTTCTCTAGTCAGTATTTCCAGTGGAATCATAAACTAATGTTCTTCTGAAATATTTAGCAGGCCTTCCTGTTAAGCCTTCAGCTGTCCAAGCCTCAAGCAATGGCATTTCTTTCCTAAACCTCTCTGTCTCTCTACTTCTTTCACACACTTTAAGACGCTCCTTAATATCAACCTCTTTGACAAAGCTTTTGGTCACTTGTCCTACTGTCTCTCTATGTGGCTGTGTGTCAAATTTTGACAGATAGTGCTCCTGTGATAAGCTTTGGGACTAACAGCATACAGTTAAGAATGTTGTATAAAGGCAAATTGTTCTTGTTATATTTATCTACTATGGTCGTACACTTAATGATGCAAAGATATTATGTAAGCTAGTGTCCTCTGTATTACCAGATCTGACCATGCATTCAACACTTTGTCCCTGATCTCCCATCAGTTTTAGTGGTCAGATACAAAATAAACCACAGCTGAGTTTAACGTTTGCTTTTCACTGTATTTTACACTTCTAGGGAAATGGCAAACAATTGTTTGTTAACAAAAAGGTTCATTTTATAGCAGGAACATGCTAATAAATGCCACTACTGGCATTGCAACCAATGGATGACAATGTGCCCTCCTCCTGGAATTTTTGGGAATGATTATGGGCAACATTTTCCCCCCCGTTGGGGGGGGAAGTGCGGAAGCGGGCGCGGGCAAGCTGCCCTCCAATCGGCGCCGCCATTTTACGTGAGCAGGCCAATTAAGGTCCGCCCAGCGTGGACGTCCGCACAGAAGTGCTGTGCGCTCCCTATGCGGCTGGGGGGACTGCCAAATGTGCAAGTGTGCTCCCTCATGCATGCACGTGAAGGAGCGCTCCGATCTCCCTGAGACTAAGTGCTGCCTCAGGGAGATCGGTTCCCAAAGTGAAAAAGTTATTCTGTCGAAAATTTCATTAACCGTCCATGTCCCCTCAAGTAACAATGTCACATGAGTTGGGACATGGACATAACTTAAAATAAGAGTGAATCTTAGTTTTTGAATTCAGTCATGAACCCTCATCCCACCCGTGGATGAGGTTTCATGCTTTTTCAGGTGGCCACCAGCTTAAATTTGGACGGGCTGGTCCACTAATTGGCTTAATTGTTTTTTGAATGGCCTCAATAGGCTGTTGACACGTCGGCAGGTGCACAGCTGACTTGGCTGCGCCCCCGCCGGCCTGAAAATGGAAATGACACGGGATGACACGGGGAGTTCCGCCCAACATCATCCCGCGTCATTTTCACGCGTCGGCGAGTGGGCCCTGCCCCCACTCACTGACAGGAAAATCCTTCCCTATGTTCCCTTTTCCTGCATTGCTATTCCTGGAATTTCCCTGGTTATCCCTAAATTCTTTTTACGTGTTTCGCCTCTGGATGCTGGAATGGGAATATTGTTAATCTGAATAGCTCTCTCGTAGACTCACCTCAGCCAAGTGCGCCTTAACATAATGGAATGACCGATACACATTTTAAACACCCTACAATTAATGATTTAGGAATAGATATCACTAAAATAAAATTCAACACCTCTTTCTTGCCTGCAAGTCCGGGGTTGTCAAAGCCTTTTAGTCAATGCTTTATTTCTTTGGCAACATTTATTCTCCACCTTTAGAAGAAAGTTCCTGGAGGATACAGTGACACTGTCAGTGCCAGCAGCTGAATCGCATCATGTGAGGCCGAGGGACCTCCTTTATTCTGGCTGTGCGGAAGGATTAATGAGATAGTTCCCTGTCCCGGCTTAAGTCTGATCAATGGACAGATGAATACCAACTGCAGCGGCCCCAAAACAATAAAGCAGAGAAAGTCTGCACTCATAATTTCTAACAAATTAGAGCAGTCCATGTGTGTTTAATCTCATCTGGACTTTAGCACTACATTGTACTGTGGTTCATATTGGAAAATAATTAGGGACCCTACCTGTGTAAAAATGACAGTAATTTTGCCTGGGTACGCTAATATATTTGGCACAGTGGAGTTTAATATTTTAGTATCAGTGTCAAAGTGACAGTTCAAGGTCACTGAATAAATACGCTGCAAGACTCAATGATTTCTTTTCAATCCATTATAAAGTACTCTGGCCTTGCAAGCCAAATTGTCCTCTTTGCACTATTTTTGGTGTGGTTTTGTTTATTTAAAATTACTGTTTGGCTTAGTCTACAAAATAAGAACCACAAATAAGCAAGGCATGAGTAAAATGAATAATACAACATCACAAAAACTGAAGCACATCACTAACTGGATGCACATTGTAATGGGGACAGCTGCTCTGCTCAATATATTGTTGAACTCCTTTGAACTCTTGCATTTCTTTTTGGTAAAATCATTTATGCCCTGGAAAGGATGTTAAAATTGTAGCTGTGCAAAATCAAGCTTCTGTGCATATATAATATTGTAGAAAGGAATAAGGATTAGACATCGAGGGGATTTGAACATGGATTCAGGGTGATCCCATGAACTTTAGAAGTTTAAATACTGGGCTGGACTGGGTGGATTGGATTAACTGAAACTTTTTAAATCCCTTCACATTGCAAGTGGCCATCAACCACTAAGGGCAATAATAAAAATTATGATTTATGTTACTTTGGAACAGGAACTGATTGAAATACAGTACCACCCCAGCATAAAGCTTCACAACGTTCACAGTCAGCATATTCAAAATTCAACAGTGCTAGCAAAGAGAACTCTTGAGTGCTTCTTCTTAATGACTCCTCACAGAATTTCAAATCATCAGGAACATGTCTTCTGTTGCGGTTCAGGTGAACCAGGAAAAATGCAAAATTCACAAAAGGAAGTGTCACCATATGGCTTCCAATGCAAATTTACAAGCATTTTCAGCAGAATAATTTACCTTTGAGCAAGACAGGTTTTTTTTTTGAAGAAATGAAGTGGGGGAATAACATGATGAAGTGAGAAACAAAATGTTCCTGTAATTAATTACAGATCAATTTCTCAGAAACCTTGAGCAACAGCATCGCTGTTTTGGGTGCAGCTGAGCGATCAGCAGTGGTACAGATCCCACTAGCAATCGTTAGCACCGACGTTGGGCACAAAATTGATGTAAAATTGAGTAAGTCCACCATGTAAAGTCAAAACGTGAAATATTATACAAGCGTGCTGAAAGGGAAGCACACAGGAATTGTGACCATTTGCGCAAACTGTGCATATGGGGTTCCATTGGCATATTCCAAGTCACTTTCAATATGATTTTGCCTACACTTTATTATATTCAGCTCTAGATTGGCCCAGGACTGCGTACCCCTTTTCACTGCCACCTGGATCTTCCTGACTTGGGTCAGGGATTTCTGTTGTGGAATACTGGCTGGGATTTTCTGGCCCCGCCATGGTTGATGGGGGGGGGGGGGGGGGGCAGTGGTTGAGGGGGGGGGGCGGAATGTGGCGGCCCAGCCAAAAGTCCATTGACTTTCAGTGGGACCAGACAGTCCTGGCGGCGAGCGGGGCTGGAGAATCCTGCCCGATAGTCTGGCAAGTGTTAGAGCGGTGGAGGGTATTCACCAAAGAGTGGAGGGTATTCCTGTTGGCTGAGGAGTACACCATGCTGGAAATGCATTCAAGTCTATTTCTTGGCTAAAAAAAAATTATTGACTTTATCACCAATTTGAAATTAGTAAAAGGAATGTATAATACAGTTAGGAAGTATCTGCATTTTTCTTTTCGAGATGCCAGTGCCCGTGCAGTCTATTTTAACAGGGAGCACTTGGTCACAGAGACGGAGGAGGAAGTCTGCAACTCGCTCCCCCTGAAGGCCCAAAATGCCATGATAGTTGGAACTTTCAATGCTGACATCAATATTTTTTTGTTGGGTAAGGGTTTCAAGAAATGTGGAGCAAAGGGGGAGATGGTGGCATAGTGGATTAGCTTATCCAGAGGTCCAGGCTAATGCTCTGGGTGCCGGTGGGGGGGTGGGGGAGGGGTGGGGGGGCGGGTGCGGTGCACAGGTTCAAATCCCACCACAGCAGCTTAATAAAGTCTAGAGTTGAAAGCTATTGGCCATGAAACTGTCATTGATTGTCATAAAAACCCATCTGGTTCACTGGTGTCCTTTAGGGAAGGAGATCTGCCATCACAGCCTGGCCTCCATGTGACTGCCTACAGCAATGTGGTTGACTCTTCGCTGCCCTCTGAAATGGCCTTGGAAGGGCAATTAGGGATGAGCAACAAATGCTGGCCTTGTCACTGACATTTCATATCCTATGAAAGAATTAAAAAGACGCAGGCCAATGGAGTTGAGACACAAATCAGCCATGATCTGACTGAAAGACAGAGCAGGGTCAAGTTGCTGAATGGTGTACTCCTGTTCCTAACCTCTCAATGTTGATTCACTCTGCCTGAAGCCTTGTGGCGACAAATACCTTCATCAGAATAGCCCTGTTTAAAAAAAACTTGAGTGCCACACACCATCTGGTAGTATAAACTCTGGTGAAAAATTGCCTTTTAGAACAACAACGATTGTAAGAATTTTATAAATGACTCTAATTTCAGTGGGCACAGCGGCATTTTGGTGAAGGGAGTGATAATGATTAAGGATTGGTGCTAAGTCTATTGTTCCACTTTAAATTGTGCATAACTTAAGTTGTCTTTATTCAAATATAAAGAAAATGGCACTCACCTGGGAATGATTGCCAGACTGTAACCTAATTGAAGGAGGATAGTTGATGTCTCAGGCTGCATTTGCTAGCCTTGAGCAGTTTATAATATTACCTGAGCTTGCAGATCAGATTACTGCTTTGAAATATTCCAAGTACCTGTTATTGTTCTGATATATACCACAAATTTCTAGGGTGATTTTAATCAGTTTTTATCTCAATAACATCTCCCATTGTAGTGCCACACATAAAAGCTAAATTGTTGGTTGGTTCCAGTTACTCTGGAGTGAATTGTCTGCCTGTCTCATCCATTTACATGTATCAACCAGTTTATTGACTAAACTTTAGTTGAGAACAACTCAGTAACTGATCTTGAGTTAATGCTTAATTGATGTGTGATTACACTCACGTTGAATGATTAACCATTTCATTAAGTCAAATGAGTTTGGGTTAATTTATCAATGACTACATTGCATTGATTGGTAAAAAATCTGAAAAATTATTGTATGCTATATTAATATTCTACTATTTTCAACTTATATTCACCCAATTTCCCATTCCCTTCTCATTAACATCATCTAAGATTCTTTGGTTGATGAAACCTATGGAATATTTAATATATTTGCTGATATAAATAGTATAAAAAGTTCCAATGGTTTTCTTGGGTAAATTCTGTGCTTATATAAATAAGTTATTTAAAAGATGACAAAGAATAAAAGCAACACCTTGTTCCCACTGTAATCATTTTAATGGCACATCTGTCACATAGATGTCAGGACTCCCAGTGATATGACATTTACATTACACAAAATGGATCGGTTAGAAATCTGCCAAAGTAAAAGTCACAAACACCTTCCAGTAATGATGGTGATAAATCAGAGCCCAGGCTCGGTGAGTACGGGTCGGAAGAGCGAATATATAAATTGTATGTTTCTGAGATTGACCTTTGCTCTAAAAATGCAAATAGTCATTGTAAGGGAGAGGGCGAGAAAGCAGGTTTATTTTGACATATTGGCATCTTTAAGTCACGTCAGTATGTCAGGAGAGACTCTAGCTTTAAATCAACAGCTTACTGTAAATGCACTGAATTTTTATTGGTTCTTTGTTACGAACACTGTGCAGCCTAAAAATGAAATTCCTTGTATTCCTTGCAGCAAGACAATTTTATTGGCAGTAATTTAAATACAACCTGCATAGCACTCAATATTGATAATATCGAGACAAATCTCTGCTTGCAATTTGGAATTCTGTCAGTTCCTTGGGCTTTAATCCACTGAGTTCCAAAATGTACTTTGTGAAATCTTTTCTTGTGCTATAGTTTGAGATTCTAAAGCTGGAATGCTACAGAGAGTTTAATGTGTTGTACACGCCTGTATATGTATGTGTCTGTTTGTGTATCTTCGTATTTATGTGAGTGTGTGTATTTGTGTGCTTTTATCCTGTACATGTGTATTCTTGTGCCTGTAACTGTGTGAATGTATGTGCGTGTGCATCTTTGCATGTATGTATTTGTCTGCCTGTATCTGTAGGTGTATGTACGGGTGGAATCTTGGGGAAACGCTGGAGGTCTTAGCCCCTGGCTCTCCAGCTGATGGGAGACGCTCTTTGTTTCTTTTCAGGAAAGCCTGCCGCATCTTGTTCCATTCAGGCACTTGATAGGCCAGTGGAGGGCCTTCCCCCAGGACCAAAGACCTTGGGGGAAGACTTCCTGCCCACTGAGAGTTGCCAGCCAATCAGAGGCTGAGAGCTCTATTGAAGAGCAGCGTCACCAGGGAAGTGATGGCTGTTGCCGGTACAACACCCACCCAAGGCCTAGGATCGTCACTGGATCCCAGGCCAGAAGTGAGAGATAGTGGGAGATGGGGCATGGGGCTGGGGGTTTAGGGGGGGTCAGCAGCAAGAACAGGGGGTTGCTTTCAGCGGCCTTCCCTTTCCTGTGCCAGGTCCCTCAGTTATGCACTGAGTGCCTTTGAGAGAAGGACCTCTGTCCCTCCACCCCCCCCCAACCCTCGCCTTGAGATTGCAAGCAGCTCTAGCAGGGTTTGCTCACTGTGAGTCCCCCCCGCTGGGTTAATACCAGCAACAGCGGGATAAGACCCTTAAGTGGGCATTAATTGTCATCCATAGGCCTTCTTGCCATGCACTTAACCAGAGTGGAGACGGGAGTGGTGGCAGGGTCCTGAAATGCCACCCACATCTGATTCAGTACCACCCCTGCCACCAAACTCACCACGGGAGAGGGCAAAATATTCGCCGTGTGTGTGTGTGTGTGTGTGTATTTGGGCTGGATTTTATACTCCCCCACGGTGGGTTGATTACGTCCAGCGAGCAGCCTGCCCAACCCTGCCCTCACTACAATTCTACCAGCAGTGATGGTGGCATTGGCTGGCCTGCCCACCAGTGGACCAATTGGTGCCCTTCAGTAACAATTAATTCCCACTTAAGGTTAAGGGCCTCTTCCTGCTGCCGCCAGTGTTTAACTGCAAGCGGGAAAGGCTTAAGCCAGTGCCCAGCCCGACGGCTTTCCTTGCATGGGGTGGTGATGATCAAGGGGTTGGGGATCCCTCCTTAATGAGCCCATCGGAGGGCCACCCCCCCCACCCCCCCACCCCACAATGTTTTACGCCCACACCTCACCCCGGTTTACGCACCCCTTTTGGCCTCCCAAACCCCAGACTCTATCCCAAACAAATAATGCTGGAAAAACTCAGCAGGTCTGACATCATCTGTGGGGAGAGAAACTGGGTTAATGCTTCGAGTCCGTATGACCCTTCTTTATACGGACTCGAAACGTCAACTCTGTTTCTTTCTCCACAGAGGCTGTCAGACTTGCTGAGTTTTTCCAGCATTTTCTGTTTTTGTTTCCTATTTCCAGCATCTGGAGTGTTTTGCTTTTATCCCCAGACTCCATTCCCTGGGTGGAGGTCTCCCAGTGAGACCCCCAAACACTGACCCAAATCCTGATCCAACATCACACGCCTCTGTCCTGGACACTTGCTGGCCTCTGACTGGCCAGCAGGTCCCTGAGGCGGGACTTCCTGATTGAGTGTCAGAAATCCCGCCTCCAGTCTATTGACGACCAACTGACCATTAAAAGGCTGCGGGGCAGATAGTGCTTCCCTTGGTGGGCTGCCCCCTGACCTAGTCAGTGGGGTGGGGAATCGGTCATCTTGTATAATTCTTGTGGATGGGTATTTGTGCATGTGTGTGTGTGTACGTTTGTGTGTGTGTATATGTGTGTACTTTGTGCTTGTATGTGTGTACTTTGTGTGTGTGTGTACTTATGTGTGTGTGAATTTATGTGTGGGTCTGTGTGCGCGCATGTGCGTGCGTGTGTACGTGTGTGTGTGTACGTGTGTGTGTGTGAATTTATGTGTGGGTCTGTGTGTCCGCATGTGCGTGCATGTGTACATGTGTGTGTGTGTGTGAATTTATGTGTGGGTCTGTGTGCGCACGTGCGTGAATTTATCTGTGGGTCCGTGTGCGTGCATGTATATGTGTGTGTATTTGTGTATGTGTGCGTGCGTGCGTGTGTGCATGTCTGTATTTGCCCACCTGTTTCTGTGAATATCTGTCTAAAGCCGTTCTGAATCAAACAGAAAAGCGCCATCTGCTGTCCACAATTATGCTGCTGAACCTGTAACATTTCTGATTCAAAACATTAACTTATAATCCAAAGCTGCTTCTTGCTCCAGTTATATCGCTGAACACCTTCCACCCGATGTGATTTAGTGATGAAGCTAGCTCCTGTTGTCGAAGTGCTGCGTTGTATTACAAGGTGGATTCATAAACAGCAGGAAACCTACAAACATCATTCGTGCACAATTAGTGTTTGCAGTTTTGCCTGTCTAGCTAGGCTCTTTCCTAATATTAGGGGAAAATCGGTACAACCCAGTGATGTGGAAAGTTAGTTTGCGTGCATGGCTGCTTTGGGTTGTTAGGTCAGCATGTTTGTGGCGAGACTGAAGATGGCGGATCTGGCCTAAAGGCCATGAACTTTGTAGCCAGTGAAATATTCTGCCAAAGTGGTCCTCTACGATGGGAGCGTTTCGTACTTTTTAGGGTTGTAGGGCTGCCATCCCAGTTGCTACAAGGGGAGCATCAGCATTAACTCCCTTTCAGAGTTGCTGCTGCCATCTGGACATCAAAGCTACACAGATGTTTGATTTGTTTTCATGGTGCTCAGGTTACTTCTCCTGGTGCATGGTAAAGACATCATTGAACGAAAACTGGTCCAGAAACGAGGGAATGTCCTACGATGTAAGTTTTTAAAAAAATTCATTCATGGGATGTGCGCTTCACTGGCTGGGCTAGCAAATGGATCAGAAATAGTCAGAGCCTGCGCACTGCACACTCTGACCAATCCTGTGGTCAATGGAACCCAAGAGACCTGTTGGAGGTAAGTGTTGGATTATGTTATTGGGCCAGCCAGAACATAGGACTTAGGAGCAGGAGGAGGTCATTGGGCCCTTAGAGCATTCTCCGCCATTCAATAAGATAATGGCTCAACAGGTTGTGGTCTCAACTCCATTTTCCTATCTGTACCCCCCATAACCCTTGACTCACTTGTCTATTATAAAATCCATCTAACTCAGCCTTGAATAAATTCAATGACCCAGCCTCTACTGCTTTCTGGGAATGAGAATTTCACAGACCAATGACCCTGTAAGGGAAAAAAAAAATATCTTTGTCTCCATCTTAAAAGTTTATTCCTAAACTGTGTCCCCTAGTTCTAGTCTCTCCCATAATGGGAAACATCTTCCCCGTATCCACCCTATCAAGTCCCCTCAGGATCTTATATGTTTCAATAATGTGGCTTTTCACTCTTCTAAACTGCAATGGATGTAGGCCCAGCCTGTTCAGCCTGGAGGTAGGCTTGCCAATTCTGGATGGGGCATGTCCTGGAGGTTTTCTCACCTGACCTCTCAACCTGACCCCTTCCCCCCAGGGTCCCAACATCGGTCCAACCTCCTGGTGAGATGCCTTCCCATGACCAATTGTGAAGGGAACAGACTTTTGGTTACCTGATTGGATGAACCTTGACCTTTAGTCAGACAGCTTTACCCTGTCTCTGATACTTTCTGGACTAATGAAACAAAATGTTCAAGGAAACTCCATGCTTGCTGGGCAGCCATGTCCTTCAGCTTAATCTTCAATTCCTGTAGACTCCAGGGCAATTCTGGAGGGTTGGCAACATCTATATGCGGGGTGGGGTGGGGTAGGGTGGGGTGGGTGAAGGGGGCAACAGGAATGTTCTTCTAAGGTTCACCAAAATGAAATGTGGAGCCACTGCCTCCACAGAACACCTTACCTTCTGCGATCGTGACTCAATCCACCCCACAATGTGGTGGCAGACACCCTGGCCTAATCCTGAGGCTTCAATTCAGAGAGCTACATCGGAGACACTTCTTTGGCTCCCTCCAGCTCACCTGTCAAGTTTAAATGAGACCAGGGCCTTGAGGCAGGGACTGGGTGGGAGGGCCTCTTGACCATTGAAACAGATGGCTGACCACCTCAACTTGTGGGAGATGGTGGCACAGTGGTAATGGTCACTGGACTGGTAATCAAGAGGCCCAGGCTAATACTCTGGGTGTATGAGTTCAAATCCCATCATGGCAACTGGTGGAAATTAAAATCAATTAATAAATATGGAATATAAAGCTAGCCTCAGTGATGGTGACCATGAAACTACCATCAATTGCCCATCTTGTTCACTAATGCCCTTTAGGGAAGAAAATCTGCCATATCCTTATCTGGTCTGGCCTACATGCAACTGCAGACCCACAGCAAAATGGTTATCTGTTAACTGCCCTCTGAAATGGCTGGGAAACCACTCAGTTCAAGCACAATTAGGGATGGGCAACTAATACTGGCCTTGCCAGCGATGCTCATGTCCCCATGAAAGAACAAAGGGGGAAAAAAAATCTTTCATCACAATTCCTAGAAGGACAAAGTAAAGTGCAACTTGGACAATAAGGGGACTAAGAGTTATCAGGATAGGATGGATAAGTGGAATTGTAGTAGAAGATTAGCACTGATCACATTGAATGGCTGAATTTGCTGAATTGTCCACTCCTGTTCCTATTTGCAATTCATATTCTTATGTAGTTTTTTCCAAGCTGCAGAAAGTGTGTCCCTGGCATAGAAGTGGCCTTCTAATTGACTTCACGATATTATAACAATTAAACTATTGGCCTTAAAGGGACAGGCCAAGCTCCATGATTCTGCCTCCAAGTAGCAGATTGATACATTTTGCATTATTGTGCATAAAGCATCACATTCTCCAATGGTGACTCGTCAGCACCTTCATGGGGAACCTGTACTTGTTCCTCACCAGTCCGTGTAACATTATGGGCTGTAACTTCTGTCATGTGGATATCACAGTCAGCTTGCCATTCCGCTCCTATTTACTTACAATGGAATGCAGCCACACATATCTCACCTGACCTTCAGACTCAGGCCAGGGGAGAACAGTGTAGTGTAGTGGGTTCCCAGGCCTTGCATCGAGGCAGGAGAGCCGAAGGTAAGGAAGACATGGCCCCCTTTTTTTTTTAATGGCACTAGCTGCCGTAGAGCACGTATGCTTAAAGGTCCATCCACTTTGGGAAGCCAGGGGGAAAGGAACTGTGTAAGGTTAGTGGGTAGGATTGGGAGGGTGGGCTGCATTGGGGGGGTGGGGGTGGGGGTGGGGGGGGGGGGGGGGGGGGTGGGGGGGAAGAGTGACCGGGGAATAGGGGTGGGTGATTGGGTGATGAGTGGGGGGCAGGGAGGGTTGACAGATGTTGTGGGGTATTTGGGGGCTGGGGTGGGTAGTCGGGGGTGTGGGCGTAGTTGGGAGGGCGGATGGGTTAGTTGGGGGTACTGGGGGGTGTAGGGCGTAGTTGGGTGGTTTCTGGGATAGTCAGGGTGTTCTGAGAGGAGTTGTGGGATAGTCGGGGGTGTGGGGGGTAGTCAGAGAGTTGCAGGAATAGTCAATGAGTTGTGGTGGGTCAGAGTGCAGTTGGGGGTTGGGGGAGTAGTTGGGTTGAGGAGGGTGGGGGTAGTCATGGAGCCCTGCGCAGGGTCTGGGGGAGGTGTCTGTACTATAGTTACTCAGAAGTTAGAAGTGGTTTGAATTCTTCTAACTCTTTTTCTGGATGACTATTACTGTAAGACAGTCAGAGCTATCCGAAGTTTGCGATTTAACTCTTGAGTTCCGGATGGTTCCCAGTGCAGGACAAATGCTCAATGTGAGTTTGAACTTCCTGGGTAATTGTGTTGGGACTTCCGGAGGGGGTGGGGGGGTTTCACGGTGTGGGGGGTGGGGGGGGGGCGTTCTTGGTGCATCTTTGGCATACCCCCCAACCCTCCCCAGCCCTGCCGGGTATGACACCCTGGAGCTTGGAATGATGGGCTGATACATAGAAGACTTCAATCAGTCTCATATTTTATAATCAAGAAAGAAAGATTAGTCATAACTTTAGTTATTACTATTGTTCACTCTTCACCTTCAAGATAGCTTAAGTATATATTAACACTGTAAAGAGAGTCATTCACAGGGTGATTACCAATCAGTCATACCTTACAGCCTACAAAGGGAAATGTGATTCTTTTTTATATATTTTTACATAATTGCCATTCAATTGGGTTCAGCAAAAGATCTGCTGAACAGCTTTACTGGTGTACTTTGTATTCATTTTTTTGTAATCAGACAATGTAACGTTATTCTCAAATGTGACAGCAGAGAGGTGGTCCATTATTCCTTTCACGACGATGAAGAAAATGACAGTCAGGACAGAAATGAAGAGGAACTTCGTCAAAGGATTGTGAAATGTTGAAGTTCTTCACCCAGAGACTTGTGGATGTTCAGTCATTGAGTATATTCAAGGCAGAGGTCGACAGATTTTTGGATACTGAATGAATGAGGGAATATGGGGACAATGCGGGAAGTTGGAGCTGAGGTTATGCATCAGCCATGATCTTATTGAATAGCAGAGCAGCCTTGAAGGGCTGGATGGCCTACAATGCTTCTACTTCTTAAGTCTTTTCTGTTAAAAAAAAAGTTATTTTATGTCTAGTTTAAAATGACCCTGTCTTTTAATAACCAAGTGTGTACAGCTATTGACTGTGAAGCATGTGCAAGGGTATGGGGAAAAGGCAGAGCAGGACTAAGCAAATACAGCGTTAATTTTCAGTGGTCAAAATGTGGCATGTTCCTGAATTTCTGATATCACAGAATCAATCTTAAAGGCACAGAAGGAGACCATTCGCCCATCATGTCTGCACCGGCTCTCCAAATGAGCGTTATGACTTTGTGTCATTGCCCTGCCTTTTTGCTGTACCCTTGCACATTGTTTCTATTCAAATAACCATCTAATGCCCACTTGAATGCCTCGATTGAACCTGCCTCCATCACACTTCCAGGCAGTGGATTCCAGACCCGAATCACTCGTTGTGCGCGCAAGTTTTTTTCTCATGTCACACTTGCCTCTTTTGCAAATCACTTTAAGTCTGTGCCCTCTTGTTCTTGATCCTTTTAGGAGCGGGAACAGCTTCTCCCTATCTACTCTGTCCAGCATCTCTATCAAATCTCCTTTTGGCTGCCTTCTCTCCAAGGAGAACAGTCTCAACCTCTCCAATCTATCCTCATAGCTCAATTAAAGCTGATATGCACTATCATTGGCTCCAATGAAGAACAAAATCAGGAAATGATTCTTTGACCATCTGACACAATAGAGGATTATTTATCCCACAAAATATTTCTGATTGGTTGGGATAAATGTAAAACATTTCTGATCTGCCTTAACTTCCTTGGGTTAGGAGGTGGAAATCAGCCAGTAATCTGCTTCTATTATTGAGCGCTAGTGCACCGCAACTGAGGCTAATTGTTCTCAGAAATTTTAGTCAATTTTTCCCTCTTTACTTATTGTTTTGATTGCTATTTTTATATCTGGGCAATAACACACATGCTGGTGATTAATTTACAGTACAAATTATGCCAGTTGAAATAATGCATAAAGTCCATTCTATGCCTCAAAACAGTTCAGCAGACCACAGAACTATGTAACTGCTTTCATCGTTGAGGTTGGACAATCGTTTTTTCCCTTTCACTCTGTCTGCCTCCTGTAGCCATCTCTTGTTTTCACAAGCGCTCCATTTATTTCGCCTCACCTCCTGCCCATTTTTAAAAATTAATTCATGGGGCGTGGGTGCCGCTGGCAAGGCCAGCACTTATTGCCCACCCCAAATTGCCCTTGAAGGTGGTGGTGAGCTATCCTCTTGCAGACAAAAGAATGGCTTATTAGGCCATTTCAGAGGGCACTTAAGAGTCAAACTGTGGGTCTGGAGTTACATATAGGTCAGACTGGGTAAGGTCAGCAAATTTCTCTCCCGAAAGAACCAGATGGGCTTTTCAACAATACTATATTTCATGGTCACCATTACTGATACCAGATTTTTAATTCCAGATTTATTTAATTAACTAAATTTAAATTCAGTCTCACTCTCTTTCAGCATGATGATCACTAGTGGGCTGATTTTCCTTTTCCTCGGACCTGGGGAATATTCAGTTCCTTGGTTCAGCCCAATTGAATGCAAAAGTATGGAGTTTTATATAGGGCACTCAGTTATATAGGGCACTAGTGAGACCACATCTGGAGTACTGTGTACAGTCTTGGTCATCTTATTTAAGGAAGGATGTAAATGCGTTGGAAGCAGTTCAGAGAAGATTTACCAGACTAATACCTGGAATAGGTATTTGGAATAGGAATTTGTTCTTTTTTTCCTTTGTCTGTGACATCTTTTGATTATCTGCTCCTATCACTGCTTGCTTGTCCCTACAAGCACACCACCCTCCTCCACTTCTCCCCCCCTCCACCCCCACCCCCCCCACCCCAACCCACCCCCCGCTTTAAACCAGTTTATATTTCACCCCTCTCCTTGGATTCACCCAGTTCTGCTGAAGGGTCATGAGGACTCGAAACGTCAACTCTTTTCTTCTCCGCCGATGCTGCCAGACCTGCTGAGTTTTTCCAGGTAATTCTGTTTTTGACTTGGAATAGGTGGGTTGTCTTATGAGGAAAGGTTGGACAGACTAGACTTGTATCTGCAATAGCTTAGCAGACTTAAAGGTGACTTGATTGAAACATTTGGATCTTGAGGGGTCTTGACAGGTGGATATGGAGCGGATGTTTCTTCTTGTGGGAGAATCTAAAACTGGGGGTCACTGTTAAAAATAAGGGGTTGCCCGCTTAAAACAGAGATGAAGTGAATTTTTTTCCCTCAGAGGGTCGTGAGTCTTTGGAACTCTCTTCCTGAAAAGGTGGTGGAAGCAGAGTCTTTGAATATTTTTAAGGCAGAGGTGGATAGATTCTTGGTAAGCAAAGGGGTGATACATTATTGGGGGTAGCTGGGATGCAGATTTTAGATCAGCCATAATCTTATTAACTGGCAGAGCAGGCTTGAGGGGCTGAATGGCCTATTCCTACTCCTTGTTCATATGTTCGTAAACAGGGGTGGTGGTCCTTCATGGCAAGGCTCTGGTTCCACCACACCATCCTGGGATTTTCAGGTCTTCTCCGCGTTAAGAGGCTAAACCTTACCGAAGTGGGGCATCTTATGGCATTCACTGCTCATTAAAATTTATCCTGCTTCCAACCGGTCAAATATAATTGACATTGTACCGTGCTGTATGTTGAGCTGATAGTGGCACAGTGACAGCAAAGGAGCAGCAGGGACCTTAGGCTGTGAACCATGTTGTTTAATATCTCTGTAACCAGTGCGATTTAAGAATTGAGAAAGAAACAATGCAACTGTAGAGAAGGAAATGCATGAATTAGTAAAGTCAGGTTCAGAGAGAGAAATAAAGAAAGGGAAAGAGATATTGGAGTAAGAAAGATGAGAGAAATACAAAAAAGACAAAGGAAAAGGAAGGAAAACAGTAATATTTAAAATCTCTCAGCATTTACTGCTGACAGAATTGAGACTCAACGGTTAAATTGTTCCCTTTCTGGGCCAGAGAGGTTGATTATTGTAGTAATTATGGTTTTATGTAGTGTGTAATGTATCTTCAAGAATAATACCTGTTGAGGACGATCACATGATCTGTAATAACCAGTAGGAGAATACTGTGGACTACTTCAGTCGGTTTAGAGATAGAGTTGGAGTTGAAAGCACCCACGTAGTTGCTGCTGAGTGCATTATAAATAAACTTTTTCCACCCACGAAGTGTCTGTAGGTCAACTCTGTTATTTGAGTATAAAACAGGATTGAACAGAAGAAATCAAGTTAAAAAGAAATCAGCACTGCACCTCGCCCAGTGATTATAAATAGCAAGCTCCTTGAGAATTGAAGAAGTTATCCTCTCTCAAATGCCAAAATTTGGGAGAGTTGATCCTTTTGAACCAGCCATAGACGATTGGCCTCAATACATAGAATACTTAACGTTCTTTATTTCAAGCGAACAAGATTACGGGGGAAGAGAAAAAGTGAGCAATCCTCTTGAGTAACTTGTGGGAGCAAAACCTACAGCCTGATTCAAGGTTTGATGGCACCCAGTGCCTCAGATTCGGAGAATTTCGATGGATAGGTGAACCTCATGTGGGGTCACTTTTAACCTAAGCCCTCAGCCACGATACAGAGGTTCAGGTTTAATTCACAAAATAGAGCCCAGGTGAGACAATTGCAAGCTAGGTGGCACATTTGAAGCAGCTAATGGAACATTGTGAGCTCAGTACAACTCTGAACGACATGCTCAGTTTCGTTTGTGGTGTGAAAGAGGACACTATTCAGAAAATATTATTGCCTGAAGTGAATCTGAATTTCAAGAAGGCACCAGAGATAGTTCTGGCCATGGAAAGCACAGTAAGAGATTCAAAAGCAATGCAGGGTGGGCAAAATGAGACCACCCTTTACACCCTCAGCCAAAAAAGACGCGATAAAGCGAGACTCTGCTGGGGAGCGGGGGACAGCCGCCACTAGCCGAAGAAGAAAGAGAAACAACTCAGCAGTGAAACTGAAGAATAATTTTAATAGAGGTGGAAAGTCAGTCTTTTAGTGATTAGCAGTTTAAAGAAATCAAATGCTGCTATTGTCACAGAAATGGACATATGATGAGGTGATGCAAGGAAAGATTCAAGCAGGCTTGTAAACAAAAGAAGAAGCCCAATGAAATCTACAACGTAGAAGAGTCTGAAATAACAAATTCAGACATTTGCTCGTTGTTTACTCTGAAAGTTGAAAAGCCAGAACCAATATCTGTCACAGTGAAAGTAAATGTCAAGCCTGTTAGAATGGAAGTGGACACAAGAGCTTCCACCACAGTAACTGGGGAACATACCTTCAGGTATCTGAATAATGGTGAACATCAATTAAGTTTCGAAGAAACAGTCGCCAAGCTAAAAATATATATACAGATGAAGACAGTCAAATAAAAGTCATAAGCAGAGTAACTGTCCATTATGGAAGCCAATAGGCAAAGCTACCCTTGATGGAGGTAACAGGTGAAGGGCTAAGCCTCCTGGGGTGAAACTGGTTAAAGGAGATTAAGTTAGAATGGCATGAAATTTTCCAGTTGAGAGTAAGTGGGCTACCAGAGCTACTTAGAAAATACGGCACCGTCTTTAGGGACAGACTGGGGAATAACCAAGGCCTGCAGGCTAAGATACATGTAGATCCAGAAGCAACCCCTCACTTCATGAAGGCAAGACCAGTGCCATATGCCCTGTGAGAAAAAGTCAACATTAAAGCGAACAGACAAGAGAAACTGAGCGTTATTCAACCTGTTCAATTCTCAGAATTGTCAGCATGCATAGTCCCCATCCTTAAACCCGACCAAAGCGTCCGAATTTGTGGAGACTACAAACTGATGGTTAATAGAGTAGCTAAGCTAAACAGATAACCCATTCCAGAAATCCAAGACCTGTATGCCAAGCTGGCAGGAGGGTCAATGTACATAAAGCTTGACATGAGTCATGCTTATCAACAACTAGAGTTGGATAATGTCTCCTGGGAACTTGTCACAATTAGTATCCACAAAGGGTTGTACCAATATACACCTTTGCCTTTCAGTGTCTTCTCCGCTTGTGCCATCTTTCAGGGAACAATGGAAAGCTTACTGCAGGGACTGCCCCAGGTTGTAGTCTATTTTGATGATGTACTGGTGGCAGGATTCACTGAAAAAGAGCATTTGGCAAACTTTGAAGAAGTCTTAAAATGTTTCTTGCAAGCTGGAGTGCATTTTTAAAAAAAATATGCATGTTCCAAGCGAAGGAGGTAATCTATTTGGGTCACCGGGTAGATTCACAGGGCCGGTTGAGGAGAAAGTGAGAGCCATAAGAGAGGCCCTTGCGCCAAGGTATGCCTCAGAGCTCAAATCGTTCCTAGAAATGATCAATTATTATGGACGGTTCTTACCCAATTTGTCTACAGTGCTGGCCCCCCCTGCATTCTCTACTCAAAAAGAACTAACGTTGGTCTTGGGAGGTGCCCCAGAAAGAAGCTTTCATAAAGGTGAAACAATTGTTGCACTCGTCCAATCTATTAATGCATTATGACCAGACAAAAGAATTGATGCTGACATTTGACGCATCTCCCTACATTCCGTGCTTTCTCATTAGATGGACGATAGGTTATATATCAAGAACGCTCACCACAGCGGAAAAGGGAGACTCGCTGATAGGAAAAGAGAGGCCTGTCCATCATCTTTGGTGTCAAGAAATTTCACCAGTATGTACATGGCCACCATTTTATAATAGTTTCAGACCATAAACCATTGCTAGGGTTGTTTAGTGAGGACAAGGCTATACCACTCACAGCCTCGGCAAGATTACAATGATGGGCTTTAATTCTGGCAGCCTATGAATGCACTTTCATACATAGGCCTCGCAATCAAATCGCAAATGCCGACGCCCTTAGTTGTTTGCCTTTACAAGAAAACGATAAGCACGCCCCAGTTCCACAGGAACTTGTTTTACTGTTAAATTTCTTAGATTCCTCACTGAAAGATCAGAGAATGGAGAAATCTGGACCCAGTCCTATCTCAGGTATGAAAACAAATGCTACATGGTTGGTCACAGGAGATTGTATCTGATGAACTGAAACCATACTTCAACAGAAGACATGAAATAACCAGCCAGGATGGCATCTTATTGTGGGGAGCATGAGTGATAGTTCCTCCAAAGGGAAGGGAGCCACTTTCAATTGAACTACACAGCGCACATCCAGGAATTTCTGGAATGAAGACCATAGCATGCAGCTATCAATGGTGGCCTGGGATAGATGGCGAAATAGAGAGTTTAGTAAAGCACTGTGTGCAATGTCAGCAACTGCAAGAGTTGCCAGTGGCAGCTCCATTACACCCACTGGAGTGGCCAGGTAGACCCTGGGTGCAGTTACACAATGATTATGTTGGGCCTATCCTGATAACAATGATTCTGCTCGTTAGCGATGCCCATTCCAAATGATTGAACAGTGGCAGAATCGGACAGAGTCAGCATGGATTTATGAAAGGGAAATCATGCTTGACAAATCTACTGGAATTTTTCGAGGATGTAACTAGTAGAGTTGATGAGGGGGAGCCAGTGGATGTGGTTTATTTGGACATTCAGAAGGCTTTCGACAAAGTCCCACCTAAGAGATTGGCATGTAAAATTAAAGTGCATGGGATTGGGGGTAGTGTATTGAGATGGATAGAAAACTGGTTGGCAGACAGGAAACAGAGTTGGAATAAACAGGTCTTTTTCTGAATGGCAGGCAGTGACTAGTTGGGTACTGCAGGAATCAGTGCTTGGACACCAGTTATTCACAATATATATTCATGATTTAGATGAGGGAATTAAATGTAATATCTCCAAATTTGCAGATGACACAAAGCTGGGTGGGAGGGTGAGCTGTGAGGAGGATGCAGAGATGCTTCAGTGTGATTTGGACATGCTGAGTGAGTGGGCAAATGCATGGCAGATGCAGAATAATGTGGATAAATGTGAGATTTTCCATTTTGGTAGCAAAAACAGGAAGGCAGCTTATTATTGGAATGGCTATAAATTGAGAGAGGGGAATGTGCAATGAGACCTGGGTGTTCTTGTACACCAGTTGTTGAAGGTAAGCATGCAGGTGCTGCAGGCGGTAAAGAAAGCAAATAGCCAGAGAATTTGAGTACAGGAGCAGGGATGTCTTGCTGCAATTGTACAGGGCCTTGGTGAGACCATACCTGGAATACTGTGTGCAGTTTTGGTCTTCTTATCTGAGGAAGGATGTTCTTGCTAAAGAGGGAGTGCTGTGAAGGTTTACTCGACTGATTCCTGGGATGGCGGGATTGAGATATGAGGAGAGATTGAGTCGATTAGAATTATATTCGCTGGAGTTTAGAAGAATGAGGGGGGATCTCATAGAAACCTATAAAATTCTAACTGGACTAGACAGGGTTGATACAGGAAGGATGTTCCCGATGGTGAGGGAGTCCAGAACCAGGGGTCACAGTCTGAGGATATGGGGTAGACCATTTATGAATGAGATGAGAAATTTCTTCACCCAGAGAGTGGTGAGCCTGTGGAATTCATCACCACAGAAAGTAGTTGAGACCAAAACATTGTATGCTTTCAAGAAGGAGTTAGATATAGCTCTTGGAGTGAATGGGATCAAAGAGTATGGGGAGAAAGCGGGAGCAGGTTATTGAGTTGGATGATCAGCCATGATCATAATGAATGGCGGAGCAGGCTCGAAGGGCTGAATGGCCTACTCCTGCTCCTAGTTTCTATGTTTACATGAGGTGAAGTCACCAATGTCGGCTGCTACAGTTGAGAAACTACGTTAGAGTTTTGCCATTCATGGATTACCAGAAGTAGTCGTTTCTGATAATGGCACGACATTTACGAAATTCATTGCTGAATTTCAATGGTTTATCAGCCTCAATGGTATCACTCGTGAAAACTGTACTGTACCACTCTTCTTCAAACAGACTGGCCAAAATGGCACTTCAAACATTCTAGGCAGGCATGAGAAAGCTAAATGGTGATTTCTTGGCAACCAAGCTAGCACACTCTCTTTTTCATTACAGAACACCCCTCACACAATGATCGGTGTCACACCTGCCGAGTCATTGTTGAAAAACCATCTCGAGACGAGGTTGAGCTTAATAATTCCGAATTTAGAGAGGAAGGTGGAAAGGAGTCGGGGAAGCCAGAAAACTAGACATGACTGGCATAGTTGTGAGAGGAAATTTACCATGGGAGAGCCAGTATACGTGAAAAACTTTGGGGAAGGACCAAAGTGGTTACTGGGTGAAATACATGTGGTGACTGGACCTCTATCTTACCATGTGGAGGTGGAAGGCCGAATCATTCATAAACATATGGACCATTTAAGGAAGAGAGAGACAAATCACCAAGATTTGATTCCACCAGTGATCATGACCCGGTTAGCGTTTCCTGTTGAGGATATTCAACCCAGAACTGACATGTCTGATGCTCCTGTAAGAGTTGAGGATACAGAACTGCAAGTGCCCACCGAAGCACCTGCTGTTCAGGCAACTCTGGAAAAAGAGGTTCCTGACAAAGAATCTGAAATTGTGGAGCTGCAGCATTCCACATGTACCAGGAAACCACCTGAAAGACTGAACTTGTAAATTCCTTACCCAGTGTAAATATTATGTTGTCTTGAAAAAAATGTACTTGTAAGTATAATATGTATCACCGAGTTAAAGGGGGCGGAATGTAGTAATTATAGTTTTATGTACCGTTCAGAATAATACTTATAGGGAAGATCACATGATTTGTAGTAACCAATGGGATACCTCAGCAGTTAGTGTAGAGATACAGTTGGAGTTGAAAGCACATGTGTAGTTGCTGCTGAGTATATTGTCAATAAACTTATTGTTTCTACCGAAGAAGTGTTTGCAAGTCAACTCTATTGTTAATATTACAACTTGGCCAACCTGCAATGATTAGCATTGCATTAACAATTATCACACTGTTAAAAACTACTGACACTGTTAATTCTGAGCCCTAACTTTTTGCAGCAAGTTCAACGGACAATCAATTTGCAAATTTCTTAAAATGTAGTCGACAGCGAGATGTTTGTGCAAAGCAGTATAAGTTGACCAGCAAGTTCTGGAGATTTGCATCTCATAGTGTATTTCTTAACCCCTGAAATTGTTGCCCTAATTGCATTGTTAATGCGCAGTTGTTCATCTAGGAAGCTTTGGCCTAGTGTAATTGCCCCTGCCTCTGGAATGGGGCTGGGTAGAGGCATCTCCAGCAGCAGCCGGAGGACACAGATATCAGCGGCCTGGTGCAAAGCAGCTCCTGCAAGATCAGTGCATTTCCCCTTATTGCAACACAATTCATTCCGATATTGTGTGACAGCATTAACTTAAAGCTACAGGTTCCAATTTACTGCTGCTCCTTGATGTGCACCAGGAGTACATATCCCAACATTTCACCTTCCCAGATTGTAAGTGTGACATTCGTTACATTTCCCTAGTTGCCTTGAGAAGATGATCGTGGATCTCCTTAATTAAATAGTATGGATGCATTGAAAGGAAGTTAGATGAGCATATGAGGGAGAAAGGAATAGAAGGGTAGAGGGTGAGAGAAGGCTCATGTGGAACATAAATACCAGCATTGAGCAGTTGGGACAAATGACCTGCTTCCGCGCTGTAAATACGATGGGTGGACACTACCGTGCCCGCTGGCGTTGGGCATGTTTGGCAGCATGAGTGGACAATATGGCGAGAAGGCCATAAACCGGTTTTGCAACGTTGTGAAACCAGTTTGCAATCATATGCTCTGCCCATCAATGGCGGCCCGCGTTTCCTGCTGTCGGACATCAGGAACCTCATTTTAATATAGCTGCATATCATTATAAGCCCTGCTCGCTGGAATCATCCCCCCCTCCCACCAACGCCGGATCATCTTGGCACGTTGGCATGTTTCACAACAGAAAACAGTAAATTGTAAATGAACTTAATGTTTGCACCTAAGAAATTTCTGCAGATCAACTCTATCATTAATAGTACAACTCGGCCACCGTACAACAATTAGCATGGCGTTAACAATTAGCACACTGAACCTGGCGAGCTGCACTTCGCTCAGGACTTTGAGGTCTGTCTACTTTGCTTCAGGCAGCACTCACTGGCATCAGCGCCAGGCAGCACCACATCACTTTTAGGGAGCTCACTTACAAGACCAGTCATGAGGTGGGGGTGCATTTTCAATGGCTGCAGGGCAATGGCTTTCTTAGGGAAGGGGGTGAAGTGGGTTCAGGCAAGGGAAGAGGCTGCAGGGCGAGGGCTGTGCTGGGGAAGGGGGTAACCTAGTGTGTGTGTGTGTGTGTGTCTGTGTGTGTGGGGACACATGTTGATCTGTGCATGTGGCATCAAGAGGGTGAGGGCTGGGGAGGCAGCCTCCAGAGCCCAGATGGAGAGGTGAGGGTGTGTGTGAGACAGTGAGTGGTGATGTTCCTTGAGCTGGCAGTGAGTGAGATGCCAGTCGAGCTTGTGAGTGTGTGAGTTTAGAGTGATGTGATTGTTGTCTTATCCTGGTGGCATGGATGAGATCATTCATCCCTCTTTCTCCACTGGATGGCCAACCACTTCTGTGCAGCATTAGCACTGATTACCTCTGCCTCCACCTTCCAAGCAGGAAGGATGAGCCTTCTGTGGCCAGAGCTGAGGTAGAGGACATCACGGTGGGCGTCAATGGTGTCCGGAAGGCATCCAAAGGATGCGTCACTGAATTGGGGGTGGGGGGGGGGTTGCATTCTTCTTGGCTTTTGGGGCCACTCTTCACTGGTGCTCTCCTGGGCTGGAAGCACAGAGGCGTGTGCGTGGCTACATTTTAAATGTGGCGCCTGGCATGAGGAAGCTGCGAGGTGATGGGTATAGAGGACGAGTCGGCGGCCACCTGCCAGCAAAACGGCATATTTCCCAGGAATGCATGATTAATAAAGTGGAATTGGGATGACACGGCACAAAAACCCGTCATTGCGGCCGGTGGGTGAAGCGTCCTTTTTCCCACCCGCTACCACGCTTGGGGCAGAATCGTCCCAAATTTGCACTATATTATATTTTTCAAGACGAGTTAGTTTGAAGCTGTTTGATATCACTGAGTGGTTTGCTTGGACACTTCACGGGGCAGTTAAGGATCAAATAGGTTTGAATATATTGGCACTGTCACTTTGGGTGCAATCAGCAATCTGGACACAAATTGCGCTTGAAATTGTCCTGTTTTTCCAAAGTGAAGTTAGGGAAGACAAGCTCAACATCAAATCTTCCATGAACTAGCACAATCAGGCTGCGTAATAGGATGCAATTTTCTATTTTTTCACCTTCTGTTAAAAAGTGCTCCTTGATATATTTCAGAACGGTAACTTGACACAGTTTGATTTAATATGGTTGACAAAGGGCTTATCACAAAAAAAAAGCATGTTTGATAATACCCAGTTCCATTGCCTATGAGGAATCTGACTTCAAATCACTGAAAATGACTTCAAAAAATTAGACTGTACCATTTACTTGTTCACTAGTGTACACTACTCAGTTCCACTGTAAATTAAATATCTTCTGCTGTATAAAAAGTTCTAAAACTTGCGCCTTTGCATCTAATAAAACCAGCTTAATTTGAAGATGGGCTGCAAACAGAAGCTATTGACTGAAGCTTGCCAAGCTCAATATTTTGATCTGGGGGTGTGGTCATTCTGTGGGCGGCACAGGCTTCCAGCTCACTGCTTTTTAAATCAACATTAAAGATCGCAGAAACTCAATTTATATTTGATGTGATGTGTTTAAAATTTCCTCATCATTTGATGCTGGCTTTGTCGACTTCAGGCAAATTAACCAACGGAAGTTCTAGGCCATTGATATGAATATACATGATATTTTTTTTAAAATCCTTCTCATATGCATACATGCTACGATTGGAAAACTAACCATTCAGCCCAAACGATCCATACCGTTTTAAGCATTTATGACTTTAGCTTCCATGTGAAACTTGCACAGGGCAAATTGCACAGAAAATACATTGTGCAGTCAAGGGATAATCAATTGTAGGAAGTCAAGGAAGAAATAAACCAGAGCAGATCACTGTGAAAAGGAAAGTCTGCTGTCAGCTTTAATTAGATTAATGCATTAGAACTTTTGACCACAACAGAATTTTGTCTGATCTGTTCTTTGTATAAAACATCTCAGATAACCACAGCTGAAGTCATTGTAGTAGTAATTTGGGGAAGAGGGTGGGTGGTTGTAGAGTGGGGGAAATCACCTTGCCATCCTAAATACATGTCACATTCTTTATTCAGTTAAGTAAGGATTAGATTGGCAGTCTTTTTACATGAAAGTAACAGTAAAGCTATTACCTTCAACTTTTAATGGGTAACTGTGTACATCTCCTCTTTCAGTACAAATAGACTGACAGCTGATCTCGCATAAATCCACAGTATTCTGTTACCAACAATCTGCTTGTCAGCTTTAGGCTGTTTTCAAATATTCAAAATTAAACAGCCAGCAATCTTTCCCTCGCCCTCTGTACAAATGCTAATTGACATAAAAAAGGAATAATCTGTGAGCAGGTTACTGCAGAAATTGTGGTAAAGGAACTAATAAAACAACATAGAAAAATTCAATAAATATTAAAAATGACCACCATCAGAAAGTAGCTGCAGAAATGGAAACAGCTGTGATTTGAAAAAAAAAATAACATTTGTTTTAAATCTAGAAACTTCTTTGGTCAGAAAGAGAAGCAAATCTAAATTTAAGCTCAACGATTGTGTTCTGATCCTTCATCACATGTGCATAATCTACAACAAAGTCATAGCATCACTTCTGTTGTTTCCATAGATTTTTCCAATTAATAGCCTGTCTTATTAGGGCAAACAGGATTTGTAAGTGGAAGGAATGTCTAATTATATCGCCATTTGATAACCATAAATCTTGTTATTCTTTAATTGTTGCTTTTAACTCTTTTGGAAAACTGTGCACAGCTAAGCGCTTTCTTTCTGTTGTACGTGCAGCGGCTGAGTTAACATTCCTGTTTCAGCTAGCACTTCTGGACATTTGGATGAGAGCCGAGAAGAATGTGCTGCGTGTGGAAGGTAAAATTCTTCTAAGTCTCAAATTGGCATTATTGAATTTCTGACAATGGTAACAGAAGATTTGCCAGCTTATTTCTGAGAGAGCAAAAGAGCTTCTGCATTATTTATATGCACTAATGGTGTTGCATTGCTTTCTGTGTGGAAACCTCAAAATACTGATGCCATAACAGAGAACCCACTCAGTTCCGACCCTTCTTCGCTATGTGATAACATGCGATTCATTTCACTTCTGTCAAAAATATTTTATTTTTTAAAAAAGCTCCTATTTCTTTTGCCCCCTATTTTTTCATTAATATTTCAGACATTTTTTTGACGATATGATCATTAAAAAAGTCACATAATGAAATTGATTTTAAGTCATATTAAAACAATAGGAGCCAAAATGAAAGCATTTTAGTGGTTAAGCACATTGTAGGACTGCAGCTATTTAAGGATGTTGCATGCATTGTGGATCATGCCTCAAGAGTGGCTGAATCTCTCTACTAATATTGTATTTAGTAGTAAACATACCGAAACACGCCACTCTGCTAAAATATAATGATTTTGTTAAAAATTCATTCATGGGAAGTGGGCATCATTGGCCAGGCCAGCATTTATTGCCCATCCCTAATTGCCCTTGTTCAGAATTATTTAAAAGTCAACCACATTGCTGTGGGTCTGGAATCACATTTAGGCCAGACAAGGCAAGGACAGCAGATTTCCTTCCCTAGAGGACATTAGTGAACCAGATGGGTTTTTACAACAATTGCTTTATGGTCATCATTGCACTTTTAATTTGTTGAATTCAAAAACCACCATCTGGCATGGTGGGATTTGAACCACAGGTCCCCAGAGCATTACCCTGGATCTCAGGATTACTAGTCTAGTGACAACACCATTACACCATCACCTCCCTGAGATGAAAAATATATTGCTGTTACTTCACTGTCGCTGGGTCAAAATCCTGTTATACAATTTCTTATACAAATAATTAAAAACCACTAAGCATGGTTTCCTACAGAAGCAAATGCACAATGCATTGACTATTATGATTCAAGATGGCCAGGAGAATTGAATGCAGGGGCATGACTAAAACTTATTCCCTATTTGTGCAGTCCTTCCAAAATTCCTCTACTGGAGGTGGGTGGAGAACAATAGAAAGGAGGACATTTTGGCAAGGCATCCCACACTATGTTCCCATATGTCAAGTACAGGATTCAGGGAGAGGGATGAATCTGTTATATGGGTGTGCTGGGAAATGACAGGTAGATATTAATGTAGATAAATGTAAGCTAATGTAAGTTGGAACTAGAAACAACAATCTATGTCTGTTCACTGTCAAACATGGAAAAGGGAAATGAAATGGAAGTAATTACTGCGCATTCACTAGAAGTAATTAGTGCACTTGGCTGTAATGCATAATACATTATTCCAGCCTTCCAGAGATCAATGGCAATGTTACATTTCTAATACTGTGTAATAGCTTAGCCTGAAAAAGACATTGCTGTCTTGGAGAGTGCAGTGTTTAATGGTTCAATTGTTCTGGGTTTGATTATGCTAGTCTGTTAGCTGATCATTTTACGCTTGCTTGATTGCTTAAGCCTGTGGAGCTAATGAGTTAAGAAATCGATGTATGTTCCAGAAAGTTGCTGCAAAGAACATGTGTGTTGGAAATCCTTAAGTTCTGAGATGTTTTCAAGTTCTGGAAATAAGCTGTTTGGATTTATAACTAGAAGCAGCTCTGTATTCTTCTGAGATAAATAAGCTATACAATGACACCATGAATACATGACAAAAATTGGTCAGGAGGATGGTTGAAAATTTTTTTTAACTTTACCAGATCCAGAACCATTTCTTTCATCGCCTGGCCATGGGAGTGAGGAATTCAGGGTTCATGACCTACATTCTTGCTAAGGGGATGGACAGACCAGATTTGGCAGCAATTCATAAGAAAGTGAAACTCGTACATTGTCCCTGAGCAGAAGGCCAGCGAATATTTGAGCCGCTCACGGAAGATACATCTACATTTGATATGGTAGTAAATACTCTCGAAAAATACTTCGGGCCAAATGAAAGTGTGATGATCGATCAATATATATTCTGCCAGAGATGTCAGAGAATGGTAAGCCCAGCAAACAAAATGCAGCAGCATTGTGGCAACTGGCTTCTACGTGTAAATTTGGTACACTAACCAATGAATTTGCGAACAATTAATTGAAAAGACTTTGATTGCACAAATTAGGGAGTGTTGCCTCATGGAGGATGATGACATAACTTGGAAAAAGCCATGAATTTGCCTGTCCAAATCGAATCTGCCAAGTTAAATTCAAAGAGGCTGCTTGGGAATGCACCCTCCTTAGACTCAGGTTTGCAGACACAGCCTACCCAACCAGCTCAAGCCCATAGACCATGGGCAAGGAGACTTCAGCAATCACATCAACACATGCCCCAACATGGCCAGATAACTTCAAAACTGTGCCCAAGCTGTGGAAACGCTCACAATGAGTCACAATGTCATGTCCAGCTTGAGGGAAAAAGTGCAACTCATGCTTCAGGTGAAATCATTTTGCAAAGTGTGTAGGTCATTGAAGAAGAAGACGTCATCCGCTTGATGTGTGGGAGAGTTTCTTCCTGGAAATGGCATGCCTATACTGTCACAAAGGTGAAGTACCAGATCACTAAGGAATGCAATCCTAGTTGAAAAGGAATTATTCACAAAACTGTGTACGAGGACCACAAAAAGACACACTCAGAAGAGAGACTATTCCAATGTGAGGAGTGCAAGGTTTTGTTTTGGACTCCCTTCCCCCTGCAAGGACATCTGCTGATACACAACAGTGAATAGACTTTCACTCATAAAGACACATTCTGAAGAGAAGGATATTTGTCCACATTGTGGCCGGAAATTTGCTGACAATAAAAAATTACATGTGCACATTTGGCGAATGTCCTACCAGTGCCCCTACCATGAAAAAGCTTTCAGCAAAATATATAGTTTAAAGATGCATATTAGAAACACACACAGGAAAAAACTTCACCAGTGCTCAGGATGTAACAAGGCTTTAGTCAGAAGGGGGGCTTAGATGAAACATAAGAGGACAGCATCCAAGCTTATGATAAGTCATAACTTTCATATGCCACTGACCATTCTTAAGCCATCAAAACTAGTTAACAAGAATGCCACAGCAAATGAAGATGAAAACGCAAAGCGACATGGTGAAGCAGAAGCATACTTAAACAAATAAAAGCTGCAAGGGAACCACGATCTGAGTTTGGAGATTGGGTTCAAATCAAATGGCCAAATCATGACCAAAAACTTGCATCATCTCTATCAGGCCCAAAGCAGATCAAGTGATTGCTCAATACCAATGCTTATCTGATGGATAGTGAGATGCTTGATGGTGAGCAGATCGGGTCATTTCAAGCACAGTGATTATGAGGATACTTTTCCTTTCTCTAATGAATGATGTTGATCCTCTGCCTCATCAAGCTGATCACACAGAGCCGCAACAACAAATTTGTAGATCTAATCGCAGATTGAAGAGATCTCCGTGTCTCGAAGACTATTTCGGTACTTGGAGAAAACCGACAAGTTGAACTGTAAGAAATGATAAGATTGTTATTTAGAATGATTTAATTGAAAACAAGGTCTTTAGTTAAGAGGGAAAAGTGTAGTGTTCAGTTGTTCTGAGTTTAATTATGTTAGTCTGATAACTGATCCTTGTACACTTGCTCGATTGCTTAAGCCTGTGGGTAGAGCTCACATGTCAAGAAATCTATGAATGTTCTAGAAAGGATCTGGGGTTCCTTGCAAAGAACATGTTTGTTGGAAGTCCTGTAAGTTCTGAGGTGTTTTAAAGTTCTGTAAATAAGCTATTTTATAACTAGAATCATCTCTACATTGCTCTGTGATAAATAAGATATGAAGCAACCCAGTGAATACATAACAGAGAGGGTTCAGAGGAGAGTGACCAGTTTGGTACCAGGAGTTAAGGCTTCAAGTTATGAAGGGAAATTCAGATCTGGATTTATTTTCATTGGGGAAAACAAGATGGAGGAGCCATGATCAAGGAATAGAAGTTGCAGAGGTACTTTAAGTCTTTGCCTTAAACTGTGAAGGTAGAATGAGAAGACACATATGCAAAATTAAGAAGCATCAGCCAAGTCTCCGGATCAGGGAAATAATTCTTCTGGGGTATTTCAACTGTGGAAAAAACTTCTAGTAAAAACAATTCCCGATGAGCTAATTAAAATATTCAAAACAAGTTAAATAAGAAAAGGATAAAAGGTTATAGGGACTATTAAAGACAGTGATAGGCATAAGTTCACATTGCTGAAGTAACCGTGTTATTAGTGGAGGGAGAAGGCTAAAGTTAAGTTGTCGAGATGCCAGAATGAATATTCTGAAAGTTTCTGGTTGCTGTTGGAGGTCAGAAAGAACCTTCCTACTGGATTTCAAATAAGCTGAGGAGAGTCAATGACAGTACAAGTTTTGCTTGCTGTTTTGAAAGAAGGAAATTTGAATACCTAATGGCGACACTTTTGATTCCATACTTTCATATTTCTCTTGTATTCAATTTGTAGACAGGAAACTTCTATCATATTACACCCTTTCTTTCTTTCGTATTTGCTTGATAGCTATTTGAAAATCTTTTTTGCAAGATTGTGGAAGTGGGGAAGGGATGTGCATTGTATGAACGTAACTTAATTTTCCCTCAGGAAATGGCTGTTAATAACTCTTATCAGATGACTGGTTTCTATAATTTAAATTAATCGATGAAGAGTAATTTATATTCGGTATATGATGGCATTGTTAATGGCCAGTAAAAGGCAAAAATCCTAACTCCTTAGTTTAACGGGGACTACATTCCTATTATTAAATCAAACATGTTGTAGCATGAAAATGCGGATTTGGAGAACCTCAATCCAAAGTTGAAATGCAAGTTGGTTGTTGAATGAGACATCATCGGAGCCTTAGAAGCAATGTTTATACTACATTATGGAGCTCATAACATCAACCTTCATATTCATCCTTCAAGGAGCTTAGGAACAGACAATTCCAATTTTACACTAAGTCACTGATAACATTCTGAGAAACAACTATCCATCAAGTGCCACTTGGGAACTTGAAGAATAAAAAGTTATAAACAGGCCTGGTTCCACGTGGGCCTTTGCTGATTGACACCACTGCGCTGTTCATACTCGAGTGAGATCTGAGGCTCCTCGGACCTCACCATTCGTATGCAGGCTGAACGTGGATGCTCTGGAATATCGAGGCCATTGTCTATGAAATAGAAGTGTTTGATGCACAATTTCCATTGCCTTTTGAAAAACTGCCGGATTATCTGCATTGTTCAGATTGCACCTCGCGTGCTATAAGAAATTGATGTGCAGAATAGCCAATTATACTCAATATTAACCTATACATTTTATTGTACTTATAAGGACAGGAGTTCGGGACACAGAGCTAAAAATAGGGAAAAGATCTAATTTGAGGAACTGCCCCCTATTTAAAAATTCCTTTATTTATTTTGACAATTTAATTCAAGTCTGTATTTATTCCTTCAATGTATTTATGCAAGGGGTGTTTTCTTTTTGCAATGTCGTGCTGCTGGTGCCCTTTAGTGCTATCCTAAACTACTAACCAGCATCTTAACTATAGTATACTCCTCCAACTTACATATTCAAAAGGTTTTACTGCCTGACTGAAGTGGGTGTTCAGGCTACCCAGTGGTAAACCTGGGCGACCACTGTAGCAATGGTAGGAATTGGGAGGGAGGGAGGGGGGGTGGAGGGAAGGTGGATGGCATCGCTCCGCACTGTTTTCTGGCATTATTGCCCCATTTCTACTGGGCAGGAGGCCTCAAGGCTGCCCACTACCTCTCTGAGGAATTGAACTAAGTCCATCTTTGTCTGTACATGTACTTTGGTTCGTAATAATGGAGAACTGCAAGCCTCTGTTGGTGTAATCTGATGCCCTTGACAACCATTTATTCATCACCCTTATAATTTTTCTTTGGATAGCAGAAGAAAAGGTCTTCAGAATGCAAAATAAAAAAAATATAGGTTGGTAGCAAGCAAGTGGCGATCCAACTTTTATCCCACAACCCTTCTTCAGCCACAGAGCTGACCCAGGAGAAAATGACTGAATGGCATGGGCCATCACAATTCCCAGCTAGAGCGGAAATGATTAGATAATACCTCGACCAATCACAGTTGGAGACCACTCGCTACTTCAAGTGAAGGAGATTGATTTTTCACATAACTGGTAATATGTAGCTATGATCCATCTATTGCATTTTGCTGGGGAAATAATCAATTTGTATGATGTAACTATCCTCTACTCATTGTATTCTGCTGGAGAAATAGTCCTGCTTTTATTGGGGGAGACTGTTGTAGTTTTGCACACAGATTCTGTTTACCGCAGTTCATAGAGGTACTTTGTTAAATAGACTCTATTTGTTCCGTAAATAGACTGTTCTAGTGCACTGTTAAAATAACATATGGTTGTTGTAAGTGTGCTGTTTAAATAAACCCTGTTTGTTATAGTGCACTGTTTAAATAGACCCTGTTTGCTGTTTGATGGAGTGTGTTGTTCAAATAGATTCTGTTTGCTGTTTGCTATAATGTGCATTTGAATAGAGTATGTTGTAGTGCTTTTGTTTAAAATAGGTTCTGTTTGTTGTAGTGCTCTGTTGAAATAGATTTTGGTTGTTTATTGTGTTGTTTATACAGATTCTGTTTGTTTTAGTGCTCTATTTAAATAGAGTCTGTTTGATCCGTAAATTGAATATGCTTGTTTTAAAATAGACTGCTTGATATGAGTCCTACCATAAACCCTGCCCTGTCTCTAACTCATTGGCTAGCACAATGGTGGCAAATGATACACTGAGGGACTTTTAAAAAAGCAAAAATATCAGTTGAAAACAAATGAAATTTTAAATTCATTCATGGGATGTGGGCTTTGCTGGCTGGGCCAGCATTTTTTGCCCATCCCTAGTTGCCCTTGAGAAGGTGGTGCTGAGCTGTCTTCTTGAACCACTGCAGTCCATATGGTGTAGGTACACCCACCTAAGAAGGTAGTTCCAGGATTTTTACCCAGCGACAGTGAAGGAACGGCGATATATTTCCAAGTCAGGATGGTGAGTGACTTGAAGGGGAACTTACAGGTGGTGGTGTTCCCATCTACTTGCTGCCCTTGTTTTCTAGATGGTAGCGGTCGTGGATTTGGAAGGTGCCGTCTGAGGAGCCTTGGTGGCTTCCCGCAGAGCATCTTGTAGATGGTACACACCGCTGCTACTGTCCCTCGGTAGTGGAGGGAGTGAATGTTTGTGGATGTGGTGCTAATCAATCGGGTTGCTTTGTCCTGGATGACATCAAGCTTCTTCAGACTTGAAAAGTTTACCATACAGTGGCAGGCTGTTCTTTTCAATAAGTTTGTATTGGAAGGCACAGCCTAGTTACATGCGACAGACAATTGCTTTGGGTAAAAGAGTCTACATCTACCTTAAAGGTTGGAATGCCATCTGACTGACATCAATTTAAGGCATTTTAGGTAGTACAGAACTTGAGTATTGCTGAATACCTTTCATCAAAGCTTTTTGTCCTGCACTCATCAGGACAATTCGCAAGAATACCAAATGTAAAGGGAACAACAATTTATACTGTATGAAATGAGGGTGCTGACTGGTTGGCAAGTAAACTCTGATGGTAGAGGCAATGCCATGGAGAATGTACCAGTTGATGGTGACTGAAGTTAACTGCCAAGTATTGTTGGCAATTTAAACCAGGCGGCTTGACTCTGATTGATTGGTCAAGGCATTGCCCTGAGGAATGAACCAGCAAATTACTGACACTTTTTTTTTAGCTGAAACAGGCTCAATGTGTGTACATGTTCTTTCTGTCTACAAAGAACAGGGCCCTGTGTATTAATATATGTAGCTTCCAGTATACACAAATGCATCACATTGCAAGCTCAACTAACAATCTTAAACTGGTTGTCAATGTAATTTGTAGCACATTGAGGATTATTTAGCAAATGTTGTCCAATTGTGGAATCACATATAATATTGCACTCTGTTTTGAGTTTTGCGAGCAAGGGCTGGTTGGGCACAGTCCGTACCTTGTCCGTTGTGAACAGCAGAAGGGATATGCTGTTTGATACAATCCACCAGTCTTTGGGGCATACAGTCTACATACCTAGCATCACACTGGCACTGAAATTCATATACCACATTACTCATTTATGTGATAGGCTGAATGTCTTTTTGGCTTGATGGCAGCATCCTGTTAGTGATGAACACCACTCGTGTTGCTATTGCGCAGTAGCAGTGTGAAACAGCTAGCTTCACCTGTTACTCAAATTTTTGAGATACCTTGCCCTTTCAGGCTATTCTGAGGTAAACTGGGCACTTTTCAGGGCCAAATATGAGGCCTTAGGCCTGTTGATGAGTTTGCACGATATTCAGGGCAAAATGATCTGATCAGGGTAGCCATTATCCTGCAGGATGTCTTTGCACCCTATTTCGGCATCAAGCTTGCATGGTGAGCAAATGCCCCAGACCCTATTTACAAGGTTGCCAGTAAGGCCAGTCTTAAAGTACGTGGAACTGTAAGAATCCCAATGCGCATATTGACCAGTGAAGGTAGGTTTGCAGTAGACCATGGTAGAATATCCCCTGGCAGATTTCACAATTAACCGTCAAGGAAAGGGTGTTCATTTGACTACTTCATTTCAAAGGTGAACTTGAGCGCACGATGGAGCCCATTAAGAAAATTATTACATGTAGCTGCAGATTTAAATATAGCAAACATATCATCCATATATTGGATATATGCAAGGGGTAGGAAGTTAGGTGTCATTCCATCGATGACACATTTCTCATGGAACCCAACAAAAATGTTTGCGAGAGCTGGGTCTGGAGGGGATCCCATGACAACGCCATCTATTTGGACATACATGATGTTACAACTGAACTCAACTGCGTGAGTGGCTGAGTTCATAAATTCAATGAATACTGATTCACACAACAGTGGCGGGTCTAGATCGCCATGATATAGTGCTGCAGTGCAAATATCAATGGCTTTTTTAAGTGGAACATTGGTGAATAGGCTAACAATGTCAAATGAGCACATGGACACAGCCTTGCTATCAATATGCAAGTTTACTTGCCAACCAATCAGTACCCTCTTCTCGTGTAGCATAAATTGTTGTTCCCCTTACATTTGGTAAGTCTCATGAATTGTCTTGATGCGTGCAAGATGAAAAGCTTCAACAAAAAATGTCTCTCTTCGACATCACTTATGTTATATTAACAAATTGAAATAAAGCTTACTGAGCAGGACTTAAAACGCCTTCCCTTCTTGACCCAGGAAATCTCGGCATGGTCATTGTGGACGGAGAATAGTTAATAACCTTCCTGCTTTGATACAAATGAATTGTATCTGTTTGTGGGTCCCAACCTCACCTGAAAATTCTTCCTCATGCACCTCAACTTAATTTCTAGTGTAATCAGTTCTGCTACCATCTAGGGTGGCTGTGTGTTATCCGAAATATTTTAAATAAGATCAATTGGGAAATTATTGTCGGAAATTGCAAAGAAAACATTCACTGATGGAGAAGTCTCCACCATGGTACATTTGCCTTGAGAAATCAAATATTGAAAATTGTTGTCTCTTCTCTTGTTTGTACATGGTCACACAGAACTTGACAAAATCAATCTTTGTTAGTCGTGGTTCTGCATCGTTTGATGATTCCCGGTGATATTTGCATGATTTTTACTATACTGCTACTGCCTGTCGCTTAACTTTCTTTCATGCATTTCATTACCTTGTCAAACCTCCTGATAGACAAAATGAGACTTCATCTGCAAAATGCCATCTGAAGTTCATAGTTTATTAAATGTCACGGTCAGGTTAGCTTCCATTCAGAACGAGAATGAAATTTCTGACGTTGGTTTAAGCACTGAAATTAAAACACCAGACATAACAAAGGGAGTTTTCCAGAGCCAGTGGTGGTGGGATTGGAGGGGGATGGTGGAGGGGGAGTGGGAAAATGACAAAAGATGCCATTGGGCTGGTGAGTTGTTGTGCTCCCACCTCCTTTCATCATTCTCAGGGGAGGATAGGGAGTGAAGCTGGGAACTTCCAAATCTGAGGCGGGAAGGATAATGCTGGAAGATCAGAGTGTGGGTTTTGGCATTAAGATTAAACCACTCTCCTGTCATGCCTGCCTGACATCCTGGATCCTCTTAATGCACTGCCTCCAGGTTGGAGGGACCATGCTCTTTCTGCCGGCTTCCTTGTTCACTTCCATCCCCACCTCAGTGGTTGGAGAGGTCACCCTCTTCTTGGAAGAGCTCACTTCTCTACAATCACTCAGATCCTGCAGTAGGACCTCTAAGCAAGAGTGAGAGATCCAGGGGAGCCGCTTTTCCAAGTCTTCTCATCTCTCCTGTGTGTTCTTCAGGCTAAAGTAAAAATAACTGCTGTCGAGCTTCCCTGAAACATGCCACAGTTGCATTAAATAGAAATCATTCCTCTGACAAAATGGCTGCCCACCTTCTCTAATGGCTCAGGGAGCCCAGAGGAGGGTCTTGATCGGTTGCCTCCCAGATAGAGCAACCAGAATACCTGCTGTTGCTACAACCTGATTCCCGACCTAAAAATGGTCCTTATGTTTCATTAAAACTAAGACGCTAAGATTCCAGCCAACATCTGTACAGCATTTGCAAGCTTATAGCATACATCACATTTGCCAATTATTTTGTTCCATAATCAAATAGAACTTTGAAGATGTATTCAGTAAGGCTAGATTTTCTAGTTGTCATGTAGCAAAGCTAGAATCATCAACATTAATAAATTAGGTTTATAGAGTGTGTTTAATGTCTCAAGCTGCTTCAAAAGGACATAATAAAACCAATGATGACAATGAGCTGCATAAGGATGGATATTAGGATAGGTGACTAAAGTCTGGGCAGAGGTAGGCTTTATGGAATGTCTTAAAAGAGGAAAAAGAGATGTTTAGGGAGGAAATTCCAGAGGTTAGGTTCCTGACAGCTGAAGGTGCAGCCACCAATGTTGGGGAATTAAAATCAGGGATGCTCAAGAGGCTAGCTAACTCAGACAGTTGTGGGGCTGGAGGTGATTACCAGAGTGGGGAGGCTATGGAGGGATTTAACCAGGAGCCAGTGTGGGTCACCAAGCACAAAGGGACTTGGTGCGAGTTAGGACATACACAGCAGAATTTTGGATGACCTCAAGTCTACGGAGGGTAGAATATGGGAGGTCGGCTGTGAATACATCAGAATAGCCAAGGCTTGAGGTAACAAAGGCAAGGATGACGATTTCAGCAGCAGATGAGCTGAGGCAGGGGCGAAGTTAGACAATGTCAGGGAGATGAAAATAAATGGCCTTAATGAAGGTGCTGAGGTGGATGTTGAGTGATAGTGAGATTAAACTTGATGATGCATTCTGCCACAATTTAAAAGGCTGAAGTCTTATCCAGGATCACACATTACTTGGGTAAAAACAGAAAACACTGGAAATGCTCAATAAGTCCGGCAGCATCTGGAAGTACAGTGTTAACATATCAGATCAATGAACTTTCATCAGAAATGGAAAAAGTTAGAAATGTAACAGGTTTTAAGCAAGTACAGAGGCAGGAAAAGGGAGGAAAGAACTTCTGTGAGTAGCTCTGTGATAGGCTGAATGACAGAAGTGATCAAATGATAAAAGGATAATGGTGGAAGACAAATAGGGATGATAATAAGAGATACACAAAGAAACTAAAGATGGCTCCAGAGGCAGTGTAAATGGGGCAAAAGCTAAATCCTTACTACAGCTGCCACCCAAAGACAAAAGCATGAAACGCACAAAAGAAAGAGAAATGGGGGCAGTGCCATATCTGAAATTGTTGAACACAATGTTGAGTCCAGAAAGGTGTAAAGCGCCTGACTACAAGTAGCTTATATTAAGCAACAACATAGGAGGCTGAGGATGAGGTCACATTGGGAGTGGACTGTAAATTAAAATGACAAGTGCCGGGGAGCTTGGGATCACGCTTGCGAGCTGAACGGAAGTGTCCCACAATGGGGTCAACCAGTCTGCATTTGGCCCTTCTGATATTGAGGGGACTGCATCATGAGCAGTGAACGCAATACATTAAGTTGAAGAAGTATAAGTAAATCGCTGTTTTAACTGGAGTTTAAAATTCGATCAGACCGTACTTTTGATGAAAAGATCAAATTGTTTCTCCCCCTTGGTTTAGTTAATCATATTCTTCCTTTGATCAATAGAAACTGACTTGTTCCATTGTGAAGATGTGTTTGTTGCAGATGTGCAGAATTAACTTGCTTATAGAATTAAATGGAGACTCAGGCTACCCCTATGACATTAATTTCACTGTGGTAAATAGTATC
This sequence comes from Carcharodon carcharias, assembly GCF_017639515.1. Lineage (NCBI taxonomy): Eukaryota > Metazoa > Chordata > Chondrichthyes > Lamniformes > Lamnidae > Carcharodon > Carcharodon carcharias. Next base: position 152,984,228 of record NC_054477.1, read on the forward strand.
ACAATGTAACTTGGATTTTGTGCTAATTGTTATGGTAAATTGGATACATCAAAGCCACAAAAGTAGTGTTGAGCTTGTTTCTGGGATTGTGTGCCTGAAGGAGTTGATATGTGTTTGTTTTGATATCTAAGAGGTGTTAAGTAGTGAACTTGAAACAATATAGGAGTTTTAAACATAATTATTTTTACTTTGTGAAAGTTCTGAGAGAAACAAATGGAGAAGATAAAAAGGGATGTTGATTTTCCTTTGCTCTAGCAAGAATGTTTTACATTTTTTAGCAGAGACTCATGTCTTCAATCAGGAATCATTCATACCAAGTGTCCCTGGCCCATTACAGAATTCCATGTTTCAAATGGAATTCCTGAGCACGTTGCATTGGTGAATGAGGGCACGGGTAGCCAATTGTGTGAAGAAGGGGTGCCCATCGGCCTGAATTGGAAAAACTGAGAGTCTAGGGATAATCTGGAGCTGGAGCTTTAGAGGGATAAAGAGCAGAATTTTCTGAGCCAGGAACCAGTGCATGTGGGGTGGGAAAGACTTTGGGTCAGGATCATGACATCATCCTGCGCTCTTCTGGCTTTCCCTTGGGGCAGATTGAAGCAAGCAGGGAACAAACTTAGATCTGTCAGGTGAGTCATTAGGAAGCGGTTGAGGTAGGTAAGAAGGCAACCAAGATCTATTTTAACCATGAATACTGGATCTCCCAGCCAGGGGAGCTATTTCCTGAAATGTCAGCGACTTACCTGAAACACCAAGGTGAGTGCGCGGCAGGAAGAGCTTCTTTGGTGAAACTGACAGGCTGGGAAGCCTTTAATCAGTTAAACTGAAGAGTTCCAGCCATGGCCACTGAGAGACTCCTGTTCAAAGCAATTCTCTCAGAGAGTGCTTTCGCTGTGTGACAGGTGATTGTCAACCTTGAAAGGTGCTTCACCTGTCTAGCACTTCACTCACTTTCAGCACACTACACTGCTGCCAGATTTTAACACCACATGGGAGTAGATTTTTGCAGCTGCGCTTTCCACCTCTGCTAAGGTTCAAAAGCAGAGGTCACACCACCACCAACGGCTCCAGCAGCAGCAACACCACCAGCAGCACTAGCTACCTTCTCCTTAGTCAAATGCTGCCCCTCCATGGGGCAGTTATGATGAACACTGACAATTGACTGGAAGGAATGAGACTTCAAGCACAATGGGGATGATGTCATCCCAGAATCGCACTAAGTGCAGTAGTGGACGTGAAAAATGAAGCTTTACCCGCCGGCCGCAATGGCGGGTTTTCACACCATATCATCCGCTTCCTGCCTCATTAATTATGCAGCCACAGGAAACACCCGGTCTCGCTGGTGGGTGGCCTCTGAATCACCCACCAAACCGTCACCTCACCCTTTCCTCATTCTGGATGCTATATTTAAACTGCAGCCATGCACACAGTTTTCAATGCTTGCAGCCCAGGACTGTTCCAGTGAAGACATGGCCCTGAACGACAAGAAGAGTTCAGTGACTGGTCACTTGCCTGCATTTTGGAGGCTGACCACGATGTCCTCTACCCGCACTCTGGCAACAATCTAACCACTCCGGATTGGGAAGCAGTATCAGTGTGGTCAGTGCCAACACTGTACAAAAGAGGTTGGCCATCCAGTGCGGAAAGGAGATGAATGATCTCATCCGTGCTGCCAGGGTAAGGCAACCATCTCATCACTCTAAACTCACACACTCACAAACCCATCACACGTTCACTGGCATCTCACTCACTGCCAGCTCAGGGGACATCACCACTCACTCTGTCAGGCACACAATTACATCTCCACCTGGACTCACCACTCACACTCTCTCTCACACACACACACAATCACATCTCCATCTGGCCTCATCTCCTCTGGAGACTGCCTCCACAGACCATCTTGAGGCCACTTGCACAGACCAACATGTGCCCATCCACACACCCGGTATACCCCACTTCCTCACTACTGCACCGCTCCTCCTCCTCTTCCCCCCACACCTCATCCCTTGCCTGAGGTCACTTCTTCCCCTTCCCCAGACAGCCCCAGCCCTGCAGCCATTGAAAAGCCACCCCTGCCTTACACCTGGTCTGGTGGGTAGAGACCTGCCCGTGAACCAACCTAAAAGTGATGCTGTGCTATCTGTGAAGCCTGGTTCTGATGACCATGAGTGCTGCCCGAAGCAAGGTAGGCAGACAAACCCCGAAGTTCCGAGTGAAGTGCAGCTCGCCAGGTGCGCTTCGCTTATGTACAGTTGTGAAACCCGTGGGTGTCCAATCACGCTGATGTGCCGGAATGATCCAATGGGGTGAGGGGGGAGGGGGATGATTCTGGTGAGCAGGGCTTATAACAAGACTCCAAAGTATTGAGATTAGGATCCCAATGAGCGGCAGTGGGAAACGCAGCCCGCCATTGACCCGTGAATTGGAAGATCGCAAACTGGTTTTATGATGGCGTGAAACCGATTTTTGTGATCTCCCGATATTTTCCGCCCCCAACCCACTATAACGCAAATGGGGGCGGACAATTCCACCCAATGTCCACAGACAGAGCGAGTCAACCTACTCTATTTTTGAGCACCAGTACCTCAGGAAGCTTAGGTTGTCGTGGCAGGTTGCTGCTGATATCTGCATCCTCGTGTTGCTGGACCACTTCCCAAGGAACTAGGTGAAACATGCATTGCCAGTGGCTGACAAGGTAGCTGTCACTGGAAGAATAGTACTGCACAGAAGGAGGCTATTCAGCCCATCAAGTCTGTGCCAGCTCAATTGATGACCATTTCAGTTAGTCACAGATCCTCACACTTTCCCCATATCACTACAATATTTTTACATTGAAGTATTTATCCAAATCCCTTTTTAAGGCTACTTTTGAATCTGTATCCACTACACTATCCCAAATTGTAATCACTCATTGTATGGAAGCTTTTCCACGTGTTACCTCTAGTTCTCCTGGCCAATCACCTTAAATATGTATCATCCAATTATCAACCCTTCAACTGTTGGAAACAGGTTCTCTTTAGTTAATCTATCTGAAGCCCTCGTGATTTTACACACCCCTGCCCAACCTTTCCTTAATCTTTTCTGCTTAAAAAGGGTAACCCCCATGTTCTCTAGTCTCTCTGTGTAACTGATCCCGCATCCCTTGATGGTTCTTATTATCAGAAGTATGATTTGGCATGGGCTTTATTAAACATTTTGAGCAGATGAAAAAAAAGCGAGCTACTTGTAGTTGCAACTTTATTCTTCCAGCATATGCAACTATTTCTTCAAATGGTAGTAAAGGAAGTCAATTGTGTATAAAACTGAATATTCCAACAGTGAAAGATTATACACAGAAAAACTTAGGAAAGATGATAATAGCAGAGTACAGGAGGTATATAAAATACAATAGGCTGTACCAAGAAATATCCTTAAATTTGGCAATTTGGTAATTATAAAATAATGTTTAGAACTGGAATTTTTAAAACCCAGAACAAAGCCAGAACTTCAAAACCTGCAACAGATGAAAGGGCTTTCATTTCATTTCATTCCTCAGAAGAATGCCATAAACAGTACTTGTATTCTGTTCCAGCTCCAATTGGAGCAGTGTACTTAAGAAAGGACAAATCTTTCATCAAACAACCTGACATCATGCCCTTAGAGTTATGAATTCTAATAATAGCTCTTTTTTAAAAAATCAAACACATCTTCAGTGGAGAAAAAGGTTACGGGCCTTGAACATGGGGAGGTTCTCGTTTCTCCGTAGAATAAATTTAGCCAGTTTGTCAGAACAACTTTAATCAACTTTCCTACTGAATGCAAACACAATAAAACAGCAAAAAAAAAATCTAATCAGCATTCTGGTAGCTCCATTCCTTCATAAGCGTTTCTACTTTACAGCTGGCCAGAAGAGTTGACAGACTTGTGGGCTAATCCACTGCTTTCTTCAGATCCCTGTAATTTTATTTCTGATAAAATGAGGTAACCCTGTCAAGATTTAACTGAAACAACACTTTAACCAGGAGACAGTGTTGATGTTTCTCTGCATTGCTAGTGAATGGCTTTGCCTGTGTGTTAACCAGCAATGTTGAACGCAGCTATTACACGTTATTCATAAACATGACTTGAAAATTAATATCTACTCATTTGCATTTTGTGCATGTGCCAGGTATTGAACTTTGTCACAATCTGCTTTAATGTTAGGAAACATCTATAACAGACTCAGATTGACAAACCAATATTTCTCCATAAATTGTTAATAGGCGACTAATTAAGAAGCAATTCAAGAATCAGGTTGAGATCAATCTGGATTGAGTTTGTAAAAAAATGTGAACATGGAAGAAGGAGTACTTGTGAAGTAATGATTGGAGTGCCTCTGTAAAATTGATGTTGGATAGTAGCAATAACATTACAGAAAAATAATTCCGGTTTTTCCAATTTTTAAATCAATGTGTGACCACGGTCTGCATTGCAAAAAATTGAGAGAAATACTCAAACAAAATAGACTTTGTAAATGGTAGCATAGTAACATGTTGTTATTTTGTACTCTTCATCTACTTTAGACAATGTCTTGTAACAGTTGACATGAGGTTTTAAGTTACGGACCATTTGTGCCTTGTTAGAGACAGAACAAGAAGCCAGCAGATTCACAATTGCTACTGTCGACTGCAGCCTATAAGAAGACCACTGAAGTATTGAAAAACCCTCCCAAAAACGGGGGTCGACTTATACGCCGAGTGTAACATTTGGACCACAGGTATTGGCGTGGACTGCCATTTGGAAATGTGAAAAAAACATAATAGTGGTAATTCAAGTTAAAGCAATGTGTCATATTTTATTTAGTGAAATAATTCCACAAGGATAGTTTGAACTGTAATCATAAAATTTAAAAAAAATCCCCATCAAACTCATTGCCTTCAGCATCCAATGCAAAGAGTTCTTGGAATTCATTGTGAGGCCCTTTGGCTATGGCACCACTTTGGGATCCCACTCTGGATCAGATGCAGTTTTAGAATCATCCCTCCATGGCAAATCCTCTCTCTCTCCATCCATTGATTTGGATATTCCACATTTAAAAAAAATTCATTTCAGGGATGTGGGTGTCACTGGCTGGACCAGCATTTATTGCCCATCCCTAATTGCCCTTGAGAAGGTGGTGCTGAGCTGCCTTCTTGAACTGCTGCAGTCCACATGGTGTAGGTACATCCACAGTGCTGTTAGGGATGGAGTTCCAGGATTTTGACCCAGCAACGGTGAAGTATCAATGATATATTTTTAACTCGGGAAGTTGATGGCGTTGTGGTATTGTCGCTGGACTAATGATCAATAGACCCAGGGTAATGATCTGGGGACCCAGGTTTGAATCCCGCCATGGCAGACGGTGGCCAAGTTTGGCCATGTCTTGTTTGGCCTAGTCACAGACTAGCCAAGCAACAGCCTAACATAGTCATCCTCACAGAATCATACCTGACAGAAAGGTATGGACAGCACCACCACTGCCATCCCTGGGTATGTCCCAGCAGGACAGACCCAGCAGAGGTGGAGGCACAATGGTACAGAGTTGGGAGGGAGTTGCCCTGGGAGTCCTCAGCATCAGCTCCAGACCCCATTAAGTCTCATGGCATCAGGTCAAACATGGGCAAGGAAACCCCCTGTTCATTAGCACGTACCACCTTCCCTCAGCTGATGAATCAGTGCTCCTCCATGTTGAACACCACTTGGAGGAATCACTGAGGGTGGCAAGGGCACAAAATGTACTCTGGGACTTCAACATCCTCCACCAAAAGTGGCTGGGTAGCACCACCACTGACCAACTGGCTGAGTCCTAAATGACATAGCTGCTAGACTGGGTCTGCAGCAGGTGGGGAGGGAACCAACAAGATGGAAAAACATACTTGACCTCATCCTCACCAATCTGCCTGCTGCACATGCAGCTGTCCATGACAGTGTCGGTAAGCGTCACCAGCGCACAGTTGTTGTGGCAACAAAGTCCCACCTTCACATTGAGGATACCCTCCATCGTGCTGTGTGCCACTACTACCGTTCTAAATGGGATAGATTTCAAACAGATCTAGCAACTCAACACTGGGCATCCATGAGGCACTGTGAGCCATCAGCAGCAGCAGAATTGTACTCGAACACAATCTGTAACCTCATGGCCCGGCATAACCCTCACTCAACCATTACCACCAAGCCAGGGGATCAACCCTGGTTTAATGAAGAGTGCAGGAGGGCATGCCAGGAGCAGCCCCAGGCCTACTTAAAAATGAGGTGTCAGCCTAGTGAACCTATAACACAGGACTACTTGTGTGCCAAACAGCATAAGCAGCAAGTGATAGACAGGGCTAAGCGATCTAACAACCAACAGATCAGATCTAAGCTCTGCAGTCCTGCCACATCCAGTCGTGAATTGTGGTGGACAACTAAACACCTCACTGGAGGAGGAGACTCCACAAATATCCCCATCTCAATGATGGAGGAACCCAGCATATCAGTGTAAAAGATAAGGCTGAAGCATTTGCTACAATCTTCAGCCAGAATTGCTGAGTGGATGATCCATCTTGGCCTCCTTCAGAGGTGATCAGCATCACAGATGCCAGTCTTCAGCCAATTCAATTCACTCCATGTGATATCAAGAAACAGTCATATGAAGTCATTACACACAAAGGTGCAATGTTAAGGCACAATCAATGACAAATGAGATCCATTCCAGCTCCTCAACCACCGTACAGTCCGATTGCATCTAGGACAAGATCCCAAATGCAACCAGGAACAACATCCAAGAATGAGAATCACACAAAACACTGTGAGCAATTAAAGAAATTTCCAGACAAGGTTACCATCCATAGATCTGGGTGTACCAGTAGATTATCTTTCCATTTTAGAGACTCAAAAATTCATCAGTTCTATGCTCTTATATAATGGTAACTAAACATGGAAATGTGAATAGTATTACTTCTTTGGAAAGTGGGGGAGAGTATCTTTAAAAAGAGAGGGGATGTTATAATATGCCTTTAAGGGATATCAAAATGACATCACTAGAGGGGAAATGTGTCATGTGCATTTAGTCTTAGTTTTACTTTTGCTCTTGAGCAGAGCATACACACACAGCTCTGAAACTTTCCAGCTTTATACCTATGTATAACTTTTCTCATGTGTCTATTCTTAATAAATAAACCTACAATGTGTCTACCTAATCCATTTTGACCAATTTGTGCCTGGTATCCTGTACAGTAAATAAGACCAACGTACTATATCATTATAATAACACAGCAGACGTAAACATGTATTTTGGCATGTTAAACAAGGGGTCATCTTATATGTTGGCTCAACACATACACTGTGATTTATGGTATGCATTGAGTGTAAGACAAGTAGCTGCTGTAAGTTGCTACATTGGCCCCAAACTTCCATAGAGTGGAAATCAAGGGGGTGGGGTGTTAGGTGGGTAGGTGGGTGGGGTGACAGCATGGCAGGTGGGTAGGGTGGTACATGGATAGGGTGGTAGGATGACAGGTGGTGAGACAGCAAGGTGGTAGGTGGTGAGACAGCAGGGTGGTAGGTGGTGAGACAGCAGGGTGGTACATGGATAGGGTGGTAGGATGACAGGTGGTGAGACAGCAGGGTGGTTGGTGGTGAGACAGCAGGGTGGTAAGTGGATAGGGTGGTAGGATGACAGGTGGTGAGACAGCAGGGTGGTAGGTGGTTATGATAGTAGTGGGTAGGGTGGGAGGCATTCAGAATGAGTGAAAGATATCAAATTATTTTTTAATGTGCAACTAATTTCTAACCCAATTTTTAAAAAATTGGTGGCAAACACCGAATGGCGAAGAGAATTAGAATTATCGATTCTGAATGTACAGGACTGTTTTACAAGCAGACACTGAAGGAAATGAAAACATTTGAACCCCAAAAAAAGTTTCGTCCAATTCCAGGGGCAGGATCTTCTGGCTGACGGGCGGGTGGTGGAGCCCACATGCCAGCGCTTAAAATATCGCGCGAGCGTCCCGACATCAGCGTGCGGCATCGCGGTATTTCGTTCGGCGGGACACGCGCCCGCCTTTAATTAAAGGCCTGGTTAAGGCCCTCAACTCACCGATCGACCAGGATTTTGAGGGGCCCGTGCGAGCTTGGGGTCGGCGCATGGGCCCCAACGGGCAGGCGGGTGGGTGATTTTTTTTTATTTACAAAACTCATCCAGTGGCGGGATGAGGTTTGATAGCGGAATTATAAAATTGTAATAAAGTTGGGGAATCCCTCCCCGCCCGCGCAGGAAGTGGCCCGCCCACTTAAAATGGCGGCGGGGCCTGCCCACTTAAAATGGCGGCGGGGCCTGTTTCGGCAGCAGCGACCGGCTGCTTGCCCGCCCGTCAAGGGCAAAATTCTGCCCCATGTGTTTTGCAGCTAAGTATCTAAACCAGGCTTGTCCGACCTTTCACTCGGTTGGGTGGGTGGGGGAGGGGGAGGGGGAGAGGGTAGTTGGGGGGGGGGGGGGGGGGGGGCGGGCAGGGGGAGGGGGAGAGGGTGGGTGGGCGGGGAGGGGGACACATTTCCATTTGCTTCTCACTCAAGGGGCTGATGAGCACATTTCGGAAAGAGAAGGTTTGGCACAACATTAAACTCAATTTCACAAAAAACTTGTGCTATAAAGAAAAGAAACAGCTTACAGAGCAAAAATAACGCAATGTCAAGGCCACAAATTGTTAAGTTTTTTTTAAAAAAAGAGTAATTAATAAAAATGGCCAGAGTGTGAGAGGGTTAGAGTGTGTGTGTGCTCGACTCATTCCCAGGGCGGAATTTTACAACCCCTCCCACCAGCAGGATTTTCCGGTCCCGTCAAAGTCAATGGGCTTTTGAATGGCTTGCCACATTTTACAGCCCCGCCCCCACTGAGACAGGGCCATAAAATTCCACCTCCAGTCTCGGTGTTCACTCAACCCTCATCCACTGTGAGAGTGGGTCTAAGTATGTGCTGGTGTGCGGTGGTGAGAATGAGTGAGAAACTTGAGACTGGGAATAAGGTGAACACACACTCTCACTCATATACATGCATGCATGCACACATCCCCCCCCCCCCCCCCCCCCCACACACACACACTCACTCTCACATTTACTTTCTCTCACTCCCACACACACACACACACACACTTCCTCTCACTCCCACATGCACACACTTACACATTCCCACACACATACACAGTCTCACACTCTCACACACACTCTCACTCACCCTCTCTTACTCACACACACACACACCCACTTTCTCTCACTCCCACACACTCTCACTCTCACTCACCCAGACACACCAGGCCAACCTATTCCCCACCCCCTCCTCTAACCCCGGACTCTGCAGCATCTCACTCCCAGGTCTTGCAGCCAGCCTCTCCTTCCCGGGGCCTTGGGCACACTCTCTCTCTTTCTCTCTCTCTTTCTCTCTCTCTCTCCCTCTCTTTCTCTCGTCCCTCCCCCCCACCCCACCCCACCCCACCCCACCTGAAAGAAAACCTCTTTCCCCCCAGCAAACTCACCACTGCTGGTGGTTCCTGCTCCTCCAGTCACAGACTGCTTGTCTCCTGCATTTGACTTACAAGTGAGTCAATCAGCAGCAATCGCGGGAGAGGAGCGGCCTGTGATTGGAGGAGCAGCTCATTGCATAATTTTCTACTCCAACTTATCTGTTCGACCTGCATTTTGACAATTGGTTCCTGGGGCTCCGGAGAGGGGCTTCAGGGATTGGATGAGGACCATGGGTTGGACAAGCCTGAGCTGAATGGATCAATCCCTGATCCTGTACTTTTTTTGTTTGACTGGATCATGCTCTATTTGACTGTACCATCCACAAAAAGAGAATAATTTAAAACACAAAATTAAATTATTAAGTACTAGGAATGCAGCCACTGTACAAATTTGCAAATCAATTATTTAAAATGTACCATTCCCAGCAAAAAAAATAACCGGAGCTTGCAAGTAATTTAATCAGCAATTTAAGAGAATGGGGAACAATTAGGAGATTACATTGTATTTCCTTAAACTGCTTGCGTTTATTATAATGCCTTTTTTTAAAAGAAACAACTCATCCAGAGCAGCTGGTCAGAGTTGCTACACTACTTACCACTATTTGAAAATTCCTAGCCGTCTTTGGTTTGAGACCGATGAAGACGGAACCTGACACAGAGCTTGTTTGAAACAAGATCGAAAACTTCTTTTTTGGGAGCAATGAATCGTCAGCTTTGTGTGGGGCTGTCGCAGTGAAACGTGACTCTCTGTGGTCATAGGAACAGGGGAACACAGGAGCAGGGGTGGGCCATTTGGCCCATTGAACTAGATCATGGTCGATCATCTACCTTAATGCCATCTTCCTCCGCCATCCCCATATCCATTGATATCATTAGTATCCAGAAATTTATCAGTTTCTGTCTTGAATATGCTCAATGATTGAGCTTCCACAGCCCTTTGGGGTAGATAACTGCAATGATTCATCACCAGCTGAGAGAAGAAGTTCCTCCTCACCTTGATCCTAAATGACCTGCCCCTTATCCTGAAACTGTGCCCTTTGGTTTTAGACTCACCAGCCGGGGGAAACATCCTATCTACATCTACCCTCTCATGCCCTATGAGAATTCTGTAAGTTTCTGTGAGATCACCTCTCATTTTTTGAAACTCTAGAGCATACAGGCCCCATTTCCTCAATCTCTCCTTATAAGACAATCCCACCATCCCAGCGATTAGTCTGGTGAACCTCCATTGTACTCCCTCCATGGCAAGTATATCCTTCCTTAGATAAGGAGACCAAAACTGTACACAATGCTCCAGGTGCAGTCTAACCAAAGCTCTAGACAATTGTAAGAGGTATGTTCATTTACTCTTGGTCGCTGTTTTGCTCCACTTCTGGCTCCTGCAGTTCCTCCATTTACACCAAGCATTACACATGTGAGAGCAGCATGGAATGGGACTTGAACCCGGAACCTTGTTATTCAGGTGCATGTGCGCTATCAGCTGTTCCGCAGCTGACAGAATAAGACCGAGAGTTAAGAAGATCATCTCTTGATTGAGTATCTGTAATAAAACACAGAAGAAAAATATCTTCCGAGGTGGTAGCACACCTGAAAGAGGATGGGGAAGCGCATGTTTCATGACGATTATTCCTATAAATCTCCAAAATCAAAGGTTACAAACTCAGAGTGGGGAAAAAAAATCACTGAACCATTCACCTGGATTTTTGAATAGGAAGTGAATGCAGAAATAATATTTTGAGAGCAATGTTGATATTACTGTTGTTTCTATCTTGGTGTTAGATTGGCTCTTTTGGTAGGACTCTCTGGGCTGGATTTTCTCATGGGCTTTGGAACCAAATGAAGACCCTGTGCCCGCACTAATTGGCAACAAAACTGGCTCAGCAGTTGTCTTTTGGGGAGGCGGGGAGACCATCTAATGACTGCCTCTGGGCTTGTCTTCCCATTAAGGATAGCTGGCGGCTTTCCCATGCTGTAGGCCCAGAGGGCTGAAAGCCCTGGAGCCGTGGCAGCCTCACAGGGAGAGGTGGATGCTGTTGAGGCTTGCCGGCATGATTGAGGCACTCTGGGAGGTATGAATCAGCAGCCAAAATTGAGGGCAACTTAGAGCAGTGGAAAAGCCCCTCCAGAGGGATTGTTTGGACCGCGGTGGCCTTTCCTGCCTGTAGCCGTGTCATTGGGACATGCAGCATCCTGCAATGACGGCTTCCTGGCCTGCTGCAATGGGAGGCGGCTTCTTTTGAGCACTCATTCTCTGCTTGTGGCAAAATGCTGGCTGCAAAGTCAACCATTAATTGGGGCCTTAACCGTTGTAATTCACCGCACCCCCCCCCCGCCACTGCGGAGCAGGCAACAACCCTAATCTGAGCCCGCTCCTGGGAATGCCCGCTGGTCAGGGGAGTGCATCGGAAGCTGCCCCGAAGTGGTCGCCAACACCCCTAACACCATTTTCCGGGCAACCCCCCTCCCTGCCCCCAAGCTCCCGACTGCAGAGCTGGGAAAATTCAGGCCTTTGAGTCAGAAGGTGTTGTTCAAGCTCCACTACTGACTTTACTGTTAGGGAAGACTCCCAGTGTCCGGGTGAATATTTCCTTTTATTATTCTTTCACGGGACATGGGCATCACCGACTAGGCCAAAATTTTTTATTGGCCACCCCTAATTGCCCTTGAGAAGGTGGTGGTGAACCACCACCTTGAACTGCTGCATTCCATATAGTACTGTTGGGCAGAGCGTTCCAGGATTTCTACCCAGAGACAGTGAAGGAACAGTGATATCGTTCCTGGCCAGGATGGCATGTGTCTTGGGAGGGGAACTTGCAGCTGGTGGTGTTCCCAGGCTGCCCTTGCCTGTCTAGTTGGTCGAGGTTGTGAATTTGGAAGGTGCTGTTGAAGGAGCCTCGTCGAATCGCCGCAGTACATCTTGTAAATAGTACACACTGCTGTCACTGTGCATTGGTGATGGAGGGAGTGAATGTTAAAGATGATGGATGGGGTGCCAATCAAGTCCTGGATGGTGTCAACCTTCTTGAGTGTTGAAACTACATTTGTCCAGGCAAGTGGAAAGTTTTCCATCACACTCCTGACTTCTGTCTTTAAATGTTGGATAGGCTTTGGGCAGCCAGGAGGTGAGTTACTCAGTGCAGAATTCCCACCCTCTGACGTGCTTTTGTAGCAACATTATTTATATGGTTAGTCCTGTTCAGTTTCTGGTCAATGCTGATCTCAGGATGTTGGTAGAGGACAATTCAGCACTGGTCATGCCATTGAATGTCAAGTGGTGATAGTCAGTGGTGGTAGTGACGTGAATGTTACTTTCCACTTCTCAGCCCAAGTCTGGATATTGTCCAGGTCTTGCTGCATTTGGACACAGACTGCTTCAGTATCTGAGGAGAAATGAATGGTGCTGAACTTTGTGCAATCATCAGCGAACATCCCCACTTCTGACCTTATGATGGAAGGAAGCAGCTGAAGACAGTTGGGCCGAGGACAATACTCTGAGGAACTCCTGCAGTGATGTCCTGGAGCTGAGATGATTGGCCTCCAAAAACCTCAACCATCTCCCTTTGTGCTAGTCATGACTCCAACCAGCAGAGAGCTTTCCTCCTGATTCCCAATGACTTCAGTTTTGCTAGTGTTCCTTGATGCCACACTCAGTCAAATGCTGCCTTGATGTCAAGGGTAGTCACTCTCATCTCCCCTCTTGAGTTTAGGTCTTATATCCGTGTTTGAACCAAGGTTAAGGTCAGGAGCTGAGTGCCCCAGGTAAATCCAAACTGAGCATCAGTGAGCAGTTGTTGCTGTGTTAGTGTCACTTGCTAGCAGTGTCGATGACCTCTTCCATCACTTTGCTGATGATTAAGGGGAGGCTGGTTGTATTGGTCTTGCCTTTTTGTGGACAGGGCATATTTGAGCAACTTTCCACATTTTCGGGTTAATGCCAGTGTTGAAGGTGGACAGGAATAGCTTGGTGGGGGGTGCAGCTCGTTCTGGAACACATTCTTCAGTGCCAGAATGTCGTCAGGATCCAAAGCCGTTGCCATATCCAGTGCTTTCAGCCGTTTCTTGATATCATGTGAAATGAATCGAGTTTGTGCAGAACAAGGTTCCATGAAATGAGTGGTTTTGGTTAAGGTTTGAGTTCCACCAGGGCCACTCAGCTCCTGAACTCATTACAGCCTTACTCCAAGGACAAAAGAGCTGAACTCCAGAGGTGAGGTGAGAGTGACTACCCTTGACATCAAGGCAGCATTTGACAGAGTGTGGCATCAAGGAACCACAGCAAAACTGGAATCAATGGGAATCCATTATCAACATCCTGAGGGTTACCATTGACCAGAAACTGAACTGGACTAGCCATATAAAAATAATGAGGCTATAAGAGCAGGTCAGAGGCTGGGAATTCTGCAGTGAGTAACTCACCTCCTGCATCCCCAAAGCCTGTCCACCATCTACAAGGCAGAAGTCAGGAGTGTGATGGAATAGCCTTTACCTGCCTGGATGAGTGTAGCTTCAACAACACTTAAAAAGCTCAACTTAATCCAGAATTTGATTGGCACTCCATCCATCACCTTAAACATTCTCTCCCTCCACCACTGATGCGCAGTGGCAGCAGTATATACTGTATACAAGATATACTGCAGCAACTCGCCAAGGTTCCTTCGATAGCACCTGCCAAACACATAACCTCTACAAGCTACAAGATCAAGGGCAGCGGATGCATGGGAGCATCACCACCTGCAAGTTCCTCTCCAATCCGCACATCATCCTGACTTGGAAATATATCGCCATTCCTTCATTGTCGCTGGGTCAAAATCCTGGAATTCTCTCATTAACAGCACTGTGGGTGTACCTACACCACATGGACTACAATGGTTTAAGAAGGTGGCCCATCATCACCTTCAAAGGCATTAGGAATGACCAACAAATTCTGGCATTGCCATTGACGTTCATATGCCAAGAATAGTAAATAATTGCTGAGTTTCAAAATTGATCCATTGGTTGGTTATAAAGCAATTTGCCTTGTTGAGCCAATATGAAAGGTGCCTGAATAAACTATAATTCTTACTTTGTTCAATAAATCTACTTTCTCGTTATAGTCTGATATTTGGTCAGATATTTTGATGCTCTGTCAATATTTTAGAGATATGTAAACAATCCATTAACCAATGGAACTTTTAAAAGTTTTGCTGTTCATTATTCTGAAAACACAACCAAAGTCTCCATTGATATTGGTCTAGTGAAGAACCTTTCAAAGCCATTACGAGTTAAGAATTTTGGCTGAACAGCACAACTCTGTTCCCAACAATGGCAATGGCTACTCCAGATGTTGTTGAATCAGGCCTAGGTGGGTTCGGGGTTGGCAAGGCTCATTAGGAGCCTTGTTAAGGGGAAGTAATGAAGGCCGACTGGTGTTTTAATATGAGAGCAAAAAAGTATTACTGGAAGGTGCTAGTGCCATAGTTAGGCCTACAAACCCTCTCTACCTGCCTGGGTGGGATTACAGCCAAAGGTTGCCCTGTAGAGAGATTCCACACCCTTCACAGCGGTGGCCTGGCTGCTTTCCATACTTTTTAATTAAATATTTTAAAAAGTGGCTGAGAGGACTCATTCTTGTCTAAGTGTCCTCTTAGTTCCTTACCGCTTATTAGAGCTGGGTGCTTCTCTGATTGCACCCCACCCCCCCCCCAACCCCCCCCCCACAATGAGAGTCCACCCATTGCCCTTAATTGGCAGGGAACCTGTCTCCACGTCAAGTAAGGGGGTGCCCTGGTAAAAATTCCAACCAGTGACTGCTTAATTCCGCCTCCGCTGGGAGGCAGGTTCGTGCCTGGGATCGGTAAACAGGCCTGACTGCTGTTCCCTGCCACCATAGAAAACATTCAGCTCCCTATCTGTGAAAGTAACCTAAAACGCAAACGGATGGGAAAGGGAAATTAAGCTTTGAGGAGGGATCACAGAGACAAGGGAATCTTCTGGTCGGCATGCAGGGGAGGGGCCTTGCTCGCCGACGCGTAAAATGACGCGCGGTGATGTCAGGCGTGCGTCCTGATGTCACCGCGCATCATTCCAATCTTCAGTTCAGCGGGCGCACACCAGATTCGGCTGCGCGCCCGCTGGACTGTCCAACCTTAAGAACCCAGGCGGCCTTCGCATTTTGCACGGAACCTCATCCACGGGTGGGATGCGGCTCCATGAAGAGTTTGTAAATCAAATAAAACTTATCATTAAAATTCCTTGGCGTGTCCCAGCTCATGTGACATTAGCAGATGAGGGGACATGTCCGACTAAACTATTAAAATCTTTTTTTTCAGATTTTCACAGTGACATTAAAATCCCTGAGGCAGCTCCGTGCCCCAGAGATTTCTGCTCTCTTTTGCGAGCATGCGCGAAGGAGCACAGGCCCTGACTGTCCCTGCTCCCTCCTCCCCTCCCGCCCGCACAGGGAGTGCCCGTCACACTGGGCGGGCTTTAATTGGCCTGCCAAAGTAAAATGGCGGCGATCGGCTCCGCACCCACCCTCGCCTGCTCCCGCTCCCGCTCAGCAACCCACCTCACCCCGGATGGGGAGAAAATTCTCCCCATAGCCACGTGAAGTGGGTGGGTGAGAATGTGCCATAATACGGAGAAGTGTGAAGTTCTCCGCCATGTTAGGAAGAACAATAGAAGCAGAATATGTTTTAAAAGGGCGATAGACTGGGAAATTCTGGTACTGTGATGGATGTGGGTGCCCTTGTACATGAATCATAGAACCTTAACATGCAAATTGCAGTAATTAGGAAAACAAATGATACATAAGCCTTTATTGAAAAGGGATTGGAGAAAAGAGTAAAAAATTATTACAGTAATTTTGTAGGGTCTTGGCGAGACCACGTCTTATACAGTTTTGGTCTCCTTACCTAAGGAACGATATACTTGCCCAAGAGGGAGTGCAACGATAGTTCAGCAAGAATAATTTCTGGGATGATAGCATTGTCCAATGAGGAGAGATTGAGCAGACCAGGCCTGAATCTCCTAGAGTTTAGAAGGGTGAGAGGTGATTTCATTGAAACACAAAAATACTTAAGGGGCTTGACAGGGGAGATGCTGACATTTATTTGCCTGGTTGGGGAAATCTTGAACTGCAGTCCAGGATGAGGAGTCAGCCATTTAGGATTGAGATGAGGAGAAGCCTTTTCACTCGGAGGGCTGTGAATCTTTGGAATTCTCTATACCTTGGAGACCAGTGGGTGCTCAGTTGTTGAGTGCATTAAATATATTGATGCAAGCACACATGAAAAATCTCAGATGGAATATTTAGATTGTTTTCGTTAATTTTGCTACCTGCTCAATACTCGACAATGTGACTTTGTTGCATAATAATTTTAGCTTTATTGCCAGTTGTAGAGTTCCTAGGGTTTAAAAAGCAATTATCTTGTGTGAACTAAAAATTCCATTTATCAATTTCAGATTAGTTCACCTACTATTGGTAAGCTTTCATATCATTCATATCATCGCCATGACAATTATAACCTCAACCACGTTCTAATCAATTATTTAACAATTGTTTAAAAATATCATGGTTGAACATTTAAAATAAAATTTTTTGTGGCCATGCTATCTGGTTAATTATGGTTTTCTGCATTGCTGCATCATCCATATGTGTGCAATGATCATTAAAATTACATGAAATGGGACTTGTAAACATTGTGGGAAAGGGCTTCCACTCAAATGTGCAGTTTTTTCAGCTCAAATGAGTGAAATTGGTGTAATTGGAGCAAAATATTGTGGAATTTTTAAGTGCAATTTGCAGTTAGTACAACCCAAGTTTCAGCATTCTTTTGCACTAATTTTAACATAGTACTGCCCACAACACTGGCTACACCCCCAGGGTGAATTAATCACCACTGCCAGTTTGCAGACCTTAACAAAATGTCCGATGCTGGGAACAGTGTTGGGAAACCGACATGCTGTCTGGCGCAGGCTTTTTTCAGCCCCATCCATTTCAGTTCCTACTCTCAGCAGGGCCCAAAAATTCAGTCCTTGTCAGCTGCTGGTGATGCGTGCCCACCTGCTCCACTGGGGAGGGAAGTCTTGCTCCAGGAGGTTGCAGATGTCAACAGTGATCTGCAGAGAGAGCCTGAGCCTCCTCAGGCATTGGTGCCCGGACATGTGGAGAGAGCTGAACCCCTGCCTGTCGACCCTGTGTTGGCGGGGTCTGCTCCTTCGAGCTAGGTGTGGAGGGACAACATGTGGTTGAGGAGAAGGCAGCTGGTGTTGCCCCCTGCTGCTGCTGCTGGAGCCATTGGCAGTGGTATGGCCTCTGCCCTTGAACCATCAGCAGGGAAGTATAGTTGAAGGCGAGTGAGTGCTACTTAGGTGAAGTGCCTCCCAAGAAGTTGTCAATTACCTGCCAATGGTAGAACTCTCTGAGAGAAGAAGAATGAGAGCAGCAGTCTCTCACTGGCCACAGCTGGAGCTCTTGAATTTCACTGATCAAAGACTTCCCAAACTATTAGCTTCACTGAAGAAGCTCTTCTCGCTGTCCACTTGTCTTGGTGATCCTGGCAAATTGCTGACAGGTCTCCTGGCTGGGTGATCCAGTTTTCAGGGTTAAAACAGGCCTTAATTGCCTTCTTAGCCACCTCAACCATTTCTTAATGGACTTACCCAACAGATCCAAGTGGTTTCTCCGCTTGCTTTCCCAGGGTGGTATGTGGACCTGATGTCAGTTTTCCACCTCATGTGGACTGGAGCCCCCCTCCACCTGTCTGCGTAAATTCAGCCTGTTAACTCTGTTTCTCTCTCCACGGATGCTGCCTGAGTGTTCTCTAGCATTTTCTGCTTTTATTCCACAACTATAAAGCGTTGAATCTGCTCCCAGCCAAGGACTCGGTTGGCGAATTGAGGCTACAGTGCTTTTGTTGCTTTTACCACTTGAGTTTGCACTGAGCATTGGCTGCACCATGGACGGTAAGAATCACAGCATCAGGGCTTACAGGCTAACCAATGTGAATATAGGCAGAGCCCAACCTTTAATATTCTGGACAATATCATCTAAATTATCCACCCCTTTTGAATTAAAGACATGGTGAACCTTCTACTTCCATTACAGTCCATGCATTGAAGGTGTTCCAATGATGGGCAGGGAATTCCAGAAACTTGACTCAGCGACAATGAAGTCATGAGTTCCTTTATTTCATAGTCTGCAGCTCAAAGTATCAGAGCAAAGCTGAAGACTCTGCTCCTTTGAAACAGCTGGTCTGGTAACTATACAGCCATTAAAATGTCAACATCTCTCCTTATTAATCCTTATGAAATCCTATTATGTTGACTGAAGGCCATTAGAAGGTATTTCTTCTTCTATTCTGTCTTATTAACACAATACACACTTAATAAAAAATAGATTAATAGTTCCAACTTCCAGCACATTGCAACTGTTCCAAATTATTAATTGCTTAGCTAACTACCTTGTAATTTGGTGACTGCTAAAATTTACTTGCCTAAAGATCATACATATATCTCCAAAAACTCTTCTGAGCTGTCTGTTTTAATACGTTGTTACTTGTTTAGCTTTCTGAGTGTCAGAATGAAGAAATATGAAGCCAGGGTAAAGGAAAACTAAAAGCGCTGCATGTAAGGAGAATATTAAAAATGCTTTTAAGAAAACGGGTATTTACTTGTGGTTTTCAGTGAGATGGTTGTGCCTGCTTGTAATTTTGTGCCCTTTCTTAAAGGTTTTAAAATGTTCCCTCACTTGAACAAGACTCAACCTACCTGCCCACTGCCAGCCCTGTAACTGTGGCTCTTCCTGGCAATCTATCTACCATTCTTAGTTCTCCTCCATGTGCATTCCCCTCTGACATGAGACAGCCAGCCCACCCTGCTCCACATGTGTGGTGGCTGTACTCTGCTTCTGCATCAAGCATGCCTTTGACCATCACTCATTTGCATACTCCTGATGAAAGTGCCCTGAGTAAGATGTTATACATCATTTCACAGACTCCTGGAAAGTATTTACAGATCCCCAGGGTTATGTGGACCCAAGTTTGTGAACCATGTCATAGAGGGGCAGACCCAGCAATGAGTCCATCTCAGTTATACCTGTGACCGATTTACATTACAGCAGACACTGGTAATAACGGTACATAGAGTAAATTCAATAGAAATGCTTGAAATTATTCCAGAAAGAGACTTTCAAAACAATTCGATACATTCAAGTAGTGGATTTGCTTGTGAACAGTTTAACAACAACAAATGTTGATGTGCCTAATACATGTGTCAGGTTTGAGATGGATCTACCCCCAAAAACTGGATGAAAATAATCACTAGTATTGAGCTTCTTTATGGTATTCCATAATTTCATAAGTGGTTTTTCTATTGAAATGCTTGATATGACCCTTGTGAACCAACCCGCAAGGCGCTTGATGGTTTGGTTCAAAACTGAAATGACGCAAAGTGCAACATTCAAAACCACAGCAAATGTTGACTTTATTTCCTCTATGTAAATGTTGAACAATAATTTTCACTTCAAAAAAAAACCCAACCACAATGTAGTGTGGCTGTAAAACTCACTTTGAAGTCAAGTTTCCATGAGTGTGAAACACAGTTAGCATAGTCCACCACAAACTTCTTTTCAAATATCTGCGCATCTAAAATACCTATTTCCTCCCATTAACCTGCTACTCGTTGCTGAGGAGGGAAAGGGAGTGGGAAAGAGGAAGTGTGCCGCCTCAAGTGCCTAAGTGCTTGGGCAGCTGCTCACTCTTGGACAGCCTCAGCCAAGTCGTGTGGCACAACTTGCATTCGCCGTGACCGCCTTGCACAAAGTCAGCTGCTGCTTGTTGGCTTACTCTTCCCCCGGCCATGGCGTCCTAAGTAAGCACGTTCACGTTATTTTGGCGTTCCCCCTATAAAGTCCGGACAGCTCCCCAGGTGCCTGCAAACCCCCAGTTTGAGAAATGCTCCTTTACAACATAGCAATAAATCCAAATACTTGGACTTGGAGGTTCCCCTTGTATTTTTTTTAAAAGTTCGAATTATGTCCTGCGCAAATTGAGTTTCCGCCTCTTTTTTTTGCATCAGTTTTTTTTTAAAAGTCACAATGGAAGCTGGACCCGCGAAACTGGCCACGCCCTAGGGTGAATTAATCGTCATTCTGAGGTCCCGACAGTTGTGCTCATTTGTGCAGCGCCTTCGAGGATGTTCTGAAAATGAAGTGATTCTTTTTGAGACAAAAAGGACAACAATAGGCACGTTTTAAAAGCTTTCAGATATAAATTATTTTAATTTACTAAGAAACTAATCGCTGTACACCAATGTAACTAACAAATGATCCAGCACAGGTTTCTTTTAAAATCATCTTGAGTTTTTCTGCAGTTGGTGGACCGGACTGATTAAAAATGCTTCTTTTTAAGTTGAACCCATGTTCAGCTGCATAAATAAAGCAGCAGGAAGTTACCACTTTTAATTAAGAAGCTAAGAACATAAGAGATAGGAGCAGGAGTAGACCATACAGCCCATCGAGCCTGCTCCGCCATTCAGTATGATCAAGGCTGATCTTGGGCTTCAACTCCATTTTCCTGCCAGCTCCCCCATAACCCTTGATTCCCTGAGAGATCAAAAATGTGAATGTTTCAGCCTTAAAAGTATTCATTGATGGAGTATCCATAACTCTCTTGTATACAGAATTCCTAAGTTTCACAACCATTTGAATGGAGAAATTCTTCGTCGTCTCTCTCCTTTCCTCATTTAGCTTTTTCCTTGTTACATGGGGTAGCCACAATGGTGGTTGATCACCCTTGATGGATTGGGCAGATGGTTTTACAGCCAGATCTCCTTCATGCTGCTGCACTTATCCATTTAGCTGAGCTGCAGGGGACCAGCACTGATAAATGCTGACTTTCATGCCCCGGGGATTGGGTTCTTTTGTGGCCAATAAATCCTGGGGCTGTATTTTACGTGCTCCCTACCAGATGTGTTTTAGGCGAGGTGAGGAGCATGTACAAAAGGGTGGGTGGCCATCCCACCACTATCCCACCCATTCCCCAGCTCCACACCGCCCCCCCCCCCCAGCATTGGTCCTTTGGCACTCCACTGGTCACAGCCTGTCAACTTGAAAATGCCCCATTTATCCCTACTCTCTATTTCTTGTCTGTTAAACAATCCTTTATACCTTGCTAATATATTACCCCCAAAATCCAATATGCCCGCATCTTACGTTTTAATCTTTTGTGTGGCACTTTATCAAATGACTTTTGGGAATCCAAGTATGCTACATCTACTGGTTCCCCTTTATCAGCCTTACTAGTTATATCCTCAAAAAGGTCTAATAAATTTGTCAAACATATATATCATGTACCATTTTGAAAGCAAACTCGTTTTTAAAATGTTGTCCGATTGTGCTGATTCATGGCAGATTTTAGGTTCAGTGATATGCAAATGAATGAATCAAAGGACCATAGTCATCTCTCTCCTTTAGGGAGAAACAATTGGTTATATATTGCTTGGGGGCAGCAGCCTCCGTGGGCAGAATTTTGCCCTTGGCATCTGAGATTGGCAGGAGCGGGCAGGGACGGTTGGGAAGCCGACCGCTGCCCGTGATCGACAGCGCACTGCGATTTCACGCTGGTGAGCCAATTAAGGCCCGCCCAGCGTGATACGCGAGCGGCATGGGTGAGCACTGCATGTGCGGGCAGGGTTAGGAGGGCAAGCAAGCCTAGCACAAACTTCACTTATGTGTACAAAAGAGCATTGAATAATGTCCCACTGTCACATGAGCAGGAACATGTTTTTAATTAAAAATTAACTTTTTATTTCATTTGTATTTGATTTTGGAAACTCATCCCGCCCTTGGATGAGGTTTCCAAAAAAAAATGCCAAAGCTGATTGGCCTTTTCACCTGCCCATTAACTGTTAGGTTGAACGGGCAGTGAAAAATTAAGCACAATTGATATCTTAACGGCCTTAATAGGCCTTTTAATTGTCAGCGGGTGCGCTGCCCATTCCGGCATGTGCCCGCTGACAGAACTATCACACGACTGTGCATTGGCATCGGCACGCTCGGCCGACATCATCGTGCACCATTTCACGCTCGGTCAGGTTGGGCACGTGCCCGCCCGCCCGCCCGCCCGCCCAGCTAAAAATCCTGCCCCATGTGTCAACATTTTGAGGTTTCACATGCTTGCTGATTCAAATTAAATTTTGCTTGTACATTCTTTCTTCTCTTCTGGATTTTTTACCATCATCTGTGAGTGGTGAACATCGTGTTGGTTCAGCTAGTGATCACTCCTCATGATTGCTTTCTTGCATGAAGCTTGGAGGCTTGCATCAAGCTGAATAGTGTCACATTCCTGATCAGTCCTCTCACACTATTAAATCCATCAGTGAAGTGACCACCTCTGGCTGAGACTTCTGTTCAGTCACTGTAGTGATTGCTCACCTTCTCTACAAGGGTGAAAAATCTATTTCTTGGATGTGCTACTAACTGCTAAACTATGGCAATCGCAGCTCTGGGTCTGTTGCATTTGGTTCAAAACCATTTGCTAAATTTGACAAACAAATTGCTAAGTTATCTGCATTTAACAACAGAAAAGCAATTTTAGAATTTCTGTTACCCGGAATGTTTATCGCTGTGTTTACCAAATTAAGAGTGTTGTTTATAGTGCAATATTTTTCACAAAGATCTAAATTTAAGCAATAAAATATTAAATGTAGTGAAATTTAAGCCGGTTTAATAACTCAAAAATGAGATCAATGGCTTTTTAGTTTTGGAGGGAATGCAACAGTAACAGTTTAGATCCGAGATAAAATAATTAAGAATATTTCTCTCTATGTATCAAGTAACATATACTTTCAGCATTGGACGAAGTCCAGTTTTTTCCTAGTTTTTCATTAGCTTATGTAGCTTCAATTAGAAAATGTGAAGCCACCCTCAATGTTGATCAATGTATTTTGAAGGACTAAAAAAGCCTTGAAGAATATGACGCGTTTGCCGTGAAATAGTTTAGGTTCCAGTTTTCAAGAATCTATTCCAAACACTTAAGCGAATGAATTCTGCAAATAGGTGCCAGAAGTAATTCACAGTCTGTGCTTTGCACAGATAACCAAAATACCTTATGATTTATAGTTTGCAAATTAAAAGAATATCCTTCTCTAAGCTTTGCCTTTGAATTTATTGGGAGCAAAGCACTTTTAAAGAATATTCTGCTCCAGCTTCAAAGAGAACCAACTGTAATGCTGTGCACCAGGGTTGATCGCAAACAGACACATGTCCCACTGAAAAGAAAATATACCTCACAGACCATATGTGATTAAGCACAAGTCCATTAGGCTGTTTAAGTGCTTTTATTTGCCTTCTAGATTTTGTTTTATTCCAATGGAAAAAGTGAAATTTTTGCCTTGTAGAAAAAACCAAACTTATCTCAACCAGAACTGAACAAAGTTTGGGTTTGACTCAAAATCATCAAACCAGAGTCAGATTATCTCAGTTTTTTTTATTTTGCCCATATGTGCGCTCATTCCTACAGAGTGGGTAATCTCACACATTGTACATTTTGGTTTTACTTTGGCATGATACAGACTGCAAAATAATGAACAATTTCTGAAAGCAGTCCAATTTCAGACCTCCTGACTCCAAAGGGCTAACTCAAATTATTTTCCCTGTTAAAAAATGTACAGTACAGCAATAAAGAAAAAGTTACTAAAAAAAAACACTATAAAAATCTGAATCACTTTTCTAAAAAGGAAATCTTTTGCTGGTGAAATAGCACAGCTTCCTAAACGTACTTTGGACTGCATCATGTTAGATTTAGTCCAGCTTGAATAATTGCTCTGTTGTTATCTGAACATTCTTCAGATATGCACTAATCTGTTTTCTTTCCTGTTTCCTTCCTAATAAACACTTACTGCAGTTAACAAAATGAGAGCACAATGCAGTTCTGCTTGTCTTCCAAGATCCATTATAATGAATCACAATGCACACTTATTGATTTTTGCCCATTATAGCACCATGATTGGCTGCATAATGTTTGATGGGAACTAATTAGGTAGCAGATGCAGTTTTCTTTCCCCATTTTGCAGATTAAGCTTTTTTTTAATAAAATATTTTTGCGATATTTCATCTCCTAACTTTTTTTCCTGAAACAGCATCTCAAAAGATCTCTCAGACTGCATAGATGGTAGATAAGTTGGAAGCATTAAATTCTTCTTGAAACACACACTGACTCATTTTGTTTGTAATTGCTTAATGACTACATACTTACAAAGTAGGAATTAATAATTGTCTTCAACATTCTTCATCTGGGCCTTGATAACTGAAGAATGCTTGTAATGCTGTCTGACGGATTCCGTACAGCCACTTTTTCGATGCTTAGTGAAAGCAAATTAATCAATTCCCAAACGAATAACACCTAAAATTAATTCCTATCTAGTCTGCCTGTCATCCATTTTCCATCTGAAATACTTAATTTGTTTTTCCTGAGATTTGAGAAATGATTATACTGCAGCAGTCACTGAACAACACTGTTTCATTAGAATTTGGGGCCAATTCTATTCACAAACTATCAATATCTCCGCTACTTACTCTAACCCCATTGATGTGGATGAATTTACCCATTGATGAGAACAAATATGATGGGCGTTGGGTAATTGGAGTAGTTTAAGCTTTGTGCTACTTTTGGACCTTGAATTATCACTTGTTCGCAACACAACCTTGTCAATGTACCAGCTTTAACTAATGATCATTGATGGGAAAATGAAACTGATTATGCAGCACCTTACTCCAAAGTCAAGCACTTGTAAAACAATTCAGTCTTACTTCATTTTGCAGTTAATCCTCTTTCAATCCAAATTGTACCAATGTATACTCTTTGTCCACAAGCCTGTCACTTTCATTTGCTGCATTGCTTCCCCTCTGCGTGTTTTTATACTACAACAGCTTAAGTGTGACTCATCAAAGAACATTATCTTTAAAGGACAATCAATGCACATAGGAAGACATGATTCCTTTGTAGCCTGCAAATGATACAATGAGGATTAATTGTCTATTCCAGGCCCAGAAACCAGGGTAATCCTTGGCAGTTAGGTAATTCATCATCTCATCACAGGTGGTCAAGAACACTCATACCCATTGTGGTGAGGATAATTCCATTCCTGTTGCCATGGCTTGAAGCATCGGCAGAGAATACATTAAAAGAAGTGGGGTTAAATTGACAGGCCAGCTGGCAAATCCTTGTATGGGATGGCATTAGATGCTTCCGAGGTCAGATTTAAGAGAAAAGGGAGACAGGGAACAGTCGGGATTTGAGCAAGAAAATGCAAGGCACAGTCTTCATCTGGGTAAGTCAAGAATGCAGGAAATAGGGATGGATTTTATGGTAACTGGTGAAGGAATGCCAGCCACTTGTTGTACTTCAACAGGGGTTCCTGTTAGTCAAATATTAGAAATCCATGTTTCATTCTACAGGGGGCGTGAGACCCACATGAACAGGGTAAGCAACTGGGGCCTGGATTTTTGCCATGACAGAGAGGCTCTCTGTCATTGCAAAAACCCAGGAAATGGGCGAAATTTCTAAGTCCTGTTCCCAAATCTAGCATTTCCCATCTTTGCGGGAGCAGGACTGGAGGCGGGCCCAGGTTTGCACATGCGTGATTCACGGAGGCAGCTGGCCATTTAAATCATCAGCTGCCTCCACTGACTTCCACTTTTAAAACCCTAGCTGCATGAATCCCGGAGTGCACACAGCAGACCAGGTAAGAGGAGGCCTGAACCTGACAGATTCCTTGGATAGCTAGAGTGCCCCTCTGGAGAAGCAAGGTACCCTTTTGGATAGGGTCTTGGGACACCTTTGCAGAGGTAAGACATCCTTTAGGAAAGGTAAGGCACCCTTTGGGATTGTTAGAATTAAACATCATTATGCACTTTTTGCGCACAAATTCATTGGAACTATCAAGCTGCCCAGAACATGTCAAGCTGTCAAGGAACTGACATGCTGTTGAGGAAGTGTCAAAGGATACTAGGTGAGCTAACATGGAGAGCATAAAGGAAAAGGGAGGTGGGTATGGGGTGGCATGAGTTGGCACTAAGTTGGTATAGGGTGTTTGAGGGGCCTTTGGGGTGGATAGAGGGGCATGGGCTGAAATAGGAGTATGAGGAGCTAGGGGGTGGGTGGCCAGTATGGATTGGCATACTTTGGCATGGATGGGGCATTGGGAGTGTTTGGGTTTGAGAGGTTGACAGGGTGAGGGCTGGAGGGATGTTTTTGTTTTTTTTATTTTAACACAATGCCGGAGCACAGAGGCAGGCCTTGCATCCAGCCTACCTCTGCACCTGGCAGCCTCTGCACTCATTCTGCGGTCACCCAACCTGACTCCTATTTCAGCCTGTCACCATCCCCCAACCAAAATCTGACCTGCAAGCCGACATTTTTAAAGTTCAGGTTCACTGAGCTGGAAATCTCCCGACTCTGCAAACCCAACCTGGGGACAAAAACCTGGGCCTGAGTGTCTCCTTAACCAATAACGTTGAAGAATCGTTGATACTTAGGTTCTGAACCATGAAGTGTTAGTTACAATATTGAATTGTGTCGAATCAAATACAGAAAACAACATAAAGTGAGTGAGAGCTTAAATTATTGAGGGAGATGAAAAGAGACAAGAAGAAATTGTAAAAAAAAAACCCTTTTAAATCTCCAACAAGAATCAGGAATGAAATTCCACATTTGTTAAAGTTCTTTTTCATGCCAGATAGGTTGTTTTGCAGTAGTTGAGACTTACTACATCATTGAATGGATATTTATATGAGAAAAGACAAGTCCTAACTTTGCCTGCTGTGTTTAATGCATGTATATCAGGTACATCAGCTTCACACTGTTCCATGAATTTGAATGGTAAGTCTCCTGTCAAGATACCATTCTCATGCATCTTTTGGAGGAGCAAGGTTAAATGGGCAGCAACTTACTGATTCCAGCATTTAGCGACATATATGCAGTTGCTGGAAGTTGTTGTCCAATTTACACTTTAATAATATTAACATTATTAGCTGCACCTTTACTTTAAATGCAAAATTTGGCCCAATATCTTGGTGACCAGCAAACCAGCAATTGAGAACAAGTTGGAAATGTATTGAAAGGGGACTACATGGAAGTATGAGGGAATGGAGCAAAATAATGAGATTGAGGAGGGAAGTTGTCATTCATCATTTTGGTTTAATAGCAAACTGAATAAAAGACTGAAAAAAATGAAAAGGGTTAATTATTCTGGTACAACATATATGGAAAATTGGAATATAAAACCATGAATATAGCTTGTTGACCTCCATGCTCTCATCAAATGAGGCATTCTTGTGAAATTTATTCCTCAACCTTGTCACATTTCCTGTTTTACTTTCATCACTCATGCCTCAGTGCCCCAATTTTTTAAATCTTTCTGGTGGTCATGAGGATCCAGTTCTTTTGGTGACCATAATGGAGCTGGTGCATCAACTTGCTTCTCCCAGTAATATCAGCTCAATATGGTTTATTAACGTGCTTTAGGGAAGGAAATCAGCCATCCTTACCTGGCCTGGCCTCCGTGTGACTCTGGACCCATAAAGATGTGTCCGACTCTTAACTGCCCTCTGAGGTGGCCTAGCAA
Source organism: Carcharodon carcharias (assembly GCF_017639515.1). Lineage (NCBI taxonomy): Eukaryota > Metazoa > Chordata > Chondrichthyes > Lamniformes > Lamnidae > Carcharodon > Carcharodon carcharias. The sequence continues at coordinate 153,012,328 of NC_054477.1, forward strand.
GCCACTCATTTAAAGAGCAATTAGGGATGGTCAACAAATGCTGACCTTGCCAGTGACACCCACATCCCATGAAAGAATAAAAAAATATGGGCGGAATCAGCCATACCGGTGGAAAAGGTGGATGAATTTTAAATGTAAGTGAATCTAACACCACTTACGTTCTTATTTCCTGCCATCTTTTACACTGGTTTAAAACTTAATTTGCCTCAACCAGGCCAGACTCTAAAATTGACCAAAACAAAAACAGAATTACCTGGAAAAACTCAGCAGGTCTGGCAGCATCGGCGGAGAAGAAAAGAGTTGACGCTTCGAGTCCTCATGACCCTTCAACAGAACTTGAGTTCGAGTCCAAGAAAAAGTTGAAATATAAGCTGGTTTAAGGTGGGGGGGGTGGGGGTGTGGGGGGGGAAGAGAGAGAGAGAGAGAGAAGTGGAGGGGGTTGGTGTGGCTGTGGGGACAAACAAGCAGTGATAGAAGCAGATCATCAAAAGATGTCACAAACAACAGGACAAAAGAACACATAGGTGTTAAAGTTGGTGATATTATCTAAACCAATGTGCTAATTAAGAATGGATGGTAGGGCACTCAAGGTATAGCTCTAGTGGGGGTGGGGAGAGCATAAAAGATTTAAAAATATTTAAAAATAATGGAAATAGGTGGGAAAAGAAAAATCTATATAATTTATTGGAAAAAAACAAAAGGAAGGGGGAAACAGAAAGGGGGTGGGGATGGAGGGGGGAACTCAAGTCCTAAAGTTGTTGAATTCAATATTCAGTCCGGAAGGCTGTAAAGTGCCTAGTTGGAAGATGAGGTGTTGTTCCTCCAGTTTGCGTTGGGCTTCACTGGAACAATGCAGCAAGCCAAGGACAGACATGTGGGTAAGAGAGCAGGGTGGAGTGTTAAAATGGCAAGCGACAAGGAGGTTTGGGTCATTCTTGCGGACAGACCGCAGGTGTTCTGCAAAGCGGTTGCCCAGTTTACGTTTGTTCTGTCCAATGTAGAGGAGACCACATTGGGAGCAACGAATGCAGTAGACTAAGTTGGGGGAAATGCAAGTGAAATGCTGCTTCACTTGAAAAGAGTGTTTGGGCCCTTGGACAGTGAGGAGAGAGGAAGTGAAGGGGCAGGTGTTGCATCTTTTGCGTGGGCATGGGGTGGTGCCGTATTGAATTCAACAACTTTAGGTTTTGAGCTCCCCACTCCATCCCCACCCCCTTTCTGTTTCCCCCTTCCTTTTGTTTTTTTCCAATAAATTATACAGATTTTTCTTTTCCCACCTATTTCCATTATTTTTAAATCTTTTATGCTCTCCCCACCCCCACTAGAGCTATACCTTGAGTGCCCTACCATCCATTCTTAATTATCACATTCGTTTAGATAATATCACCAACTTTAACACCTATGTGTTCTTTTGTCCTGTTGTTTGTGACATCTTTTGATGATCTGCTTCTATCACTGCTTGTTTGTCCCTACAACCACACCAACCCCCTCCGCTTCTCTCTCTCTCTCTCTCTCCTCCCCCCCCACCTTAAACCAGCTTATATTTCAACTCCTTCTTGGACTCGAACTCAAGTTCTGTCGAAGGGTCATGAGGACTCGAAACGTCAACTCTTTTCTTCTCCGCTGATGCTGCCAGACCTGCTGAGTTTTTCCAGGTAATTCTGTTTTTGTTTTGGATTTCCAGCATCCGCAGTTTTTTTGTTTTTGTTTTTATCTCTAAAATTGACCATGAACCCAGATTGACATTGTGAGATTACGCTGCTTTAGGAAGGCTCTTCAAATTGCCTTCATTTTCTTAGGTACACAGGCACACGTGGGTCCTTTTAAAAGATTTTTAAAAAATATCAATAAAGATTTAGTTCAATAAGAAACTGACTAGTGTTCTCCAAAGAAATTATTAAATAGTTCAGTATAGTTTTTTTTTAAGTCACTTTCAGTAATTTTAATCCAGGGCACTCGCAGGTGAAGGACTGGACACCCTTAGTAAAATAATAATTTTTGGCGATAAACCCTTTTTCAGCAGTATTAGTAAAACAACATCTGATTACCACTCTTAAGTCTGTCAAAGAATACTTTCATTGGAAAAAAACATAATTACATTCTATTGTGCTGCCCTGGTTCACGGAAGATTTTACATTGGTGGTTTTGTAAGTTAATTTTAAGCTTGAAGCCTAACAAGTATCCAGTATATTTTGGCATAATGGATGCCCAAAGTGAAAAATCTGCCCAGGGACGTTTTAACCCCAGCAGAGCATGGTGGAAACCACAGTTCCCATGATGCATCTCTGTCTGACAAATCCTTGGTTCACTTGCCTTGTGTACTTGGTTGTCACATGATGTGCCTTGGTTAGAATGCACTCTGTACATTGTCGTTTGAGAGGAGGAAGGTGAAAACCTTATGCTGCACGGCTCTTGTCAGACTGAGGCCTCCTCTGCCTGCTTGGGTGGATGTAAATGATCCCATGGCATTATGTTAAAGAAGAGCAGGTGAGTTGTCCCTGGTGGACTGGCCAATATTTATCCTAAATTTAACTATCCGATAAACTTATCCGATATTTACCCTCTAAAGGCGTCAAGGGATATGGGGAGAGTGCAAGAGTACAGCATTTAGATAGAGGATCAGTCATGATCATATTGAATGGCAGAGCAGGCTTGAAGGGCCAAATGACCTACTTCCATTCCTATTTTCTATGCTTCTATCCCTCAATCAATATTACAAAAGCAGATTATCTGGTCATTATTACATTTTTATTAGATTCATTAGGCTGATTCCTTGGATGAACCAGTGTCTTATGAGGAAAGGTAGAGCATGTTGGGCCTATGCTCATTGGAGTTTAGCGGAATGAGAGATGATCTTATTGAAATATATAAAATTCTGAAATGGCTTGACAGGGTAGATGCTGAGAGGAAGTTTCCCCCAGGAGGGGGAAACTAGGACTACTGGGCACAGTTTAAAAATAAGGGGCCTCCCATTTAAGATAGAGATGAGCAGGAAGTTCTTCCCTTAGATGGTTTTTAAGCTTTGGAATTCTCTTCCCCAGAGAACAGTGGAGACTGAGTCATTGAATATATTCAAGGCAGAGTGAGACAGATTTTTGATCGACAAGAGAGTCAAGGGTTATGTGGGGCAGGCAGGAAAGTGGAGTTAAGGCCACAATTGTAACAGCCATAATCTTATTGAATAGCAGAGCAGGCTTGATGGGCTGAATGGCCTACCCTTGCTCCTTCTTCTTCTGATCTTATTATCTTACTGCTGTTTGTGGGAGTTTGCTGTGCAGAAATTGACTGCCATGTTTCCTGTGTTACAACAGTGACTACACTTCAAAAGTACTTCATTGGCTGAAAGCACTTTGCGATGTCTGACCAGTGGTCCTGAAAAATGCTACATAAATGCAAGTCTTTCTTTTTATCCACATAAATCAATTTTGTTTACATTAACTGGACATGCTGGGTCCTTAGCTCCTGTGATATCTCCATCTCTCGGAGAGAAGCAGTCTCTGTGTTGTAAATTTCTTGGAGCTCTTTCTAACACTAGATTATTAATATTATGGGCAAAGTTAATTACCTTAGCATGAATGCTTTATCTTTGATGTGTTTTTTGCACCATAAATATTACTCATGAAGTTTCATGTGTGACTGGACAATAAATTCAAATGCTGGCTGAAGTCTCACTTTAAAACAATGAGTAATCTGATTCATTCAGATAGCAATGTTAGGATTGGTTGTTTTCTCTGAGGGACCCTGCCTAGATCTTTTTTCAGCAAATTATTGTTATTTGGTTCCTTATTTGCACTAATCAGAAAAAAACTTGACTTTCATCTCACGTGGACACATTTAATGTGATATCCCCAAACACTTCTTAGACTGAACTTTGTTGGAAAAAGATAATGATTATCATGCCACACACCATTATGAATATATACATTGGCCAGCAAGTTCAGAGGGTTAAGAGATATCCCATGAGTTGAATATTCACAGCACCTGCAAGTTGATTTATGCTGCTTTATGATTTGTCTCAAACAAGTAGTACATTGCCCTTGATTTCCCATTATTTTGAGAACTTGCTGGTTTTGCACATAAACTACCCACTAAACCTATCATAGAGAGCTAAGTCTGGGAATTAGTAGTGTAAGTATATTTTTAACAATGTGGTAATTGTTAATGTAACTCCAATAAACCTCTCTGAGCCAGAACGGGAACAATTTATACCAATCAATCCCATTTCCGTATGTAGCAAATTGTTGTTAGAGATTTTTAATATGCAAGATTTTTAAAAGTTTATTCATATTTTTATTTGTTGTTGCTTTTTTCTCTCTTCATCCAATCTTTATTTCCCTCTCTTTATTTCTCTTTCTAAACCCAACTGCATTTTAATTCACCCTATTTCCCCTTTTATTGTTTGTCTGTTTCTTTCTCAATCCAGAAGAATTATTGCTACAGAGATATACAGTTGGCTGCAGCATACTCTGGGATCTTCATTGTCCTTACCACCACATTCCCTGCAAGTTACAAAACTAATTCAAGCTGAATAATTCAAGGCGCATGGAAATTCTAGCTAAATTCAACATATTCCATCCTACTGCATTGATGGCCATAGACACATTCATTCTCCATCTGCATTCTGTTAAAATGATGTTTCTTTCCAAATGAGGTTTAAGCATTGCAGTTTTGAAATGCCATCAAGGTTGGCCACCTGTAATAATATGCAAAATTATACTGTGAACCTCCCACTCTTCCTAAAAAAAAGTAAACCTTTTGTATAATAAACCAGACAATAATACTAAACACAAAATGATTCTTTGTTGGCCATACTTGGTGGCAATCTTGGGAATTCTGAGCGACAATACTCAAATGTCCTTTGGAAAGAAGTAGAATTTTTCCAGGATGTAGACCGAGTCACACGTGTGCCTATGGACATTGATATTAAGTCCTTGAAATAATGAATCTCTTTGAATTGAGTGATATAGTCATTGAAGCTAAAGATTCTTAATGAGACAGATTGAAATTCCAGATTTAATTTACTTCAGCACTCAATTAATGTCCCTGTGCTCTGGTTCAGCTGATAAACCTTGGAGTTGTTAAGTGAATCCACCACTTGCTATAATTTGTGCTGAATATCTCAAGCTGTCAACTACAAGGACATTAAGAACTAGCCTGTGTTAGCCAGAAACTTTTTTCATTGTTATCAGCACAAAAGCTGTTAATTGAATTGGTCAGAAAATATTTAGGTGACTCACCTCGGAACATAAACCAATGCAGGAAAGCAAAGTTAAAATCAACTTGTAACAAAGAATAATCAGTGTAAACTTATATAGTAGCGGAGATGTTTTCTGGATTGAGACACACTTAATGATTGAAAATCTAGAGAGAGCTTGCTAATCCTGTTCTGGTGAAAGGTCGCTTGACCTTAAAAGTTGGTCAGAATGTTCCGCTCCCACCCGCCTATCGAGAGGAGGCCAAAATTTGGTTTTACGTCATCGTTCATGATTGTGTGCTGCAGCGTTCAATGGTGGGCTGGATTTCCCACTTCAGCATGTCAGACACATTATTTCAATATATTTGCACCTTATTACAAAGACTGCTCACCAGAATCATCCCTCCACGGTGGATCATCAGGGCACATCGGCATGCAATTAGAACGACACATTTTACAACGGTATATAAGCGACGAGCACCTGGCAACCTGCACGTCACTTGGGACTTCGAGGTTTGTTCGCCTACAATGCATTGCACAATGCTCACGGTAATCAGCACCAGACTTTGCAGGCAGCACTACATCGCTTTCAGGTGGTTGTCACAAGCAAGTCTCCACCTACAAGACTAGGGGTGAGTCTCTTAATGGGCTGCAGGGCTAGGGCTCCACTGGGGAAAAGGGAGAACTGGCCTACTTCTTTCTACTTCTTTCCAATGGACGTTTGAGGCATTGTCACTCAGAATTCCCAAGATTGCCATCAAGAATGGCCAACAAAGAATCATGGAAGGGGTTACAGGGCAAGGGCCTCACTGGGGAGGCATGAGTGGGGAAGGTTGCACTCAGACACATTACTGGGGATGGTGCGGGCAGTTAAGCGTCTTCAGCAGCAGGATGGGGAGAGAGTATGTTACAGAATGACATAAGCCACTTGGGGTCAGAATGGGAGGAGCACTGAGTGAAGAAGTGCCTCCGTTTACATTGGTGAGCTTGCAAAGACTGTCCTTGTCCCAGTCCAGGGAGGGGGAGGTCATGTCAGGCCAGTCTCAGTTGTGCCCAGGATCTTGTGTGCAGGGCATTGCCATAACATCATGTACCTTGGTCCATGGGGTTTCTGGCATCATACTTGGGCCACAGATGACATGCTGAGTCAGAGGAGGCATCTGCAGCCTGCAGATGGGGAGAAGGTGTTGTGGAGGCATCCAGAGGTTTTGGGATGGGGTATATGTTTACCTGTGCCTCAAAATGGGGAGGCTTGAATTCTATACGGGGCATAGGCATGTCCACATCAACATGTTCGGGGGCTAATAAACAGATATTCACCACAATCACAATGGGATCAAGTATGTGGGGGAGGATTGAGAGATCTTGGAGGAAAGGAAACCTGAACATTAAGCTCCTCTGGGCTGATGGAGGGTGGTGGTTTCCACATTCTCAAAGGGATGGGCCAATCCCCTGCTCTGGCAGTGAGACCTCAGCACCACCATCTTCCACCCTGCAGCAATGGCAAAGTAGAAAATTAAAATGAGGAGAAGCTGTGCTGGAGAGAGCCCTGTAGGCAGGTTGGAGGACAGGTGCATGCACCGGGCTGGAAGGCGGGTGGGGGTGGAGGGGTGGGGGGGGGTGGAGGGGTGGGGGGGATGGGGGGTGGGGGGGTGGGGGGGGGAGGGGGGGGTGTGGAAGGGCACAATTAAAAGGCCACCCAGTTGAACTGTGCATTCCCAAAATGAGTAGAGGTTCACAGCTTAGACATGCTAGGAGCCTTTAAATGACAACGCAGAAAATCAGGAGAGTGAAGCTATGATGTGCATTCATGCAAGACTAATCCAGCAAAGTGGCACCAGTCAGTCTCCTTATATTATGTTAACCCCTTGTTCACAGTGTGGAGATTCCCCAGAGTGATAATAAGTTCTTGAGAAACTGGGCGCCTGGACAGGCTTCGGATGCATTTTAAGATCGTGGCGCTGGCAGCTTCACAGAAGAGAAGCCTCAGGCCCCCCCTCAAATAATCTCAGTTCCTCATTAAACATTTCTCCTCATGTGTAGGATTAGAGTGCAGTGAATGAGGGCCCCAGTGCCTGGGCTGAAAGCAGCACATTTAAGTGCCTGGCCAAAGCAATCTCATAGCAGTCAGTCATGTAAAGGGGGGAGGAGGGGGTGGTGGAAGGAGCACCGTGAAACACACCCTGCACTGGCCAGGATCTCAGTGGCGAATAGTTTCTGACACTCGAACAAAGCCCTTGAACCCACATTCACTGATGAGTCATTGACCATTACAGGCTGATGCTGACTCATCCCTGTTTCTGATTGAGGCTACAGTGAAGGGACCATCAGGAAGCTGGAGCCTGGGCTTATTGCTGCTGCATAATCACATACAGGCAGCAGAGAAGGAGGAGAAGATTACAATGGGGGAGCCTGGCTTGCCAAAGTGGGGAACAAAACCCTCAAGAGAAAGGGGCAGCAGAACTCGCATGTCTTATCTGCAGATGAGTGAGAGACAATGTCGCTGATGCCTCCGCATGTCCAGGGATCTGATGACTCAAATTTGCCATATCCTCCAGGAATTGGCGCCATGGGAACTGGGAAGGTATCCATTGCCAGTGACTCTGAAAGTAACCGCCGCACTCAACTTCTATGCCAGTGGCTCCTCCCAGGGTTTCTCAGGGGGCCTTGCGGGATCGCTCAGGCATCCACACACAAATGCATACACGAGGTGACAGATGCCCCGTTTTGAAAGGTCCCACAATTATGTCAACTTTGACAGAGATCAAGCAAGCCAGGATGCCAAAGATCTGGGCTTTGCACAGATTTCCGGATTCTCACAGGTGCAGTGTGTCATCGACTGCACTTGTAGTTATAAAAGCTCCCTGGCAACAGGCACAGCAACACATGAACATGAAATGCTACTACTCGCTCAACATACAGCCAATTTCCAACCTTTGGAAGCTGCCCGGGCAAAGTCAGCATGGTTTCATCAAGGGGAGGTCATGCCTGACAAATCTGTTAGAATTCTTTGAGGAGGTAATGAGTAGGTTAGACAAAGGAGAGCCAATGGATGTTAACTACTTGGACTTCCAGAAGGCCTTTGACAATGTGCCGCACAGGAGGCTGCTCAGTAAGATAAGAGCCCATGGTGTTAGAGGCGAGGTACTAGCATGGATAGAAGATTGGCTGTCTGGCAGGAGGCAGAGAGTGGGGATAAGGGGGTCCTTCTCAGGATGGCGGCTGGTGGCAAGTGGAGTTCGGCAGGGGTCAATGTTGGGTCCACAACTTTTCACTTTATACATTAATGATCTAGATGAAGGAACTGAGGGCATCCTGGCTAAGTTTGCAGATGATACAAAGATAGGTGGAGGGAGAGGTAGTATTGAGGAGGCAGGGAGGCTGCAGAAGGATTTGGACAGGTTAGGAGAATGGGCAAAGAAGTGGCAGATGGAATACAACGTGGGCAAGTGTGAGGTCATGCACTTTGGTAGGAAGAATAGAGGCATAGACTATGTTCTAAATGGGGAGAGAATTCAGAAATCTGGAGTGCAAAGGGACTTGGGAGTCCTAGTCCAGGATTCTCTTAAGGTTAACTTGCAGGTTGAGTCAGTGGTTAGGAAGGCAAATGCAATGTTGACATTTATTTCGAGAGGACTAGAATATAAAAGGGATGTGCTGCTGAGGTTTTATAAGGCTCTGGTCAGACCACATTTAGAATATTGTGAGCAATTTTGGGCCCCGCATCTCAGGAAGGAAGTGCTGGCCCTGGAGAGGGTCCAGAGGAGGTTCACGAGAATGATCCCAGGAATGAAAGGCTTAATATATGAGGAACGTTTGAGGACTCTGGGTCTATACTTGATGGAGATTAGAAGGATGGAGGGGGGATCTTATTGAAACTTACAGAATACTGAAAGGCCTGGATAGAGTGGATATGGGGAAGATGTTTCCATTAGTCAGAGAGACTAGGACCCGAGGGCACAGCCTCAGAGTAAAGGGAAGACGTTTTAGAACAGAGATGAGGAGAAACTTCTTTAGCCAGAAAGTGGTGAATCTATGGAATTCATTGCCACAGAAGGCTGTGGAGGCCAGTTCATTGAGTGTATTTAAGACAGAGATAGATAGGTTCTTGATTGGTAAGGGGCTCAAAGGTTATGGGGAGAAGGCGAGAGAATGGCATTGAGAAACTTATCAGCCATGATTGAATGTCGGAGCAGACTCGATGGGCCGAATGGTCTAATTTCTGCTCCTATGTCTTATGGTCTTATGATCATGCAGTTTTGCGCCAGATACCCAAGAAGCGTCCATCACTCATACATCTCAAGTAGATCTTAGATCCTGGACATCTTCAAAGGACAACACAGGATCCAGGGTTTGTTCCTCAGTGACAAAGGGTACCCGCAAAGGACGTGGCTGATGACACTTGTGCAGTGGCCACAGAATCATGCAGAGAGAAGGTACAATGATGCTCATGCTGCTATCCAAACATTGGTGGAGCAGACCACAGGCATCTTAAGGATGTGATTCTGATGTCTGGATGGATCTGGTGGATCACTCCAGTACACTCCCCAGAAGGCCTCACAGATCATTGTGGCTTGCTGTGCACTGGCACTGCAAAGGGGGGAGGACTTGCCAGATGCCGACATGAAGGAGCTGCACCTCTTCCCCCGATGAGGAGGACATCGAAGGGGATGAGGGCATTGAGTTTGAGGAAGCCAAGGCTGCAGGAGAAGAGGCCATAGTATGGACCAGACAAGGCTGGTGTGTGTGTGTGAGGCCCTCATAGCCACCAGATCCATGAGGAGGATGACGGGTTGCAATGAGTACTCTCTTGGACAAGTGGTCTCCATCATGGGCCAACATGAGCAGCAGCGTTGCTATTCCTCTGATATCACCCATGCACCTCAATATGAGAGTGAATAATTACACATCAGGCTCACATTGTCCTGATCCTATGAAGGATGATGAACCCTCAGAGTGTGTGTCCTTGCTGAGATGAGATGCCTACTGGAGGAGGGAGTCCCGGCATCAGACATAAGAAGGTGCTGCCTCTTTAACCATCCCACTCGCTTTGGCAACCTACAAGAGCCCCGAGCTGTTCCACTATCCTCAGTGGGCTCGTAGCTGTATACCTTCAATCTGACAAACTCCTCAAGGAGACCCATCTCCAGCAACGGGACAACGCATTCTGTGTAACCTCGATGGTGAACCTGACAGGTGACACTTGGGCCAAGGCAGCCGAGGACATGCATCTAATCTGAGATGGTGCGATCCTCGGTGTCACCTTCTCTATCACATTCACATCCAGCACTCTCAGTTAAGGATGCTGGCCTGTTTTAACCTCACCTCACTACGCATGTGGACTACCTGAGGATGAGGACATTCAATCACTTGCATGCCAAACATGAAAATGCCTCCTCTTTAGGACACATATTGTGCCCTCATGGCTAAGCCTGGCCCTTGCAAACTCCAAAACGCTCAGACACCATGAAGTCATCAAGGTCACGAGTCATTGCTAATAAAGAGCACACTTCAGCTTCAGTACATACTCAGTCCTGTCCCAGTGCTCCCCTGAACATTGCCTAAAGCTAATGATGTGTGCTTCTGGAGCATGCTCAAAGGCTCTGTTGACTGTCAGCAATCACCATTTGCAATTAGCATCATTTGTCTTGGCGAGTGCTTAGGTGATGGAACACACAGCGCTGCATCCCAACAATATAACAAGAGCCTTGAGGCCGCAATACAGACAATTACAGATTGAGAAATGATCAAGGCTATAGGCTCGACTGCCAGGGCAATAATGTGGCTGAGAGGGGCACAGCTTTGGCACCTTAAGGTGACAAGGCCCTCCCACTTATTGGTCAGCTTAGCAGACGTACACTCAAAGTCGGAAACACAGTTAGTAGACAGGAGTGCACATGAGCTCGAGTAAGGGCTCATAGCATGAAAACCCTGCTGGATGACAGAGAGCACATGGAGAAGAGTCATAAATCATCCAACTCCATGTGTTAACACATCTCTCCTTGTACACCACACCTTCACCTTTCAAGAATGCAGATGAGATAGGAGAACACCGCTGCCTCAATCTTACACAGCCAAGAATAAACATGACATGACCCTGCAAAGCACGTGAACGAGGTTCCTTCCACAAGGGAACTTAACATTAGGGTCGAGACATCACTGATTTCGAGAATGGTCTGAAAAAAGGGCAGACACTGTGGTGATATGAAACCACACTACATAGACCAGAAGCCCATGATGGCGACATCTGCAATGAGGGACCGTGGACCTGATTGACAGCAACACAGCTCATCATAAAAAGAAGGCATACACAAGAGGAGATGTGAAATAGGTGTGACTCTATTTATATTTGTGAACATTATATACACGTTCTGAACACCTGTTGTTCTTCTAAATTTTTTTGATCCTCCTAACCCTACTGCTACATCTGGGTGCTTCCCTGACATCCACAGTGCAGGAGCAGGCAGCCCGCTGACTGCCACGCCCCAGTGTCAGTGATGACTTTGGCAGGCGGCCTCTGGGGAACCGAGACCTGGAGGGCCCCGGCCTGCTTTGGGTGTCCTCCTGTGGGGCGAGTGCCCCCTCCTCGGCCTGCGGAGCTGGAGGTGATGGGGTCACAGGAAGAGGGGATTGGGATCGGCTAGACACTCCTGGAGTCAACTGGCTGGAGCGCCTTGGGGTGTCCAGCTGCTGGTCTTCCCCCTCAATAGGTGCCAGAGGGCCCTCGGCTGACTCCTTGAGGAGAAGGGGCAGCTGGTGTGAGATTGAGGTGCCCCACCCCCCTGTCTCGCGTAGCCAATGGTTGATGCCATTAATAGCTACAGCGATGGAGAGCTGCTCCTGTAGCATTGCAGGACCCATGTCTCCATGGTGGCCACCATCCTATCAGTTTTGGCCTCAATGCGTTGGCATGCCAGCACTATCACCTGAGACCGAATGCAGATGATGTCCCCCATCGTCTATTGCAAACTGAAGAACGTAGCTGACATTCCCTCCTCATGTTCCCGTGATTGTCGCTAGCTACAGCAGGCGGGCAGAACGCCATTTTTAACACCTGCTGCCGCATTTAGAACACTAAGGGGAAAATTCCACCCTTCAAACCTGTTTCTCTCCAAAAATGCTGCCTGACCTGCTGAGTTTTCCCAGCAATTTTTTTGTTTCCATTGTTAATCCTGATGGGTGATTCCTTTTAGCCCTTTTCAGAAATCCTCAAGGATTTAAAATCTTTCCTTAAAATGTGTCCTATTTTAGGATGTTATGTTGTTACAACCAAGAACACAGCTCAACACAATTATAACGAAGATCTTATACTGTTCTGTAAAGAGGTGATTTGATCAAGAAAATCATGGATTACTGTGCTATGCTCAATAGTTAAAATAAAGCATGTGCGGGGGCTTCTGTATGAGTTCTCCCTAGTTATTAGGATAAATTTGAATTAAAAAATGCTGAGCATAAGTATGTTGTACTCATAGCCACTTCAGAGTGCTGTTCTCAATCTTCTACACTGATTTACAAGCCCATTCATGGAACACAGTCCCCGCCCCTAGAGCTGGGCACAACTCCGGTGTTTCTGATAATTGCATCCCTCAGGTGTGTTCATCACATTGTGGCCAAAATAATGGCGCACTTGCACTCATGGTGACATAGGATGGTGAGTCTTTGGAATTCTCTACAACAGTGGGCTGTAAGAGCTCAATCATTGAGCATGTTCAAGACAGAAATCAATAGATATCTGGATACCAATGGCATCAGGAGATATGGGGGTAGTGGGCAAAAAATGGCGGAGTGGTAGATGATCAGCCATGATCTGTCTGAATGGTAGAGCAGGCTTGACAGGCCAAACGGCCTGCTCCTACTCTTAAGTTCCGATGTTCCTGTGGATTCAGTGTCAAGCACCCGCAATGACCAGCAGCCAGTTGAAGCCAGGTTTGTTTCTCCTGCTGCTGCAATTACTTGAAATTCAGTCTAAAAACAGTCAATTTATAGCAGAACTGGACACCCCATTTGTGGCCGGCCTCAATTAACTGCTGGTCTCATGTCTTGTTTGTCAAGAACAGACCAAGGCAGTCAATTGAAACCAATTTAAAAGTAAGACCAAGAGCATTAAATATGTTGGTTGAAGATGGCTTATTTCTTGGCACTCCCACTCTTCTTTGCATTGCCTGAGTCATGTATCGATTTTGAGTGACCATGCCGCTCAATTGTACTGATTCACGGGAGGCTTGACGTTTAAGGTTGAGCTAATGAGTCTCCATGGGGATTTGAGCGTAACTTCACCTCAGCAAGACTGGTGCTATGTTCAGTGATCTCTGGGTGCATTTTGTCAAACAGGTCCCCAGCAGAAGTCCACACCCATGTATCTATTCAATTCAGAACTTCACAGGGCAAATTTCAGGGCCTTTTTGGTATCTTACCTAATTATGGGGAGTCTAATTAAACCATATGGTCATTTTACATTCTGCCTAAATTAACCTTCTGTCTCCTTTTTTTTGCATTCAGTATCAGTGCTTCTTGCTGATCTTACACTGTCAGCAAAATTCATGGCATGAGGAAACTCAGTAGTACTCCCCTGACCAGCATACACATTTTAGCTCTGTTACTACACATACAGAGCTTCATATCATGCACACTGAGCGGCTGCTCAGGGAGCTCTTTTCATTTCTAAATTGCTTTTATTGTGGAATGATCTTGCTTAAGTAATACGCTCCTGATTCAGCAAAGTTTGTGCGATCAGTGATGTATATGGATGTATATGATGTATATATATGATGTAGTTGGAGAAAGCAGGGGAGGTGTCCCTATTCACTAGCCCATTATCCCTTTGGGTTTGGGCACTGAAATGGCTTGAATTTTCCTTTCTGTCCTCATGAACATATTTCGCCGATTAAATCATTGTTAGGAAGTATGCCAAACACTCCTGCCATCTTTAGTTTTGTGATCATTCCTACCGCTTTTTAACAGCTAAAATAGAATGTTAAATGTATGTTTACATTCCCCGAGGAGGAATGAGCAGAAATAGAAGCGATGGCACATCCAGATTTATCTTTACATGTAAAAGCTTTTGCTCTGCTATGAGCAGTGCCTCTCAAAAACTGTCACACCAGTGGCTCCATCATGATTTGTTAAGAAGCTATCTCGTTCTTTACAGTATTGTTCTACAATGTATATTCATCTGTTCTGTATCCTAACTATCTATAGGGGTAACATTTACTCCCTCTGCTCTGGGAAAAGACAAATTTTGAATTAGATCCTTGTTCCCCCTGTCATAAATTTGTTGGTTGTGCTGTCGAACAGGATGCAGAGAACCACAGAAACCAAATGGAGGAACAGTAAAAGCATTATCAACAGCACCGAGCCTGCAGGATTTTGTTTCAGCAACATAAAGAACTGTTAGTTGTCCAAATTTATAATATATCAATAAGATCTGTGTTATTATCTCATGACTTATAAAGGAAAGCAATGTCAATTGTCAGGAAAGCTGATAAGAACATGACAGCCCAAAAATGAAACCACTTTGTTCACTGTTTGCATTGTTAACTGATTGAGCGGATGCCGAGTATGTTTGTCTGGAAATTGCTTCGACTCAAACCTAGCTGGAACTGCAAGCTGCTGTGTGCCAAACCTGACGAGCAAAAGGGCCCCACAAAACCCATCCCCTAAATTACATTGCCAGTAGGCAACTGGCGTGCTGGTGACACCAACTGCATCTCAACTGGCAGCACGTTCGACAGGAGGAAAGTGAAGGTCAGCCGGCTGCGATGCTATCATTGGGTCTACCCTGAATCTGAGAGGGGAGTGGGGTTGTGGCGGGGTTTGAATGGGGAATTGTGAGACCGATTGTGGGAAGCCTTGGGCGGGGTGGGGGGACACTTGCTCCTTCTGGCTCCGCATTTGGGTAAATCGAAGAAAATGTATTTCACTCTTTTGCGATAACCTCCAGCTGATGCTGTTTTGTCCGAGAGTCATAGGGAATCAGAGTCCTTACGGCACAGAAGGATGACATTCTGCTTTTGGCGCTGTCCGTTTGAGATAACTGCAGCTGTCGTGTTGCAGTCAGTTGGGGACGTCTATGAAAAGGGGTCTGTAGTCAGCAGTGGGCCCAGATTTGCTGTGGCAATGGGCCTAATGCCCAATTCAGCCAAGCACTCTAACTAATGTGACGTGCAGCACATCCCTAACAAGGATTGAGTGACCCATGCATGCACCCCCTGTCATGTCGAACGCTTCAGTGCCTGTTTGTTGCCTGAAAACCTTGGCTGCCTGATCCAGTTTCTGCTCTCTCATGTCAGAACAGTTGCACATGGTCAAGTTCCTGATGAAATAACAGGGTAAATTTTCTCCTTCACCATCTGGTCGATAATCCAGTGGAACAGACCCCACTGAGCCATTGTAGAAACAGGAGGTGATAGAAATAGAATTAGCTGGGTTATATAACGGGCCGGCATTGACTCCACCGGGCGAGTTCTAATGAAAGGTCATTGCCCTAACACATTAACTCTGGTTTGTTTCTCTCTCCACAGATGCTGCCTGACCTGCTGTGTGTTCCCAGGATTTACTTTTTTTTTAATGTCCCCACCAGACTGCTATCCGGGCAGTGAATGAAAATTTCCCCCAGCCGGGCTACATTTCTTTGCCTTTTTATGCTGTGCGATGCCAACGAAAACAACGGGCTGGGTTTTCATCCTCGAGGTGGGTAGCGAACGTTGGAAAAATTCCTAGCCTGACCCGCCACTTGCCTCAGGAGATAGCGCCAGGAAAGATGGGATTCTCATTCTGGGTGGGGAGTGGGGGGTTGGTGGTGGGTTGAGTGCTGCAGTCTGGCCAGCAGACCTGTGAAAAAAATGTGGAGCCAGCCACAGGGGCTGTCGGGTGCTGAGGCAGGCTGTTTAAAAGGCCCACATCAGTGATGTGGGACTTCGTCCTGGTTATAAATGAAATAAATAAGGCCCTCTAGCCTTCACCCCTCATGTTATCTTACCCCGCCCCCCCATACACTTCCCATGTCCCATCCATGCCACCATATGTCCCCCCACCCACCCCCATGGCCCCTCATTCCCCCATGCCATGCCCTTCACCTACCCCTTCATGCCAAGGTATGCCCCCCCCCCCCCACCCACTCCCCCATATGGTCCTCCATACCCTCCATGCAAAGGTATGTCACCTAACCCATCCACACCTTATGGCCCCTCAGGCCCCCAATGCCTAGCTACTGGAATGAATTTCTGGGCTCTCAACCAAGAATGCATAATGAGGCTGGGCCGAGAGCCCAGGAATCTATCAGACTGTTGAAACAGCTGACCCCCCAGGGAAAACATTGCTTGATTGACAATCTGGCTCTCTGATCTAGTCTGTCAATTTCACAATGTTTATTTAGATAAGATAGAGAGGTTTCAAGTGCTTGCAGTTTCTGCTATTTATACTTTAAATAACCTGGATGATTTTCTTTATGAAAATGGAAGGTCATGAATGAATGACTGTTTCTTATAAGCATTTTTTTCTTACACATCCTATTGTCACCTTCGGGTTCATTGGTTCCATACAATGTATGGTAAATGGGCACGGAAGTGGCATGGGGGGGCATGTGGAGGACCTCTTGAACTTACATTTCAAAATGAACCTTCATGCAGACTATAGTTCACGATACCTCTGAGGTACCATGAACCACAACTCTTTGAAAAATCTGCCACTGCTCCATGAAAATTGCAGGGGCTAAGGCGTGCCTATCCCGCAATGGAGCAGTCCAGGTCAGGATTACAGGGTGCGGGCTGGCAACCCGAACCAGCCCGCACCCGTCAAAAGGCGCTACTGAAAATCGGAAACCCAGGAATGGGGTCGGGAATCCTGGAATTGGGCCCCAGCTGCCATCTTTCGCTCCTCCACGGAGTCTCACCGACTTCATGAAAACCCAGCCCAATGAGTCTGAACCAGTGTTAGAGCAAGATTCAGATTTTGATGCTTTGGTTGGAGCATGTTTCATGTGGCGACCAGTTTTCAGAACCGAGATCCAGCGTGGAAGAATGGACCTTTTAATGAAACATAATCAACTTGAAAACAATTTTAATGCTTTATTTTGAAGACATAACATTTTATTTTAACTGTAGACAATTACCTTTGATTTACGTATGCTTAAAATCAATTGTGAAGTTAATTAAGCTGCATGCTTCAGTGATCTGGTTGCAAGAAGAAATTGATATTTACTATTCATGTCAGTTATTGTCAAAATCATACTCTGCATTATTGCAAATCTCAATAAAATCCTCCCTGCAAGGAAGCATCCTTGGAAAATTAAGGTTGCTCCTATTTTGTCTTTGGTAAAAGCAGCATCTTTGACCCTATTCCAAACTTTTCTGCCTTGAGGAGAGTTAAATAAGGATGCATTGTGAACGTGCTACATCAAGATAATATGCACATGAGAGTAACTGGAAATAGCGAACCACGTTATTTCTCGAATTATTTAGAATTTTTAATGAAGAAATGGGTAATTAAGAATTAATTTCAAATTGATTTGTATCTTTAAAATGTGGCATTCCACTTCATGGATTTTAATTAATCTAGGGTGGGTGTTTTGACAAATTGCAAGTGGATTATCCTCTATGTTAAATTGCCAATGAAAAGGTGTCCACCTTTAATTGATATGTGACATCTGTGCAATTCTACTTATAGTTCTGATCTACCTTCAAAGCTGATAGTACAATATTCAGCTTAGTGTTTATTTGAGCAACCCTATGTTCAGATCCAGACCCTGTCAATGAAATGAAGGAAAATAAAGATTTATATAATTATTTATATAATGCCACTTATGACCACCAGACATCCCAAAATGCTTTACATCCAATGAAGTTCTTTTGAAGTGTAGTCACTATTGTAATGTAGGAAATTAAGCAGCCAATTTGTACACAGCAAGCTCTCACAAACAGTAATGTGATAATGACCAGAAAATCTGTTTTTGTGATGTTGATTGAAGGATAAATATTGGCTAGGACAGCAGGTGACACTCCATTCTTCTTCGAAATAGTGCCATAGGATCATGTACCTCCACTTGATGGGGTATCCCATCACATCCAGAAGACATCTCCTCCAACACTGCTGAATTCCCTCGGAACTGCAATTGAATATCAGCCTAGGTTTTTGTGTTTAAATCCTAAAGCGGGACTTGAACTCACAAACCTCTGGCTCAGAGGCAAGAGTGCTACTAACAGAAACACTGCTAGCATGGAAGCACCAAAAAGACCTGGAGTTTTTGCTCCACCACCAAAATGCAGTAGAACCAAATTCCCTAGTGTCCTGCATGCGGGGACATTAAGCCCATGTTGTATTATGGGAATGGAATCACTTAAATACTTAGGGCTGAATTTTGGCAATGACAGAGCGGGTCTCCGGCTTATCCAAAATGGCACTGGGGGCCAGATTCCAGAACTCCCACCCCCAAATCCAGCACCTGCCATTTGGGCCGGGTGGCGGGTACAGGGGGAGGAGGAGGAATGGGGCCAGCTTGTACTTTGCACACCATGGCTCCTGGAGGCAGCTGCACATGTCAAAGTTCAGCTGCCTTCAGTCAGATATAATTTTTTCTTGTGGGATGTCCAGTGCATGACTTGTGCATTTTAGACCTATCAGGAGAAAGTCTAAAATTAGTGGAGCTATTTGGGGAGATAGGATATCCTTTTAGATAGGTCCAAGGACACCTTTGGTACAGGTCAAGTGCCCTTTTGGGTTGTTAAAAGTAGATATGAATGTGCATAAAAAGTGGATAAACTCATCGGAGCTGTCAAGTTGTCAAGGGAGCTGTAAAGTTATCAAGGGAACTCTCAAAGCTCATTGCAGCTGTCAAGGAATTTAAATCTCCTGGCCTTTAAATTTAAAAAAAATACAGTGCTTGCTATTTCATTCCATCTGTTGCCATAAGCCTGAGAGTTAACATTATAGGATTTGTGTGTGACTGATTTCACAATCTATTATTATTACAGTGGAGGGCCTGTCAATTCAGTTTGATTGACAGCTCTAAGTAGTTAGAACCTCCTTTGTGTGGGGCTATGAATACAAATCCTAGTTGTCATAAGGGGTTAAATGGTTGAAGGAATTTAAATGTAGTGACTAGGTTTTATTCAATGAGAGTGTATTTTTTTTAAGTAGTGCATTTATCAATAGACACTTAGAACTTTATTTTATTTACTCTCAGCAAGGGCCCTGAGGTCTGCCTGTGAAGGATACTGGGTGAGATGGAGGGTGTAAGGGCAAAGAAAGGGTAGTTGATGGGGGTCATGAGTTGGCATAGCCCCTTTAAAGGGCCATGAGTGGTGGGTGGAGGGACAAAGGTTGGCATGGAGGGTATGAGGGGCCATGGAGGTGGGTGGGGTGGTATGAGGTAACATGGGTTGGCATGGACAGAGCATGGGGAGCATGTGGGAGTGTGAGAGGGTTTTGAAGGGTGAGGATTGCAGGGCTGTTTTTTGTATTATTGTTTATTTCATAGCTGGAACAAAATAGTGGATCACCGAGGCCAGCCATTCCCACAGCAAACCTCTGCACCCAGCAGTCCCTGTGCCACCTCTGAACTGTTTCTGGGTTCAATGGGCCCAGCTCCCATTAACAGCTGCTCCCACCTCAGAATGAAAATCCGACTATCCGGGGCACTGTCCTCTGGGTTGGGATTGTGGTGCCGGGAATTTTCCCAACTCTGCCATCCCGACCCAGGAGTGAAAATTAGGGTCTTAGGGTGAGTGGCTTATATAGATGGTAGAGAGGCATGTATCCTGAGTGGCAGTCAGAAATTCTCCAGTAGCTGGTATGGTGGGAGAAACCGGAAGGCTTTTGAGTTCAAACCTAATTCTTGAAAGCCTTTTTTGTTTGAAAGACAAGCAATGTTTGTAGAAGAGAAGTTAACTGAAACTGACTCTGCTTGGGATCAGTCACAACAGAAATCACTCCAGCCCTCAGCAAGCCAAGGATCAACTGGGCCTAACTAGAATGCGCTGGCTGGAATTATTAGTCAAGCCTGGGGCCTACCCTCAGGCATGTCTAATTAGTTGTACGATGTAGAAAAGGTGGAGTAAAGAGTGCAGAAGATTCACTCACAATCACCCCAGGATCAAAATTTGGGATCAAACCCCAATTCCATGCCTCCTTCCCTATTAGGGTAAATTCCCTTTCCAGTTCTCCCATCCCCAGAATTCTGGTTCCAAAGTTACTCTGCCAGCTGCAATGGTTGTACGTAAAACAAATTAGAACATTTTTAACTGACAGTTTCAAACTGTTCATAATTTAGCACAGGGTAGGGCTAAAAATAATTCTATCACCCTTTAGATCAAAAGGAGCAGTAGAGCACACAAACTAAAAAAAAAATCCCCTATGAGGATGAGCACATTTTTGGCACAGAGTAAGGAGAACTTCACTTTGGATGGAACCTCTGTTATAAATAACCTGGGACAAGTTGGATGCTGTTACTGGGTGTTAAAAATGGAAATGTTCCATTTTCCAACACTCACCTTAACATTTTCCAAACAGTACTAGTTTTAAAAGATGACAACAGAAGATATGGGTGAGATTTTAACCCATTCAATACCCTCTCATTTATACAGAATTAAAATCAGGCCCTATGAGAATGAGAGATTTTCATTTATATAGCACCTGCCATGATCACTGGGGATCTCAAAGAGCTTTGGAACCAACAAAGTATTTTGAAGTGTTGTCACTGCTGTAATGTAGAAAAAAACTGCAGTGAATTTGCCCACAGCAAGATCCCACAAGGGGCAATGTGATGATGATCATATTATCTGGTTTTGCGATATTAATTGATGGTTAAATATTGGTTAGGACACCAAGGAGAAGTCCCCTTCTCTTATAAATAGTTCATGGGACCTTTCATGTCCACCTCATGTGTGTCCTGAACTATAGGAGGTTCAAACGGTCATAGCCATGCCCCATGCCAAGTTATGGTGATGTAACTTGAGCTGGCAGTGAGCGAGATGCCAGTGAAGGTGTGATGGCCTTGTGAGTGTGTGTGTTTAGAGTGATGAGATGGTTGCCATACCCTGGCAGCACGGATTCGATCATGCATCCTCTTTCTGCACTGGACGGCCAACCTCTTTTGTACAGCGTTGGCACTGACCACCACTGCCTCTGTCACCCAAGCCAGTGCGCGGCTGCAGTTTAGATATGGCACCCGGAGTGAGGGAACGCTGAGGTAACGGCGTGGCGGGCAATTCAGAGGCTGCCCGATAGCGAGACTGTGTTTTCTGTGGCTGTATAATTAATGAGGTGGGAAGCGGATGTTATAGTGCAAGAAACCACCATTGCAGCCAATGGGTAAAATGTCGTTTCTCACACCCTTCTCACACCAGTTTCTCACTACTGCACTTAGTGCAATCCGGGGACGATCCGGCCCCAAGTCTTGGCTCCCACACACGGAAACATGAACTTGGAAAATTTAAAACTGGCTTTTCTTTTTTGTGACACCTCTCATGGTCAAATTGTTTACTGGTGCTCACATTCTGTTCCATCAAGAGTAACCACTTGGATGAAGTGCTACCGAACCTCTACCTTCTATGGAATTGTATCTCTGGATGAGTCGCTGTTGTCAGCAGTGGTGGGATAGGATGAGGAAATGGGAAAAGAAATGATGCCAATTATAAATCCATTCTCGTTTTCTGATTTTCAAGAAAAAAAATCAGAGTTATGCATTGAAGATGGTAAGGCATTTAGGTGTCTTGTGAACAAAATGGCAAGTTTGTGGTGTATTCAAGCAGTAGTCTTCAAAGGGTTAATTCTCTTGAATAATTCTCTGCTTGTATTTGTGGCATAAAATTGGCTTTAGAGGACTAAATGGGAAAGTAATTTAAACAGATCCATGTGGTGGCCTGACTAATTTATGGTGCTGCTGATTTTTGATTATGCTTTATATTGCCTTTTAGGGCCAATCATATTGAATTGACCTATCTATAGAACCTTGGTGAGGCCGCACCTGGAGTATTGTGCGTAGCTTTGGCCTCCTTAGCTCAGGAAGGACATACTGGCCATAGAGGGAGTGCAATGAAGGTTCACCAGACTAATCCCAGGGATGGCAGGATTGTCCTATGAAAGAAGATTGAGGAAACTGGGCCTGCATTCACTAGAGAATAAGAGATGTCATGATAGCAAAGGAAAAACACTGAATTGCACCCAGAAATATTGGACTTTAAAAAATAAGATCTGAGTTTTTAAAATGCACACAAACCACTGGCTGGTATGCTGCAGGGTGACTCCCTAAAAGATAATGGAACACCGCCCTGTTGCCAGACAAAGTACTTCTAAAGACATCCAAAAACTAATTGCTCCCTCCGACTGGTAGAGACAATGGGATATAATGGGAGATGAGTATCATCTCATCAAGAAATCCTGTGAGCAATGCCCAGACAGATTTGTGAATTCGTTTTCCACTTGCAATATACAAAGGAGGGCTTAAAGTGAGCTGAAAATCTGCCCTGGTGTCTGTCTGTGGTGGGTGTTCTGAGAGAGCAGGTGCAGGAAGTTTGACTCAGAAGTAACAACCACACACAGTACCCCTGCAAATCGCCATTTTACAGGTATCCCGATCTCTCTGCCTCTCTACCGAATTCAACTCTACTGGAAATCGAAACCGACTCTTCATCTACCAGAGTCAATTCTACTGGAATCTCAAATTACAACAGCCGCAAATCTCAATCACCTACTCCCTATGAGTCAGGGACTGTTCCATATACCTTTTCCTTCCCCCCACTCACTTCAAGCTAAATTCTTACTTTTAATCTGTATGACTGTATATGCATGTGTTTTATCCTTTCCTGCCTTTGGTAGTTAATAAACTTACTCTTACCTTTAACTCAACAAAGTCTGATCAAATTGGCTCCTTCAAAACCAGAACGATTGGGTCTGGAAAATTGATATCCATGAATGGGATCCTTTTTAAATTAAATCTTGTTGCAACCAACAGAAGTGGTGGTGGGGGGGTGGGGGGGTGTGGTGGGGTGCTGAATAAAGACAGGGAGCCAGGTCATCCCTCCTCACCCGGGGAATAACAATTTGGCCAGGTCCCAGCCAGAAGGTGACAAATTGAGGGGTCTCGCCTGGATCAACAACTTTGGGGAACCTCACCTGGGGTTGGGTCGGAAGAGAGGTAACCCCGTGGAGGTGTTCAAAATTCATACAGGGCTCAATAGGGTAAATGCAGGAGGGATGTTTTTCTTGGTGTGGGTGATGGTGTAGGGTGTTCTTGAATCAGGGGACACAATCTCAGAATAAGGGGTAGGTCATTTGGAATGGTGATGAGGAGGAATTTCTTCAGTCAGAAGGTGGTGAATCTTTGGAATTCTGTACCCCAGAGGGCTGCAGAAGCTCAGTCATTGAGCATGTTCAAAGCAGAAGTCGATAGATTTCTCGATACCAATGACATCAAGGGATACAGTGATAGTGCGAGAAGATGCATTGAGGTAGAAGATCAACCATGATCTAGCTAAATGGCAGAGCAGGCTCAGGGGGCTGAATGGCCTACTCCTGCTCCTATGCCGGTATCCTATTCTCCAGCCACAAAGGCTGTTTGCTCATTAAGCAACAAAGCAAAAAAAGTCTATTGACAGAGCCTATTTAAAAGGCATCGGTATGACCAAGACTACAGAGTGCCCCTGATAAAAGCAGGATGACTTCTCCAGCAGAACGCAGTGAGTGCAGGATATTTGCATTCAGTGTGTAAAATCAATCCCTTACAGTAGTCAGTTACAGCAGTGCAGACTGCATTCTGGAGGGGAAAAGTGGAGTCACTACACGCAGCCATTAAACTCTCACTGTTAGCTTTTGAGAACTTTCTTTAGCTGATTTCAGATAAAGAAAAATGAAACAACCATGACAAATACAAAGCAAAGAAGTAAAAGCAGAAACAGCTGGAACTATTTAGCAGAGCGGGCAGTATCTGAGCAGGGAGAAGCAGAGTCAATTGGCTGAATCAAGCATCTGTGCCAACCACCAGCTGCACCCCTTGCCCCAAACCCCACTCCCCCCAGCTAAAA
Organism: Carcharodon carcharias; assembly: GCF_017639515.1. NCBI lineage: Eukaryota > Metazoa > Chordata > Chondrichthyes > Lamniformes > Lamnidae > Carcharodon > Carcharodon carcharias. Next base: position 153,036,538 of record NC_054477.1, read on the forward strand.
TGTCAGGGGAGATCCACCAAGGGGAAGAATGCTGCCCTGCAGCTATGTAATGGTGAATTGACCAAGAGCTCTTCAGCACTGGCAGCGCCACCATGAGCAGTGACCACTGCCAGTATTGCACATGGGGCATGAGGAAGTGTCCAGCAATGGATCAGAACTTTGTAATTGTTTGGGTGTCATGGAAGAGGTTCAGCTATGGGGGTGGGAGTTGGGGTTTGAGAGGCCATGGTGGGGAGGGTAACATGGGGGGGATTACACCTTGCAGGGAGGGGGGAGTCCTCCGATAGGCTTAGGGGACCAATTAAGATGGAACCCCCACCTCCTACCCACCCACACAGTGAAAGCCGGTGGCGATGGGATGAGAGCCTTAAGTGAGAATTAATTGCCCACTTGAGGATCTCAATTTGCCCAATGCCATCCCTGCCACTGGTAGAATTGCGGTGAGGGCAATGTTGGGCAGTTTGGCAACAGGCAGATTGCCCACTGGATTGAACATGCCCCCCCCTACCCCCCAACAACCACCTTCAAACCCACCAGCAGGGGACCATTAAACTGAGCCCAATGTTTCAGTTCAGTCACCTTACATCAGACCAGGAGAGGTTCGAACTGTAATAGGTTTTAAGAAAGTATAGAGACAGGGATAATGGGGAGGGGAGGAAAGAAAACAAAAAGAGGATGGTCTGTGATTCAGTAGAGCGCAGGAGAGGCAAAAGGAGCTACTAATGGGACAAGTAAGGAAACAAAGTTGAATCTAGTGGAGGTGTAAATGGCAACCACAGAACCATTGTCAGCATCTCTGGTCCAAAAGAAAATGGAAGCAATGGTTATGATTTGAAATTGTTGAACTCATTGTTGAGTCTGGAAGGCTGTAATCAAAAGATGAGATATTGTTCCTCATGTTTGCATTGGGCATCATTGGAACTTTGTAGAACGCCAAGAAGAGAGAAACTGAAGTGGGGGTGGGACGGAGAATAAAAATGGTAGGCAACCAGAAGCTTGGTTTCATGTTTGTGCACTGAATGGAAGAGTTCTGCAAAGGGTTCACCCAATCTATGTTTGGTCTACCCAATGTACAGGATATCACATCATAAGTAATGATTACAGTATATCAAACTGAAAGAAATAGAACTATATCACTGTTTCACCTGGAAGGAGCCTTTGGGGCTCTGGACAGTGTGAGGTAAAAGGGCAGGTGCTGAATCACCTATACTTACACTGAAGCATTGGCAAGGGGAAGGGGGGGAGGGAGGGGAGGGGAGGGCGCATTGCAGGTGATAGAGGTTTAGACTAGAGTGTCACAGCGGAAACAAATGCTGAGAGGGGAGGGGAAGATATGTTTGTTGGTAACATTATGTTGGAGGTGGCCGGATGCCAGAAGATAAATCCGTTGAATGTGGAGGCTGGTGGGATGAAAGATGACGTCAAGGGGAACTCTATTGTGGTCCTAGAGGAAGGGGAAGGGATGAGAGCAGAGTCATAAAGGAGGAAGTGAGATAAGTAAATTATGTAGATTCAGTCTTCTGTGTACATATAGACTGAAAACCATTTATTAATTTGAATAATTCTGACCACCAAGTTATCATCATTCTAACTCTAGCCTCTGATAATTTCTTTGGTACTATCCTGTTGGAGGTGGTGAATGTCCCTGTGTTTCTCCAGGCCCATATGTCCTTCAGACTCACAAGGCTTATTAACCTACGTTAAGAGTGGAATTCAAATTGTAACACTTCTTACTGATTTTCGTCAACCAGGATCAAACAATTCCAGATCAATATGCAGGTGCAGTTCTCCCCCCTAGTTCACATAAATAATCCCATTGCACTTCTCGAAGCAGAATAAGGAAATTCTCCCAGTTTTCTGTTCAATGTTTGTCCTTCGCTTAGGATTACTCTCCTGCCAGTGGGACCGTCCAGTCCCACCGAAGTGAATGGTCATTTGAATGGCTCACCACGTTTTCCACCCAGAGTTTCTGGTCATTGCTATTTGTGGTTGCTATGTTTGCCTTTGCTTCAATAGTAATTACTCTTCAAAGGTATTACATTGGCTGTGAAGCATTTTGGGTCATCCCGAGGACACGAAAGAACCTTAGCAGCAATTGAAAGCTCCTTCCTTCTGTCTTGGACTAGCATATGTAATGTCCTATTACAATCATCCATATAACAGTTACAATCCGGACAATATAATGAAGGCAGAATATGGGTGGTTTGAAAGAGAAGAATAATATGGATGTGAAGTTAGTGTTGTGGTAGGTGGGAGTTGCCATGTGAGTATGCTTTCACTGGCATTGACCACACACATGAGGTCATTAGACTTCATATGACATTGCTTCCAGGTCCTTCGGTCTGGATTCTGGCAGTTGCACTCTAGAGCCACCTGCTCCCAATTCTTCCTGAAGATGGTCCTTGGCAGTCTTCTGGTCCCTTATAAAACCATGGTGCTTCTCCTGCCCACCTCTGGCACTGCAACCATCAACCCCTAACCCTCTGTCTGCCTTGCTGTTTACTTTGCCATCATTTAAATTCCAACAATATTCTTCAGTGCAGCATCCCTTGTAGAGGGACAGCCTGCCTTTAAGAAGAGCAACCTGCCTTTGCTTCTCAAATTCAATACTACCTCAGTAATAGACATTTGTATGGTCATCTAAACTCATTAAAAATCCCCTCTACAGCTTTCCCCTTCCTTTTATTTCAAATTTCTATCCATTTATTTGGGAGTCCACCTGACTTGCATTCTACCCACTGTGAAACCATTTAAACTCTAATAAAATTTTAGGAGCTGGAAATTTTTGAGCTTTGCTTTTTGGAGATTGTGATTCTTGAACTGCCTGTGCAGATCAGAAAATGTGGTGCACCACGTGGTTTCTGAACATTACTATTAGGCTCCCAGTTGAGTGCAAAGGCAACCAGCAGGGTTCAGAATGAGAAAGCAGCACTTGGCCCATTCAACAATGACAGTTGTTCAGATGAGCTGGGTACACCAAATTTTCTGATCTGAACATGCACAGGCTGTTCACAAATCACAATTTCCAAAAAAACAAAGCTCAAGAATTTCCAGCCCCAAAAATTTTATTAAAAGTTAAATGGTTTCATGGTGGGTAGAACGCAAGGTAGGTGGACTCACAAATAAGTGGGTAGAAATGTGAAATAAATGGAGGAAGGCAAAAGCTGTAGAGGGGATTTTTAATGAGCTCAGATGACCACACAGGTGTTTATTTCTGAGGTGGTATTGAATTTGAGAAGCAATGGCAGGTTGACTGTTGTGCTTATGTGGTGGGGTAGTTCACTCAGAGGCCAGAATTTTCCAGGCCCCCATGGCGGGTTCTTCCCCCAGCGGGTTCTGCCATGGTGGGGCCGGTGAGCCATTGTAATCCCCGTTCACATCAGCGAGTTCGAAAGATCCCTCCGTCGTGTATGGACAGGAGAATTGTACCTAAAAAAAGAGTCCAATTTGTTGTAGCAGCATGCATTTTTACATGCATGGAACCAAGGTAGAGGCTCCAACTCTCTTTCAATGACATGGATGACTAGGAATCTACCATTGGCATGTGTTGGAAGGATTTGTAGGTTGATACTTAAACTGTTTGGCTGCTTTATGAATGTGTCTTCCTTGGAAGTGCTGAGGTGGAACACAAATGCACAGCTTCTGGCTCGGAGGTAGGGATCCTATCATCACAAGACTCCTATCATTGCCTCTATACTAATTCTCTAATGTCAATGGGTGTGGAACCAAATGTGATTTATCAGTGGATTCCTAAGAATGCACCAGGGAATTAATGAGATTCCAATGGTTCTGCTTTTTAGTTTGCTCTATACCATAAACAGAATGAACAAATTAGCTATTATGTGACCATCGTTGTGATTTATTCTAGATCAATATATAACATCACATGCCAGATCTTTGACAATTCTTTATCCCCATTTGTTATTTATCAAGCTTTTTGCATGTTTTATTTGCATAGATTTTCTGGTATTACAATCTAACTCCCTTTGTATACTATTCCATGTGTGACTGCAAACTCCTTGCTGCAGCTCCAATCGATAATGTTGATTTGTGATAATGAGGGAATACGTACACCAATCCACAAGAATGCCCGTTAAATAGTCTGATAATTCAGTCGTGCCAATAACAATAAACCCAGCAACAAAACTGGAAAACACCTTTTATTTTCTGTCTTGCCAAAACAACTTTCCTCTAGCCCTTTGTTTTATTTTGTATAATTAAATCCTTTGACAGACTCCCAAAATACTAATTTGCTTCATTCAAGTGAAAAGCAAGGGAAGTTAATTTTTCACTGATCTAGCCAAATATGCCCTTACATGTGTCTCCCTTTGCATTTACTGGTAACTGGCTGAGTAAAATCTTTGCTGGAACATACTATTAATATTTTTTAATAATCACATTGCCTGAAATGATGTTATTATTTCTGATGATCACACGCTGCTTGATCTATTACTGGTCTAGATACCAGGCAATCCACATCAGTTAAGTTCCTTAGGAAACAAACAACTAAGGATTCTCAAAGGACCTTAAAGTCATTTTTGCTGGAAATTCACAGCAAATGTTTTAAGAGGAACTTCAAAAGGGAAAATAAATAATGCCATTATTCTTCACTGATCTTTGCAAACAAAAATAGACTAAAAAATGCAGGCGTTTGACTTCTAAACCACTCTGAATGCTGTTACATTCTCAAAACTTAGTAATATTTTTCAGATGCATAATTATGATGAAGAGCTGGCATCAGGTTGGGAAGCATGTCTAATGCTTTTGCCTCCAGGAAAATAAGTCACTTTTATTGAAGGAGGGACCTATAAAAAGACCCAGCTTATGAAAGAACTTGGCCCTTTGTTTTGTGTGTGTGGTTCAAGCTATCTGATATCTTTCATCTAATGCTACAGTGGACAACAATTTATGGCTCTGCTTATTTTTCAAAAACATATTTTGGTTTTCTCAGCCGGTGATCTGAAATCTAGAGCATGCACGAAAGCATGGATAGAAATTTATTAAATCTGACAAATAGCCTCCCATGTGGAATAGAGGAAATAAAGATTCATTCTATGTGTTTGCGGGATCATTTTGATGAAGGAAAGGCGAATTGAGCATGACGTATTCTGAATCAAATTCAAACCAGCATTTTTACATGAAGACTCATCACATTTTTGTTTCGATCACCTATTGAAGAGGGGACTCAGTTGGGATATTCTACTCTTATACATTATTACTGTCTGCAGTGCATGCACCACAGATCTCACTTCCCTGGTTAGCTGTTAACTAGACAGGAGCCCCTGTGCACAGTAGGTGCAAATTCACATTTATTATCTATTGGCAACTGAAGTGAAGTGAAACTTCTGGTGTAAACAGTGGCAAACCTGCTCTAATTTGACTTCAGAGCATAACTTTGAAGGTTATTTTTGACTTTGAAGATTCAAGCAGATTGCAGGTTGGAGTATTCACATATTAGACTCACTTGAATGGAGCACCCTGAGTCTACTGTCCTTTGCTTGATCTGCGACAAAGGACAGACATACCTGTCTGGGCTGTTAGTTTAGTGCAATCCACCACATTGATTGTATTGGGCCAGAGCAAAGAGCAAAGGAGCTGCCAGAGTGCATTCATTTCAAATCACACTGATCAAATAACATAGTGCAAATTGGTGGAGTGAATCTTACTTATGTGCAGAGTCTCCACATTATGCCCAGGGCACACTTTTCCAATTGAGGAATTGGGTTGTTAAACTTTATGGGACAAATATACCATGTTTAAAAGCCATGTTCATATTTGTACTATGCCTTGCCATTACTTCACTGCTAAGGCAAATTCACAGCATTGCAGCTGCTAGAACTTTTGCAGGGTGACATTTTTCACCATTGTTTTAATAGTTTTGTTTTGGGTTTATTAAAATTAAGTTGAAGTATTCATTGTGATTGGAGATGTCAGGGGAACCAAATTCCTGTGCTCACTTTTCTATTCAAGCATACCAATGTATCTTACAAGTCACTTTACAACACTGAATCCATACCTTTAAAAAGAATCTGCACCTTCAGCTGTGAATATTGATATAGTTCACAAGTAACTATATGGAATCCAGCTGCTTGGAGAATAAATACATGTTAACTAGAGATAGACTTTACATATCAAATAATTCACTGTATATCAGCAAGGCTGTAAAACAAAATCATGTGCTTACACATCAGATGTCAAAGGTTGCTCACAACTTATATATTTCACTACATTTTATGTTGCATCCCAAGAGACTGAAAATCAAAATTGAATAATTAATGCATAGATTTCTGGGTCTGTAATTTGTTGTGACATTAATATAGTCAGTAATGTATTTTCTCAGCCATATACTGTTACAGTCAGGTGAGGCGTGGTGGAATGGATCCCCTCTCTTGCCTTCTCTCGGTTGACCGCAACAGGTATTTTAAAAGAATTCACATGACAACTCAGTGAGCATTTAACTGTTTAAATGCTGCAACTGTAAAAGACACAACAGACAGGTTTTCTGCTGTTTTCAATGAAAAGGAAAAATATATTTATTGTTCTTAACACTCAATAGATAAAAATAAAAATGTTCCAACTCTCTTTCACATATACATTCAAAAGGGTCACATACACACACACAAATAAGTTACAAAGAGGGGAGGGGGATAGTTTTGAGTCCCTAAAGAAGGCCAACCATATACAGATCCTATAGATCAAATACCTGGTTGGTTTCAGGCTGGGTTCGGTGATATTTCTGGATTCCATGTCAAGACAATTTAAAATGTTAACAGACAATCTCTCTTTTCCTCTGGAGTCAGCAGCTGTTTAGTTATGTTGAAGATGCTGCCTGTGGCATTTGACTGGTCAGGTGCAGGCAGGGCACACACTTGCTGAGTGGCTGGAGAGAGCGAGAGGGATTGTGAGCTCTCTCCTAGCTGTTACTAATTCAAGGTCTTTTTGCACTTTGACCCTCAATGCCTCTTTACACAAAGGCTTGCTGTCACATGACTTCTCTTCACAACCTAGCCAGTTACCAAACATGGTCATAACAAGCTCATCCCAAGTCCATTGTTTAAAGTGATTATTTTAAGATGCTCAGTGGGGCTTTTCAATTGGGATCCATTGTCCAAAGTGATTGAGTTTAACAGCTCAGTCCTCATCCACCTGAATAATAAGATTATGCCTGACTGTCTTTGAGTAGTCCTGGAGATGGCAATTCACACTCATTTAAGCTTTTTGTCCTTCGTGGGCTATGTGCAGACAGCCTGACTCAATTCTGGTAGCTTTGTAAATTGCAAGGTATAGTAATGTTCGACCATTTTGAAACCAGCTGTTTAGATTATTTGAGTCTTTTTAAAACTGATGCTATGGCTTCAGCCCACTCGATAGAGTAATTTTTTGAAATAAAACATTATACATTATCTGGAGTAACATTCAGAGTGCAATTCTGCAGAATTACCATGTTGGTTTTTGTTTTAGCGCTTTGCACACCCACTGAATTTCTGTAACCTTGGTTACTGCAAGAGGTTGATTTGGTGACTCCAGTATTTTTTTTCAGTAACGAGAAAAATTAAACTGCAGCAAATAAAATCAGAAAGCATACTATAGACTGTACAAAAAGCATAAGAAAATTAGGTGGGTGGATTAATGGCGCCAGTTTTACATCCCTACCAAAGTTGAAAGTTTTGTCAATTTACTCTTTAGTTGTACGCTAATGCAACTTTTCCAAGATACTATATCAAAAGAAAAAAATGATGGACTTCTATCAGTGGAGGTGGAACCAAACAAAATCATTCCAGATATTCAATTACCAGGTAGATGGTACATAAACCTCAGCTTTCACTGTGGAGAACCTGAATGTTTTATTGGAACTGGTGGCTCTGAGGATTCCTCTGCAGTTGAGTAGGCTTGAGGGATCATATGGTCTACTCCTGCTCCTATTTCTTATGTCCTTATGCTAACGGATCAAGACAATGTACTGCAACATAGGAAGCAGAGAGTCAGGTGAATGCTGTCTCCTTTGTTCATCATTCATGAGAGAAAATATGGAAAATTTTCCCTGGACTGAGGAAGATTGCTAAGATAAGGAAAACGAAAGGGTGCCATTCAGAGCTAGGGCATGGCTGTGTTGCTCATGCGATAAGCATTCAATCTACACTCTGTGTTTACACCTGCAACAGCTTCATAGCAATTGCCACAACCGTCACATCATAGACTTCCCAAATCATGTCACCAAAATGGTTTCTCCAGCTTGGTACCATTTAATGGACATTGGATTTATTTAATTTCCCACAACGTTGGCACTCTATCTCATGAACGCACCATAGGGCTCATCCTTTCACAAAGGGTGAAATGTGGGTCAGTTATTAAGGTGCTTCCCATGTTTTATCAAAACACTGAAAAGCTATTGTTCTCCATTCCAGGGAGAAAGCTGGGTGCAATCAATAGTACAGGCCCTCCTGTTGCTGGCAGTCCAGCCAAATTACACTGCCATTAAGAGTGATGGTGGTGAGTTACAGTTCACTCAGGGGGCTAGATTTTATGGTTGCAAATCAGATGAGCCAACACACTACCCCCGTGCTTACATAAAATATAGTGTGACGACATCTGGCCAGCAATCCAATGTCATCTTGTCGGTCTCAGATATGGCGAAAGGTGAGCAAGTGCTGAAATCAGAATTTTATCTGCCATTTTGCAAAAAACAATTGACAAGCTATTGAGCCTATTAAAGATCCAATTGACAACAATATTTTTGTTACTCCTTCCAATATTTTTTAGTGAGACAAGAAAATGTTTGGGAGTTGTTTACACCAGGTATGAGGAGGTGGTACAAGATTGGATGAAAAGGCTGCAAACGGGACCATGGCTGCTTGTAGAAGCAGAGCTTGCCAATGAAGATAGCAACGTTTGGATGTTATCAAACTTCATTTATTCACTGCCTTTCGGCTGCCTTAACAAACAATGAGAGAGTGAGAGGCTTTAAATTGTTGGCCGTGACCAAATTCCGATTCACGGCATAACCTCTCTCCACCCAATGTCTTGCCTATATGCCCGATTGGGCACAGATTCCCACCAAGCAGCCATCTGATGCCTGATTTGCCAAGCTGAGATGGTGGGGGTGGGAGCTACCACACACGTTCCATTCCACCTCCCTCACCCTGCCGGAAACCGTAAAATCCGGCTGGGGGTCCGAATTGCTGTGGCAACATGCACTTTTATTAGCATGTTGTACGTGTTGTAGAAGTATTGCATGAGGAGGGTATTGAATTTGGGCAGCAATGGCAGGTTTGCTGTTGTGCCTTTGTGGTGTTACAGTTCACTTAGGGAGACCAAGTTACAGTGGCAACATGCATTTTTACACACATGTTGTAGTCTGGAGCTATGGAAAGTGATGGTAGAGGCTCCAACTTTCTTTCCATCACATGGCTGACCAGGAATCTCTCCTGTTCTTACTGCTAGCCATTGGCGTTTGTTGGAAGGATTTGCAGGTTGATACTCAACCTGTTTGGTTGCGTTACATACGTAACTTCCTTGGCCATTATGCCCTGGAGTGGAACTTGAACCTGGGGCTTCTGGCTCAGAGGCAGGAACACCAGCCAATGCACCACAAGACCTCCACCACTAGGAGTAGATCCTCCAAATAACTGATGCAGAAACTACATTTTCTACAGGTGAAGGGAATCCTTGCTGTCCTCTACATGCCCAACAAAGTACACACTTGCTTCAATTTCCTCTTGCAAATGGCTAGCAATCAATCAGGAATTAAAGGCAGCCATATCAATGCCTCTCCAACAAGGAACCATGTTAGACTTGTGTACAATTGGCTGGATATTTAACATTAACAAATGTTCCCTTTCACTCTGTGTGGGGATCTGCTGAGATGAAGATAAATTTCTTCAGTGGGCTGTGAATCTTTGGAATTCTGTACTCCACAGGGCTCTGGTAACTTACTGAGTATATTCAAGATTGAGATCGGTAGCTTTTTGAACACTAGGGGGAATTGAGGGATTTGGGAAGAGACTGGGAAAGTGGAGTTGAGGTGCAAAGTTAACCATGATTGTATTGCATGCAGGGGGCAGGCTAGAGGGGTCATCTGGCCTGCTCCTGCTCCTATATCTTATGTTCTAATGCTGGCAGGAAAGAGGAACACAAGGCAACTGTCATGGCCTTCAGCCCTGCAAGTAAAGGCCTGACACATTCAGGGCATCATAACGGGGCATCAGTGAAGCACTGAGCTCCAGTCATTAGCAGAAAATGGCAGGAAGCAAGCAGCAATCAGATGGGCAGGTGGCATCAGACAAATGGATTCATGCTCTACAAGCACTGACTAATCTGCAGAATTAATTCCTATAGTTTTGTTGAGAATCTTCAGTCCTCCCTCAATAAAATGCAGCACAGTGCTCTCCTGACATCTATATAGTGTCATGCCAGTGGAGGCATAAGGATGTTCCATTTTTTAAAGAAAGAAACTGTATTCCTTTTAAAATGGATCCTGATGAACTGTAGGATGGCTTGCTGAGGGGTCATGTGATTTTTCTTTTCCAAATTCAAGAGCCTAACAAGCTTTCTAGAAAGTTCTAAATTGGATTATAGTGAGCAGGGGTGTCCCTTGAATGGACATGCTTAAACAACACTCTGCTGTGGAATTTAACACTTGCAATTGGCAAGGCTCCCTCCAAAACACTGGAACAATAAACTCCGAAACTCTCTGCCTCTAGGTCTGCCATGTAACAAATGAGACTGATAACACAAAATTAAGTGCTAAAGACCACTATCTACCTTCTAGTGTATATTAATGGCTGTTATTTCTGAGACTGAAACTCCTTCTTCACTATGAAAGATGTTTGTTTGCCTCCCATTGTCTATCAATGGTCATATGATTAAAACTGCCCTCTGATTTTGAAATCCTTTAATCACCAACTGAGAGGGAGGCCGGGCAGCCTGCATAACATCAGCAACAAACATCACAGCTGCAAAGAAAGGCAGTGACATCTTGCCATTTCAAGACCTGTGAGGCATAAAGTCTTTAAAAAGCCTCTTCCAACCAGTTTTGAACAGCTCCGAGCTCATCTGTGAGCAATTGGACCTCTGGTTACAACAGCCATTAGGACCTGTTTACACAACCTGTTGAGCAGTCTTTACATTGAAGAAATCCTGTCTTTAATTGTATCTTTCTTGGAGGTGAGTTGTGTGATTGATGTAGCAATAGACCTTTCAAGGGTGTGTGAATAAGTAATACTGTTTTTTTTTTAAATCCATGAAAGTCTGTTGCTGGTGACTTTGAAATTGACCGCACACTAAAAAGTCACAAAAGTTGATCTCTCTCCCCCGGTCCATAACACTCGGCATATGGCAGGGTCTACCCTGGGAACCTAGCAAGTGCCATGCAGTAACAGGCAGCTCCAGGACAACCCACACAGAAGCTCCAAGATCAGAGAATCCAAGTGTGATGTGATTTTGCTCGTCAATACTCCATAAGTTATTACTGAGACTTAGGCATCAATGTACAAGACATCGTCACTACTGGTTAACAGAGGACATTGTTGGAAGGCTTCACATCTTTTCATGGTAGCCAGGCCTACATGCAGATTCCTTGTCAACCTCAAGAGGCAACCAGCAGTGGGGCACAGCAGGAGGGGAGATGTATGAGAACTTGATTTATCGGGTGATGTCTGATCTGCCTACTCAAGCCAGACCTATCAGAGGAGTGCAGGAAATGCTGGCAGAGGACAGGAGCTGTCTGGAGCGTGGACACCGAGGTACTAGTGGCAGGGCCATCTCACAGCCCAGCACCAACAGGGCATTTGCCACAGGTGAGCCTGAGGGCCTCAGAAAGAAGCAGCAGCACTTGCTCCAGCTAAACTAAAGACAACTAGAAGGGCAAAACGCTAAGGGGGGAATCATCCCAGATTTGCACTAAATGCGGTAGCGGGCTGGTAAAACGACATTTTACCCGTCAACAGTGGTGGTGGGTTTTCACACCGTATCGTCCCAAACCCATCACATTACTTATGCACTGTCGGGAAACATGCCATTGCAATAATGGGCGGGCTCTCATTCGCCTTCTCATTTGCCATCACCTTGCCGCTTCATCATGCCGAGCCCCATATTTAAAGTCCAGCCACGCACAACCCTCTCAGTGTTTTCAACCCACAATTACTGCAGGGGAGATGTCCATGAAAGCGAAAAGACCGCACCCCCCTAGGTTTAATGATGCGTTACTGGAATGCCATTTGGATGCCGTGAAGGCCCACCATCATGTAAAAAAAAACAAAAAACTGCGGATGCTGGAAATCCAAAACAAAAACAGATTTACCTGGAAAAACTCAGCAGGTCTGGCAGCATCGGCGGAGAAGAAAAGAGTTGGCGTTTCAAGTCCTCATGACCCTTCAACAGAACTAGGTAAATCCCAGGAAGGGGTGAAATATAAGCTGGTTCAAGGTGGTGGGGGGGGTGGGGTTAGGTGGGGGGAGAGAAGTGGAGGGGGTTGGTGTGGTTGTAGGCAAAAGCAGTGATAGAAGCAGATCATCAAAAGATGTCACAGACAGCAGAACAAAAGAACACATAGGTGTCGAAGTTGGTGATATTATCTAAACGAATGTGCTAATTAAGAATGGATGGTAGGGCACTCAAGGTATAGCTCTAGTGGGGGTGGGGGGAGCATAAAAGATTTAAAAATAATGGAAATAGGTGGGAAAAAGAAAAATCTATATAACTTATTGCAAAAGAAACAAAAGGAAAGGGGAAGAAACAGAAAGAGGGTGGGGATGGAGGAGGGAGGTCAAGACCCAAAGTTGTTGAATTCAATATTCAGTCCGGAAGGCTGTAAAGTGCCTAGTCAGAAGATGAGGTGTGGGCAAGAGAGCAGGGTGGAGTGTTGAAATAGCAAGCGACAGGGAGGTTTGGGTCATTCTTGCGGACAGACCGCAGGTGTTCTGCAAAGCGGTCACCCAGTTTACGTTTGGTCTCTCCAATGTAGAGGAGACCGCATTGGGAGCAACGAATGCAGTAGACTAAGTTGGGGGAAATGCAAGTGAAATGTTGCTTCACTTGAAAGGAGTGTTTGGACCCTTGGACGGTGAGGAGAGAGGAAGTGAAGGGGCAGGTGTTACATCTTTTGCGTGGGCATGGGATGGTGCCATAGGTGGGGGTTGGGGATTAGGGCGTGATGGAGGAGTGGACCAGGGTGTCCCGGAGGGAACGATCCCTACGGAATGCCGACTGTGGGGGTGAAGGGAAGATGTGTTTGGTAGTGGCATCATGCTGGAGTTGACGGAAATGGCGGAGGATGATCCTTTGAATGCGGAGGCTGGTGGGGTGATAAGTGAGGACAAGAGGGACCCTATCATGTTTCTGGGATGGAGGAGAAGGCGTGAGGGCGGATGCGCGGGAGATGGGCCGGACATGGTTGAGGGCCCTGTCAATGACCGTGGGTGGAAAACCTCGGTTAAGGGAGAAGGAGGACATGTCAGAGGAACTGTTTTTGAAGGTAGCATCATCGGAACAGATGCGACGGAGGCGAAGGAACTGAGAGAATGGGATGGAGTCCTTACAGGAAGCGGGGTATGAGGAGCTGTAGTCGAGGTAGCTGTGGAAGTCGGTGGGTTTGTAATGGATATTGGTGGACAGTCTATCACCAGAGATTGAGACAGCGAGGTCAAGGAAGGGAAGGGAAGTGTCAGAGATGGACCATGTGAACATGATGGAGGGGTGGAGATTGGAAGCAAAATTAATAAATTTTTCCAAGTCCCGACGAGAGCACGAAGCAGCACTGAAGTAATCATCGATATACCGGAGAACGACTTGTGGAAGGGGGCCGGAGTAGGACTGGAACAAGGAATGTTCCACATACCCCATAAAGAGACAGGCATAGCTGGGGCCCATGCGGGTACCCATAGCCACACCTTTTATTTGGAGGAAGTGAGAGGAATTGAAGGAGAAATTGTTCAGTGTGAGAACAAGTTCAGCCAGACGGAGGAGAGTAGTGGTGGATGGGGATTGTTTGGGCCTCTGTTCGAGGAAGAAGCTAAGGGCCCTCAGACCATCCTGGTGGGGGATGGAGGTGTAGAGGGATTGGACGTCCATGGTGAAGAGGAAGAGGTTGGGGCCAGGGAACTGGAAATTGTTGATGTGACGTAAGGTGTCAGAGGAATCACGGATGTAGGTGGGGAGGGACTGGACAAGGGGAGCCCACCATCATGTACTCTATCAGGCCTCTATCATATATCAGAGACATGCATCCACAGGACGGGTAGTGACATCACCAATCCAGCATGGCAGGCAGTGACAGCGGTGGTCAGTGCCAATGCTGCACAGAAGAGTTTGGCCATCCAGTGCAGGAAGAGGATGAATGATCTCATCCATGCCGCCTGGGTAAGGCAACCATCTCATCACTCTGAACTCACACACTCACAAGCCCATTACACATTCAATGGCATCTCACTCACAGCCAGCTCAAGGGACATCATCACCCATTCTTAAAAACATTCCCTCGCATCTCCATCTGGCCTCATGTGCTCTGGAGACTACTTTCTAAGCCCTCACCATCTTGAGGCCACTTGCACAGATCAACATGTGACCCCCACACACACCCTGGGATACCCTCCTTCCCCAGTGCAGCTCTCATCTTGCAGCCTCTTCCCCTGCCTGAGGCCACTTTTCCCCCTTCCCCAAGCAAGCTCTAGCCCTGCAGCCATTGAAAAGCCGCCCACATATGGTAGAGACCTATCCATGAGCTCCCCTAAAAGTGATGTGGTGCTGTCTGTGAAGCCTGGCGCTGATGACTGCGAGTGCTGACCGGAGCAAGGCAGGCAAACAAACCTTGAAGTCCCGAGTGAAGTGCAGCCCGCCAGGTGTGCGTCACTTATGTGCTGTTGTGAAATACGTCTGCGTGTTTTCCCACCAACGTGGGTGGATGATCCAACGGGGGAGGGGGATGAGTCAGGCAGGCTGGCCTCATAATGATATGTTGATATATTACAATGAGGTTCCCGAAGTCCGATGATGGGAAACGTGGCCTGCTGTTGGCGGGCTGAGCGGATGATCGCAAATTGGTTTCACGTTTTCGTGAAACCCATCACGCCACATTGTCCGCTGACACCACCTAGCACGGCCGACGCTGGTGGGCAGGCAAAATCTGGCCTAAGCTTAAACAACACAGGTGCTAAGCTAAGACCAAAGGAAGCCTGGATTGATCTCATCTGCACCAGGCGAGTTACCAGTCTGTGAACATAACCTCAAGAAAGTAACCCTATCCCTTTATTACCCGTTATGGATTGGCACCCGTACTGGTTCTCCAGGTTGCCTGAAGGTATCTCAGATATCGGCAAGGATTTTTTTTTTCTGGCAGTGGGGAGTAAGCCATGACGTTGGGACCATATGCGGGTCCCGGGTCTTCACAGGCGGCCAGTGGGACTGCTGGCTCTCCATGCCGCCAACCTAATCAGAGAGCTGGAAGCTCTGTAGCTTCTGCGGCCACCAAGACGGGTGGGCACTGTTCAGGTTGCAAGGAGAATGAGAGGGTGCCCCCATTTATTGGCATCTTTGGAGGGGAGGTCAAAAATTATTACTTTTACTTGGGATGTGGGCCTCACTGGCAAGGCCTGCATTTATTGCCCACCCATAACTTCTCTTGAACAGATTGGCTTGCTCGGCCATTTCAGAGGGGCATTAAGAGTCAACCACAATGCTGTGCATTTGAAGTTGCATGTCAGCCAGATTAGATAAGGATGGCCGGCTTCCTTCTTTAAAGGAAATTAGTGAACCAGATGGGTTTTTTAGACAACTGATGATGGTTTCAAGGTCACCATTACTGAGACGAGCTTTATATTCTAGATTTATACATTGAATTTAAATTCTACCAGCTGCCATGGCAGGATATGAACCCACATCCCTCAAGGATTAGCCAGGGCCTTGGAATTACTAGTCCAGTGATGTTACAACTACTCCACGATCACTCCTGGTGCTGAGGCCAAGCGGGCAGATGCCAGCAATCGAACGGAAGCCCCACCTACAGTGGTGTCAGGGTCGGGGGGGGGGCGGCCTTTGCAGCCAGGGGTCCCCTCTTTCGGGCCATGGAGTCTCTACATGCAATTACCTTCAACCCCACTCCTGGGAAGCAGCTTGGAGGCTACCTCCATACAGCCAGAGGCCTTCTCACATGACGGGAGCCATTCTGCGGCCAGAGAAATGCCATAAGCTGGATCGTTTATAATCTAAATTGGCCTTCCACCACCAGTTGCCAGGCGGCTGAACCTCTGCCCTTCCCGCTGCTGGTAAACTGGCCCAGCGGCAGGAATGCATGGTAGAGCCATCTCAAAGCAGCTCCCTGGTACTTTCTTGACCCCCACCTCCTAGCTTGCTACCCGGGGGGGGATGCAGGTAACATCTCACTCATCTAATATACAGGACAGGATGAATCCAGGGCCACCGATTGGACAATTCTCACACCTCAGCCTGGGTGAGCATGATCGTAATGCTAGTGTTGGCTTGAGGAATAACTGAATCCTAATGGGCTTCAAGGCAGTAATCAAACTTGAAGTGAATTTCTGCCAAGAATCACAGAATCACAGTGCAGAAGAGGCCCTTCGGCCCATCGAGTCTGCACCGACACGTGAGAAACACCTGACCTACCTACCTAATCCCATTTACCAGCACTTGGCCCATAGCCTTGAATGTTATGACGTACCAAGTGCTCATCCAGGTACTTTTTAAAGGATGTGAGGCAACCCGCCTCCACCATCCTCCCAGGCAGCACATTCCAGACCGTCACTACCCTCTGGGTAAAAAAAGTTTTCCCTCACATCCCCCCCTAAACCTCCTGCTCCTCACCTTGAACTTATGCCCCCTTGTGACTGACCCTTCAACTAAGCAGCATTGTCCTTACCGATAACATCCTGAACTTTTTCAATAGGTTCCCGAAAGTAGTTAACAAAGATGAACAATGACTCTTTTCCACCAAATCGCATAACTTATTCCACATAATCATCAAAGATTTTAGTGATAAATGCATCTGGTTAAAACAACATTGAAAGAACTGCTGAAAGATGCATAAAAGAAACATGGCAGTTCAAGGAGATTATTTCTATTGACATCGCCAATCTTCCTGCTTTGTCCTTCAGGCAAAATTGCCCCACATAGTAGGCGCAGCATAGGAAACAGATTTGCTTTTAATGTTTTACTTAACTGAGAAAATTTTGCATATAATTAGATGTGTCAGGCTGAAAATTAATAATGAATGGCAAATAATCATATTTTCGTAATGAGGCAATCAATTTTAATTATTTGCAAAAGAATTAAAGAAGGCGGCTTACCATTAGTATCTCCTGAAAAAAAAATTATTGCAAAGAGTTATCATAACTTTCATTTATCCTTTTGTTTTTTTGCTGCACATTTTTGACTTTTATTCTCCAATACATTTGCCTCTGAATCAATTGACGTGCTGGTATGTCTCAAAGAATTATTAAAGTCATTGGTGGACGGAGGTGTAAGCATTAAGATCATGGATATAAAGCAGAGTCATTTAATGAAATGTTAATCCAGTCTCTCACGCTACTGGACCCAATAACTCTCCCAAATGCAAATCTTCTAATGATTTGAGCAGGACTCATTTCTTAAATAGATTCAAAAACAGGAATCAAGAAGAGGTAACAATTTGCTGTACAATGATGGACATTACCACGAGTTGTTATCATATCAGGCTTAACTTGTTTGTATCAAGTTCCTTGTTCTATTATTAAACAGAAGAATTATCTGTTCAATTTAATAGCTTACCAGCTTCATAGCTGAGGGAGGAAATTGGTACAGTATAATGCTAATACAGTAGCATTATTAACAACTATTTTAAATAGGTGGGTCACAAAATTCAGTTTTGTAGCATCGCTGATGTCAGCACTATGGAAGCCTGGAACCTGAAAATGGCGGCTGACTACCTCAGGACTCTTCCGATGTGGCCCATGCAGTGCACCATGCTTGTACGGGTGCTAGCGTGGATGTGGGATGCGTACATTGAAAGCATGCATTCAACCGGATGAGGCTTTGGACTGCACCACCTCACCATATGCAGCAGCAGTTTGTGTTGGCTGGCTGACAGGCAACAGCAAAGGCATTGGTGGAGTGACTGTAGTGGTAGCATGAATGCACGGACTCTGAGAGAGGATAGCAGGCTCATTCATCATGCAGCCACTGAAATTCCTGGGGTGGTGCCTCAGCAATGCTAGTAATCTGCTGGGGCATAAACCGCTGGACTGCTGTAAGGCCCTGCAAGTCCCTTTGAGCATTGATAGCCACAGACAAGGTGGCAGCAGTCTACTAGGCTCCACAATGCTGCTAGGCTCCATGCTGAGTGCTGAGGCAGCCAGTCATGCAGGCATTGCTGGACCCAGTGCCGCTGAGGTAAATGAGGTGGTAGCACCAAAGTCGTGAATAGCAGTCCTTGTGCCGAAATAATGGGACAAACTTATTTTTCAGCCAGCCTGTTTTGACGTGGCATTAGTAGCCCCACATCAAGCTGTAATCATTTTGAAACTGGGCTCTTGCAAAGTGTGTGGAGCAGATTGCATGTTACATCAAACTCTACTTTAATAAACATGATCTCAAATGTCGCAAAGAGATACATTGGCTAAGAATTTCCACTTTGGGTCCAACCAGAGATCCGGGTAAAAATTGTACTGAGAATTGCAATTGTTTTCAGCAGTGTTATTTTTGCTCACATTTGCCTGTACTTGATTATTGATGAACTGACAATCTCCCACATACCAGTGAATTCAGGTAGCTTTTTGGAGCTTATCGTTTTAAAATTGTTTTATAATGTATTTCTTTGATACATGTAAGTTTTGTAAGCTGGTGCAGTTTGATTAATATAGCTGCAAATAGGGGTCGATCGCCTAAAATAAGCACTTCAAAGCATACTCTCTAGTCCACCATTTGTGAACTGCCCAATGTTAAACAACTGAAAATAACTTTAAAAACTATACAGAAACATCTAACAGTTCGACTGCTGTGCACGAGTACGCTTCACAATGAGCTGAAGATAAGTAAAAACACTGAAAGCTGCCTGTCGGTGTCCTTGTGCCTAAAGGTTTATTTTAAGCATCTTTTTGAAGACCCACCAATGGGCATAATTAACGTAAACTTGCTGCGGTGATGAATTTGATCTGAAGGAATGGCCAGTATTGGGGGTGGGGTTGGCTTCCAGTGCGAAAGACCATGGAAATTCCAGTTGCACAGTTGTAATTTATGATTGAAATGCTGTGATCTGCTGCATTGGTTTGGTCAAATTCAGGCAAACAGTACTGAGAAAACCAACACAACAAGCAGAAACTCCGGGCTATTCAGTTTATAGACTTAGAAACTCCCATCCATAGCTTTCCCAGAAGGTGATTGTTTAGTTATGACACACTTATCTAGTTGAGGAATTTAAAATGACTAAAAAGGTTAGACAGAGGGAAACTATTTCCTCTGGGAGGGGAGTCCAGACCAAATTAAAAATTGAGCTAGGTTGTTGAAAGACAATGAGAAGTAGCACTTCCTCACATGAAGGGTTGATGGATTTGAGAAACAGTTCAGTTATGGACTAATTGAATAAGACATGAGTGGTTGAATAGTCTACTCATATTCCTATGTCCCTACGATGGCTGAAGAACTGTGGCCCACTTTCTGTAAGAGGACCACATTTCAAAATGTTTTTGCCGCTGGATCCTTCCAGGCAGCCTTGGGGAACCTTTGTTGCCCCTAGTGAGGCAGTAGCACATTACTGTGTTATCTTGACCCTTTGATACTCTAGTCAGGTGACCCTTGCATTTCATTATCATCTCAAAAGGAAAATAGAGAACTAGCAGTCCCAATTTTGTAGATTGGTAGGATTACCATAGGGGCAAGGAGCAATTGATGGAACCCATGAAGGATTGAAAGTGTTGTACAACAACCCTAACCCCCTCAATTTAATTAATAGGAGAGGTTTTCATGCAATAAATGTCCAAATAATGTGTGGTGCCAATCACCTTAGCGTGTACATTAAGGCTTGCTGTCATGATGCTTTCACTGTGTGACAATCCATTATATCAGTGTAATGAATCAGGGTCACATGTTAGAATGGCTGATTGATGATCAGGGCTGACCTTTGCACTCATGGCTTACGATTGCAAGATGCATACACAGGAAAAGAGGAACAATGGCAATAAATAGATTTTATTGAGAAGACCATAGGAATTTTGATATCTTGTTTTGGGTGTCTGGATGAATCTAATAGAATTGTGCAGTGCAGTACAGCCCAGACAGCCTCTAAGATTCATTGCTGCTTGCTGCATAATATCAGGGTTCAGAAATGATTAGTACTTTCTGAAGCTAAAAGGGTGATGACCAAAAATATAAAAGTTGAGGCACACTTAATAAAAGATTGACTCTTAGGCTTCTTTTGTTCTGGGATACTAGTTGCCAACATAGGTCCTCACAAAACCAGTGTAGTAATAAGGGGAGCTGGTGGTGTAGTGCAAATGTCATTATACTCGGAACCCAGACTAATGTTCTGGGGATGTGGGTTCAAATCCTGCCATAACAGCTGGAATATGCAGTTAGTCTCATTAATGGTGACTGTGGCAGCTATTGATAATTGTTGGAAAAGCCCATATGGTATACTAATGTGTTTTTAGGGAAGACATTTGCCATCCTTACCCAGTTTAGTTTACATGTGACTCCAGATCCACAGCAATGTAGTTGAATCTTATCTGCCCTCTGAAATGGTCTTGCAAAGCCTCAGTTCAAGGGCAATTAAGGATGGGCAACAAATGCTGACTTTGCCAGTGGCACCCACATCCAATAAAAGAATAAAGAAAGAATGTCAAACTTCTATCTAAATATTTTTAATTCTCATTGTCCAATTGATGCGTCATTACCCTCTGGAATCCCTCCCTTTCATCAAATTGGCTTCACTTAAATATTATTATAAACGATATAAAATATTTACACTGGGCTATGAATTCAGTGTCAGTCCTATAGACTTAGGAAGATTGTTGTTTTGCGTAGCATCATTCCTAGCTGGCATATGTCGATTTGCCTGCTTCATATTTGTGGAGTTGCGAATGGAATTGAACACTGTGTTAGCATCAGCGAACAACCTTACTTTTTATTTTATGATGGAGGAAAGGTCATTGATAAGCAGCTGAAGATGGTTGGGCCTTCATCTTGGATGTGGGTATCACTGACAATAGCAATATGTTTTGCCAGCCCTTCTTCACCTGAGGAGGTGGCGATGGGCATTCAATCTTTGTAGCACTTTAGCTGCAACCAAGTGGGCCACTCAACCAAGTAGCTACTTCAGGGAACAGTTAAGGTCAAATTGTTCATAGGCTGCTTTCCTCCACCATCATGCCATCCTTCACCTCTACCCTGTCATGAGGCTATGCCCCTTTATTTTTGAAAATATGATTTTTCAACTTTCAACTATCTGGAAATTTGGCCATATGAACTGAAACAGAGCTAACTGCTTAAAAACACATTCTAAGGTGAAGGCAAGAAATAAACAAATCACTCTCCGGGAAGTGTGATGTGTCCTATAATCCAGTCACCCAATGAAACTCATAACTGTCTAAGAAAGGGACATTAAAGATGCAAAGTACTGGATACTGAAACAATGGCTACCATAGACAAACAAGCCCAAAGCCTCTTGTAAATACACAATGGGTGAAGTATTTCAAGGCAAGGCTGCCCAGCCACTTGAGAGGGATTGCAAGTGACACAGGCGGTGTCAAGAAAGTCTTCAGCAGAGGAACACAAGCTGAAGGCTGCTCCCTCTCCCCCCTCTCTCTTCTGGAATAAGTGTGTTGCCCAATTCAAGAAGCCAACTTTACCAGAAACCTGCTAATGAACTGAGATTGAGTAATCATTGCAAAGTCTTCTACATGTGACTGCATCCAAGAAACCAGCTAACCTAAATCAGCTGCAATATTTAAAATCAATATCTCAAAGACAATCAAAGAATATATAACCTTATATTCTTTTACTTTTTTTTATTGGACTCTAACCCCCATATTTCTGATACTTGTGTGTGTGTGTGTGTGTGTGTGTGCCCAAATGACTGCATAACAGTCAAATTCTTGATGTCACATTATATTATTTTCCTCGGGTTTGGTGGTTCATAAATTTGGTCTTTCTTTGACTCAAGGAAACCTTGTTTGATTGACTCCTAGTTGCTCAACTTTAAATATTTAACTACATTTTTATTTGGAAAAAGGCATATGCTCATGAAAAATAAACTTTAACCTTTGTTGTGACCAACTGAGCCATCAAGGGGAGCCAGTTCACACCTTCTCATCTGGTTGCAAGAACCCCTACCACTGAAAAGCTAAGGCATATCTCCAGCATATCACAGCTCAATGTCTCCATGTGCTTCTAGCTGATCTCTCCGCCTTACCCGTTCACGTGCTTTGCAGCTCATTGAAAATACTGCATCCTCACCTGCATAAAATCAAACACTCCAGCTGACCCAAAATTTCTAACTTCCGCTGGCTCCTGTGCCTCTGCTAGTTGACTTCAGAGCTTTTGTTCCTGTTTTCCAATGTCTCCATGACCAGGCTTCACTGTCCGTTTGTTGCCTCCTTCCTTATGCCCCTCAGTGTGCCTGTTTCTTTCCCAATACTGGACTTCGCCTAGTCCCTCTCTCCCCCTACTCTGACCTTGATGGTTGCTTGTTTCAGTCATTATGCTCTAGTCCTCTGAAACTCCCATTCCTATTCCTCCTTAATGGTTTTAAAGAAACACCTGCTCAGAATCCCACCTCCTTTGTTTAAATTGGTGGTCTCAACTCCAAAATTCTTCATGGTTCTTTTTACTCCTTCATCTTGGTAAATAATTGAGTCTTTCTCATGCTTGGGAAAACGTTGTTTTGCAAATGTGAATTGATTTTGGAATTAATCCATTTGGAATAATTGCACTTAACAGGGACTTCAGTTACGTGGAGAGATGAAACAGACTGGAGTAGTTCTCCTTGGAGCGGAGAAGGTTAAGAGGAGATTTGATAGACATGTTCAAAATTATGAATGGTCTTGACAGAGTGAATAAAGTGAAACTGCTCCCAGGAGCGGAAGGATTAACAATCAGATGGCACAGATTTAAGGTGATTGGTAAAAGAAGTAAGAGACAGCTTTTTCTTTAACATAACAAGTTTTTGTGATCTGGAGTGTGCTACCTGAAAGGGTAGTGGAAGCAGATTCAACAACGGCATTCAAAAGAGAATCGGATGAATACTTGAAAGGAAAACTTTTACGGGGCTAAGAGGAAAGAGCAGGTGGATGGTATTAATTAGATAGTTCTACCAAAGAGCCAGCAAAGTCACAATGGGCTGAGTGGCCCCCTTCTGTACTGTATCATTCCATGATTCTATGAATGGACAAAATAACTAGAGCAAAATGTGAAGGAAAAAATAAAAATCAAAAAGTTTACAGCCATTCCGTATAATATACAGCTGAAACAAATTTTCTATTAAAAGTATTACAAATAAAAATGAGTCTTACTACATTTGATTCTTTTATCTGTAGGTATACCTTGAATGACAAACTGATATTTTGGCCAAAAGGTAAAGACATTTTGGGCAGAATGCAGTGAATGCTAGAAATCTGAATTTAAAAATAACAACAGAAATGTTGAAAATACACAATTGGCTGATCAGTGTCAGCAAAAGCAAAAATAAGTTAACATTTCAGGCATGTCCCTTTACCAGAACCCAGAACAAGCGAGATACTGGATGACCTGCTGAGCTTTTCCAGTATTTCCTGTGTTGCTATCGGACAATCTATTGTCTTATTCTCTGCCTTAAATGAGAAATTATCACTGTAAGAAGTTAAATGGCCTGGTAGTCGGTCTACTTGCAATCCAACAGAAGCTGAAATCAGGTCATTTAATCAAGTTATGATCAAGAGGTTAAGAAAATAAGCAGCCAACTAAAATTAACAGGTTCCTTCAAGGTGGACAAGGAACTAAGCTGTGGCAAATTAATCATCCCTTGGATGGATAGGAAATCACCATTGGAGGTTGTGTGATTCATCAATGGCAGAACATTTCAGGGAATATGCGTTCAGTTTAATGTTATACTGTGTATCAGTAAAGTTTCCTTCTGTTTTCTTTTTTCAGGGATTTTCCTACAGAAAAGTGAAAGGAAACTTAAGCTATTGGTTTCAAGTGAGAAAATACAGGGTGCAATCAGGAAGGTAGTCTGGAGGTTGTTGAGGGTTGAATTGTTGAGGGGCTTGCAGCCCCTGTTTGATTATTTGAAGGGATTGCTCCTCAAATTCTGGCTGCACCTCAGCCCCATGTTCCTGATCTTTGGCCACCTGGTGCGGAGTGGGGGGTTGGGGGGGTGGTGGGGGGGGGGAGTGCGAGGAGGGAGGAGGACTTTCTTGTAAGCTTGCTCCCGGGCCTGGCCAAGGTGGCCATTAACAGGTCCAGGCAGCGGGCGGGTGGGTGAGGGGGGTCATCCCTAACTGTCTGTCCCTCTTCCAAGGCCATGTTTGTGGCTGGGTGGCCCAGGAGAAGTTGCCTGCAGTGCCCACTGGTACCCTTGAGGCCTTCCGTGGCCAGTGGGTGCCATGGGGGCTGGAGTGCATTGTAAACCTGGAAACATGATTTTAATTTGATTCTGTAAGCTTCCTTTGATGTTTTCTTTGAGTTAAAGTGCCCCAGCAGGGGCTGTTTACCTCCCTTTTAATTAGTTCATTTTATTGATTTTTTTTGTTTTATTTAAAAGAGAACATAAAGTGGGAGTGCTTGAGGAGTCTGTGTTCCATGCCTATATAGAGCGCCAGAGGATGCATCCCCTGTTTGATTTTTTTGATCATTTGAGGTGGATGATCCTCTAATCCTGGGTTGCACTTCAGTCCCACATTCCTGATCTTTGCCCACCGGGTGCAGAGGGGGTTGGCAGATCAGAGGATCTACTTGTGGGTCTGGTCCAGAGCCTGGCCAACATGCCCGTTGACAGGTCTAGGCAGCAGACCACGGAAGGGTTGTCATAATGTAGACCCTAGTCTACAGCTATGTTCACAACTGGGTGTCCTCGGAAGGGAGCACAGAGTGTCCACCCATATGCTTGAGGCCTTCTGTGGCCAGTGGGTACTGTAGGGGCTGGAGTGTATTGTTAGCCCCAGCAACACCATTTTAATTAAATCAGATAAGATTCCTTTGGAAGTTTTATTTTTTGTTACAGTGCCCCTTTAAGGGGCTGTCAACCCTATTAATAATTTATTCGTTCATTTTATTGGTTATTTACTGGTCTTAAAAGAGCATATAAAAAGGGACTGCTGGGACACTGGAGCATTGGTAGGTAGGAAGGAGACAGAGATATGTAATGCTGAATTCCGTGAGTAAATCTACTATCAAGAGAAGGATCTGTCTCTAATTTCATACTTCACCATCTGGCTTGGATCAGTTTAACACTGGATGGGGAGGAAGGAGGAATGACATCAGCGTCAGTGTTTTGGGAATGAGGGAAAGATAGAGATGCACTTTAGGGGAGAGGGGAAGCAGAGAGCTGTGCTTTGCGAAAGATGTGGCAGGTTAATTTGCTGAAAACCTAAATATTTTTGGGAGGGAAATTCAACATCAGCCTAAATGCCAAACATCCATGAAAGGATCAGCCAGTCATTATAAACTGCATGTTGATATGGTGCTCAGTGCTAAGTGCTAAGTGCAGCAGATTTTCTCTAAGTAAGGATGTGAATGAACCACATTTCACAACAGCCCAACAGTTTCATGGGCATTTTCCTTTTAATGACAATATATATCCGGGTTCCTTTCTTTAAAAACCCCTGAATTCTAATTCCGCAGTGGGATTTGAACTACGTTCTCTGTTGTTAGGACAGATGATGCATGCCAGGCAGATCAAATCCATGAGGGAAACCTGATCATGCGGTCACAATTATGTTGCAATTTGTTTTATTTTGAGATGTATTCCCTCACTTCAGAAGTAATAAGACTACCAAGACTTCAGAGGTTTTTAGAAAACGTAATTAAACATTTATTAACAAAAGCAAAGATTTCAAGCACATACGTAGATCTACAAATTACTACTACAATAACTCCTAAAACTCATAATTAACCTGGCTCCCAGTTACACTCCTGGTAAAGCTACAGTAAAACCAAATAGATTTAAACAGACACAGGCAAAGCAACACCCTGGACAGTGATATTCAAAGTGAGTTTTCTCAGCTTCGGTTCCTGTGGACAGCACCTTGATGCACAGAGGCTGGAGGCTTTTCATACTTGTTAGAGCTTAGAATTCCTTCTCCTCTGACACATAGCCTCATCTCCTTTATACATGTTTCTCCCTTTTTAATGCAAATTCCATTGTCCTGATATGTCTTTGGAACTTTACATTTCTTGTAATATAAATCTTTTCATGGTATTCATATTATCAGTAACCTTTGGGAAAAATAAACGCACTGCTTGGCTGAGTATCTCTGGCTAGGTGTAATATCTGACCATCTCTTTGAAATTCAAACTACCCTAATTTATCTAAAAATGCAAGTTTTCCTCACACTTCACATTCTAAAACTTCAGCCATGTTTATATATTTAGAATTTCAAACCTAGCTTCTTGTTGATGACTCAAAGCCTCCAGACCAGCTGTCTCCAATTCAACTAAAACCCCCACAAACACACACATACACACAGAGAAACTATCCAAACCCCACTATTAACCTACCTTTACAATAAATCATAAAAATATGATGAGACTTATTATATTTTCATGACACAGTTTAGTCCACTAACTCAGTAAAATAACCACCAGGCCACTGTACCCAGTGCGCATGATAACTGTGTGACACACATGAATAAGGAGGCCTATTATTCCTACACTGTGGTAATGAAATACAACTTCTGCCACAATATAATGCATATCAAGCCACACTTATTTGTGTTAATTATGATGGTTTAATTTGGTGCCAGTTAAATGTTACACAGTTCTTTGAAGAAGAGAGATTGTATAGTTGGCTGCTAAGCAGAGCCATTACAGATGACATCTCTTCTCAATCCTGAACCCTAGCAGAGATGCAGTGAGACACATGGGGAACCAACAGATGCTTGAGCAATTCAGGATCAGATTCTTGGACCAGGAGGAGAGAGAGCTGGACAATATTTCTCCAAGAAAATCAGCAGTTTGTCAACAACCTGTTTTAAATTGCCGCTAAATTGTCAAAAGGTAGGCTTGATATCCAGTACTGGGCAAGTGGGAATTTCGTCCAGCTAAATATTGGAAAGACTGAATTCATTGCCTTCATTCTACACCACAAACCATGTTCCCTAGCCCCCAACTCCATCTCTCTCCCTGGCAGCTATCAGAGGCTCAACCGCATTTTTCACAAACTTGGTGTCATATTTGATCCAGAGATAAGCTTCCAGATCACATATTCACACCATCACCAAAACTGCCTAGTTTCATCCCTGTAACATCATCCAGCTCTGCCCCGGCACAGCTCGTCTGGTACTGAAACAGTTACTTCCCCAATTTTTGGCTTTCATTCGTTAATTTTTTAAATAAAATTTGTGTCCATTGAGGTAACCTAAACATTGGTGAAGTAAGCAGTTTTTTTACTTTTGTCTCCTGGTTCCACCTTCATGCACCTAGGTCAGGATTAGTAGTGATCAAGTAAATCTACTTTCACTCTGCCCAGGGTTGTGTCTTTGCACCAACCTCAGACAGAACACTTCCTTACACTAGAGTAAAGATGTTTCCACTTCATAGATGACCCATCATGTGGCCTCTCTGAGAGTGCCAACTCTTTCCAAACCAGGAGACATTTTGTGTGTGAGCACTTGATTAAGAGGTGTTCTAATTGCAGTGTTTACCATGAGTGAAGGAGTTGATAGGGTGGGGAGAGATAAAGTATTTCCTCAGATGGGAGGATTCAGAACAAGATGGCACGATTTTAAAATTAGAGCTGGGTTTCAGTGGTGACCTCAGCGAGTACTTCATACAAAGAGTAATGGAAACCTGGAACACTCTTTCTCAAAAACAGCTATTGAGGTTGGGAGTCAACTGAAAATTTCAAAGTTCAGATTAATAGAATTTTGTTAGGTATTGGCATTAAGGATCAGCGAGTAGATGGCATTACGTTACACAGCAGTCATGATCTAATTGAATGGTGGAACAGGCTCAAACAGCTTAAAGGCAATCTGGAGGCAATGGGTCAGAACTGTTCAAACTCATTTTATATGGGAGGTTATTGCCCAAACAGTCAGATCTTGATTCAGACCCACAGATAAAAGGGCACTGATTTAATTAATTGGGTAAACCAGTTCTCTAAAGGGCATATCTTAAATGTTTGCGTCAATGAGATATGAGGGTAGATTTTCTGAGCTCTTGCCTGTGTAAGTGACCTGGTCCGCAGAGAGTGTAGATCAAAAAATATCAGAGGAGCACACCTGCCACTTATGTTTACAGCCCAACTACCTAACAATGCTCAATTTTAAAGAAAATTGCTTGTAGGGTCGGATATTTTCCAGAAGAGGCAGGATATGCTGCAATTTTTATATTCTGTGCAGCATTGCATCTTCTACTTACACAAGTAGGAATCTTTAACAGCATTAAAAAGAGTAATAATAAAACCAGCAATAATGAAACGAGTTTATTCCCATGGATAAGTAATCTCTGGGTTATCTGGGTGAAGTCCCTTGCCACAAGTGATTAGCATGTTACAATCAAATGTGCCTTCAGAGAGTCCAACAGGAGGAAGACCAAACATCTTATCACTATGGTAACTAATCTGTAAATTGGAGAACATCCTTCTATTTGATTCTAATATAGCTGGTCTAAAGGAATTTTAAAAATATTGCTGTACTTGATGAATGATTTTTTGCAAAAGTGGTGACATTTTGCATCTTAACTGTGTAAATTGGATTGTTAAAATGAAATAGATTGAAAGTTCACTGAAAACAGTATTTGTTTGGCTTTCCTCATCAGCTGTGTTCTCTTGTGTGCTCAGCTATTAATATTTTCAGATCCTGACATAATCTCCTTAAAGTGTATTGGGTTCTTCCTGGAACATAAACAGTAAATGCTGGAAATACTGAGGAGTTCTGGCAGCAGCCATGGAGAGAGTGGGAGAAACAGCTTCAGTCCTGTGGCCTGTTGTAAGGGCTCTTTCTAGGATTTTTGACAGTAGTGGCACCCAGGGAGATAACATGTGCCTCCATCGATCTGGATTTATTGTTCAGCTTTCTGCGCTGTCTGCTGTTGTATCACTTTGACAGCCTGCTGGAAATATTGATACCATTCCCTCCATTTGTTGTATGCTTATGCGCACCACCCCCCCCCCCCCCCCACCTCAATGTGTGAGTGAATCCACTCAAGACAAATGAGGGGGCAGGGACAGTCTTACGGAAAGCAACTCATATGGTTACTTATGACACAGAAGGGGGGCCACTCAGCCCATTGAGTCCATGCTGGCTCCCCATGGAGTGATCCCACTGCCCACTTTATCCTCGTGGCCCTACAAGTTTATTTCCTTCCAGCATCCAATTTCCTTTTGAAATTATTGATTATTTCCACTTGCATCACCTCATGGGTAGCAAGTTCCAGGTCATTACCACTTGTTGCACTAAAAAAAAGTTCTTCCTCACATTTCCCTTGCCTCTCTTGCCCAAAATCTTAAATATGTGTGCCCTAGTCCTTGTACCATCAGCTAATTGCAGAATCACATAATCTTAATGGCACAGAAGGAGGCCATTTAGCCCATCATATCTGCACCGGCTCTCCAAATGAACATTATGACCTAGTGCCATTGCCCTGCCTTTTTGCCATACCCCTGCACATTGTTTCTATTCAAATAATCACCTAATGTCCTCTTGAATGTCTCGATTGAACCTGCCTCTACTGCACTTACAGGCAATGCATTCCATACCTGAACCAATTGCTGTGTGAAAAAGTTTTTTCTCACATCATATTTGCTTCTTTTGCTAATCACTTTAAATCTGTGCCCTCTTGTTCTTGATTCTTTTACAAGCGGGAACAGCTTCTCCCTATCTACTCTGTCCAGCCCCCTCATGATTTTGAACATCTCTCTGAAGTCCCCTCTTAGCCTTCTTCTCTTCAAGGAGAACAGTCCCAACCTCTCCAACCTATCCTCATAGCTGAAGTTTCTCATCCCTGGGACCATTCTTGTAAACCTCTACTGCACTCTCTCCAATGTGTTGACATCCTCCGTATATAGAACTGTACACAATACTCCAGCTGAGGCCTAATGAGTGCCTTATATAAATTCAGCATTACCTCCTTGGTCTTGTGCTCTATGCCCCCATTAATAAAGCCCAGGATACTATATGCTTGATTAACTGCTCTCTACACCTGTCCTGACACCTTCAATGATATATGCACATGTACATCCAGGTCTTTGTGCTCCTGCACCCCTTTCAAAATTTCACCCCTTATTTTATATTGTCTGTCCATTTTCTTCCTACCAAAATCCATCACCTCACACTTCTCCGCATTGAAATTCATCTGCCATCTATCTGTCCACTCCACCAACTTGCCTATGTCTTTTTGAAATTCTACACTATCCCCCTCACAGTTTACAACATTCCCAAGCTTTGTATCATCCGCAAACTTTGAAATTGTCTCCCTGATGGCACATTTGATTGTAACACAACAAGATCTAGATCATTATTATATATCACAAAAAGCAAGGGCCCCAAAATCAGACCCCTGGGGAACTCCACTACAAACCTTCCTCCAGCCAGAAAAATACCCATTGACCATTACTCTCCGCTTCCTATTTTTTAGCCAATTTTGTATCCATGTTGCTACTGTCCCTTTTATTCCATGAGCAATAACTTTTCTCACAAGTCTATTGTGTGGCACTGTATCAAATGCCTTTTGAAAGTCCATGTACACCACATCAACAGCGTTATCCTCATTGACCTTTTACATTATGTCTTCATAAAACTCCAGCAACTCAGTTAAAAATGATTTCCCCTTTAGAAATCTATGCTGGCTCTTCCTTATCAACCCATATTTTTCCATGTGACTATACATTCTATCCCAAATAATTGTTTCTAGAATTTTGCCTACCACTGAAGTTAAACTGACTGGTCTGTATTTGCTGGACTTATCCTTACAACCTTTTTTGAACAAGGGTGTAATGTTTGCAATTCTGCAGTTCTCTGGCACTGAATCTTCCCCTGAATCTAGGGAAGACTGAAAAATTATGACCAATACCCCTGCAATTTCTACTCTTACTTTACTTCAATATCCTTGGATGCATCTTGTCTGGTCCCAGTGCCTTTGTTTAAGTGATGACAGGTTATTCAATACTTCCTCCTGATCGATTTTGAACCCTTCAGTGACAGAGTTTCCTCATCTGTCACCATGGACTGGGTAGCATTTACCTCCTAGGTAAAGACGATGCAAAGTATTTATTTAATACCTCAGCCATGGCCCCTTCATCCATGTATAAATTCCCTCTTAGGTCCCTAATTGGCTCAACTCCTCGTTTTTCCACCCTTTTTATTTATATTCCTATTGAAGACTTTGGGATTCCCCTTTATGTTGGCTGCCAATCTTTTCTCAGAATCCCCCCTTTGCTTCTCTTTGCTTTTTCACCTTCCCTCTGAACCTTCTGTACTCCTCTTGGTTCTCTGTTGTATTTTCTACCTGACACCTGTCATAAGCACAATTTTTCTTTTTTATCTTAATTTCTATCTCCTTTTTCATCCAGGGAGCACTGGATTTGTTTGCCTTACCTTTCCTCTTCGATGGAATATACCTTGACTGTGCCCGACTAATTCTCTTTTGAAGATAGCCCATTATTCAGCTACAGTTTTTCCTGCCCATCTTTTGTTCCAGTCTAACTGGTCCAGGTCCATTCTTGCCCCATCGAAGTCATCTCTCATGCAGTTAGTTATTCTTACACTGGGTTGCCTATTGTTCTTTTCTATCATCATCCTAAAACATACAATAAAATGGTCACAGTCTCCTAAATGTTCCCCTACTGACACTTAATCTACTTGGCCCACCCCATT
This sequence comes from Carcharodon carcharias, assembly GCF_017639515.1. Lineage (NCBI taxonomy): Eukaryota > Metazoa > Chordata > Chondrichthyes > Lamniformes > Lamnidae > Carcharodon > Carcharodon carcharias. The sequence continues at coordinate 153,068,526 of NC_054477.1, forward strand.
TCCAAGAACCAGGTCCAACAGTATGTCTTTTCTTGTTGGATTGGACACATACTGCTGTAGAAAATTTTCCTGAACACAATCGAGGAACTTTTGCCCCTCTCAGCCCTTTACATTACTACTGCCCCAGTCTACTTTCGGATAATTAAAACCTCCCATTAAAACTACTCTTTAATATGCTTTATGCATTAATAATGCTTGCATCTCTCTGCAATTTCCCTGCAGATTTGTTATTCAATGTCCTTCTTACAAGTTGTTGGCTTATAGACTACACCAAGCAATGTAATTGCACCCTTTTCGTTCCTTAGCTCTAGTCTAATAGATTCTGTCCTTCTGGAACATCCTCTTTCCCCAGCACTGTAACGCTCTCCTTACCCAACACTGCCACCCCTCCTCCTTTCCTTCCTTTCCTATCCTTTCTGAACACCTTGTACCTGAGAATATTTAACACCCGATTCTGCCCTTCCTTGAGGCAGGTCTCTGTTATCGCCACAGCACCATATTTCCACATGGCAATCTGCGCCTGTAACTTCCCAATTTTATTTACCACACTCCGTGCAATCACATCCTTGCATAGTAACCCTGACTTAGATATTGTTACTTTCTCCCTCACCCCAACTTCACCTATTAACTTACTATTCTCTATTGCAGAATTGTTACAGCACAGAAGGAGGCCATTTAGCCCATCGTATCTCCACCGGCTGTATGTAAGAGTTATTTACCTTGTGCCACTCCCCTGTTTTCTCCCCAAAGCCCTGCACAATCTTCTTTTTCAGGAAAGAACCCAGTTCCCTCTGGATTGCCTCAGGCCACATGGAGTTCTGACTTGATGGAAGTGTTTCTTGTATTTTGCAATGGGTCGCTTACAGCAAACTGAGCAACCACCCATAATTTAAAACATTTAAAGGCTAAAATCATAGAGAGAGTGGGTCAAATTTCACTGCCAATATAACAGTGAGGCGAATGACACTTGCCTGTGTTAGTATGTAAACGGTACAGGAACTTCAGATAAGGAGCAGATGGCACCATTAAATACAAAGTTGTTGCATGGACTGACCAGTAGATTTGTAAAAATTACATTTCACTCTTCTACCGTAAAGATTCATTGAACATCATGAAGTTGTGTATTTGTGCAGTAGATAGGAATTAAATCCACCACAGATATCTAAGGCTAGTAACTGTAAATACAAGCACGCATTTAATGATATGATAAGTGGTAATAACTGTCACTGAACTTCTGTAGGACTGAAAATTAGCTCTTGCATGTTTGAAGTCTCTTTCCTTCAGATTGTGAATTGTTTTAAGAAGATATTAAATACGGCAAAGGTTAGATTTAAAAATAAATCTTACCTGTCATTTCTGTCTCTTTTTTCTCTCTCTTACTCCAATCTTTCTTTTCCTCCCTCATATTAATGCAGCCCCCCCAGGATCATGTGCAGAGGTGGGAGGAGCTTTGTGATCGGGAAGTAAAGTGGAGACCCCGCCAACTTCCTCCGATTTAGCTCAGGGCAGCAGGCACAAGGGCAGCCTTCCTGCCTGGAGGAGAATTGAGGCCCTTCAGGGCTACTTAAATACCAATGGTAGCAGGAGTAGGCCTTTAACCAGTGGCTGGTGGGAGCCCAGACATGCAGGCAATCCACCAAGCAAAACCTGGCGGGTATTCCTGTGGCCTGGTGAGCAAGGCCCCTTCTACTCAGGGAGCCAAAGACCTACTGGAGACATGGGCTCCCCTCGGTGAAGAATCTCACTTGCCCTAAATTCTAACTCCCTTAACCTCTTGTCAGGGCCTCCATGCCTAGCATTGGTGAACTCACCCCACTTACCCTATTCCTGAGGCTCCATCACTGATTCTCTGCCTTGGCCGCACAGCAGCATAATAATGACCATTGCTCCCAATAGCACTGCTGCTCTTGGAGTGCTGCGAGCCTCACATGGGCTGACAGCTCCAGGAGGTGGGATATCCATTTTGCACCAGGATTTCTGGGAGGGACTTCCCCTCACAGGAGCTGGGAACCCAGGCGATGGGAAGGTAAGTGTCCGATTGGGACTTAATCCCATCCAGCCTCCCCAAAATGGCTGCAGTGTGGTAGCCGCCTCTTTTCCAGCTAGTGGATGGGACCCCCCCCCCCCACCCCCCCCACCACCGCCTACCCCCCGCGCCACCCCCCATCCCCACCTGCACCGCACACCACCCCCCCACCACCCCCCCAACCCCCCCAGCCGTGACCATTAAATCTGGGCCCTTCTTTTTTCTTTCTTTACCTCACCTGACATTGCATTCATCTCCTTTAATTCATCCTTCTGCTGTTTATTTCCCAATCCTAAAATCTGATTGTTTAAAGAGCAATCCCTCTGTTGGTTGCCCTGTTCACTCAGATCCCAGGTACCCTCATTCCCCCGCTGCTCACCCTTTCAGAACTTAGCAGGCAAATGTTCTTTGAGTTGATGTCATTAGATGCCCTGTGATGGCAAAATCTGTCCCTTCAAAAGAGCAAAAGGACAAATGCATGTATATCAGCTCAACTGAAGTCACATGGACACCATCTTATGTTATAATTCTTCTTTTTCAGTCCTTGCTTGGAGGCAGCTCCCATCCGCAGCATCGGGATCTCCAAGATGGGTAGGGCAAGGAGGCAGGCCCTGAATCAACCTCAGCCTCAGAATGGGAATTGAACTCCATGCTGTTGGCACCAATCTGTGCACACCAGCCATTCAGCCAACTGGCCGCCCAATTCGCAGTGACAACATACAAATGTTGTGGCCTGGAGCTGTGGATCATGATGGTAGAGGCTGCAATTTCTTTCTGTCACATGGCTGATCAGAAATCTCCCCTGCTCTTACTGCCTGTCATTGGCGTGTGTTGGAAGGATTTACAAGTTGATACTCAGCCTGTTCACCGCATTTTGAATGCACCTCTCTTGGCCATCATGTCCTGAAGTGGGCCTTGAACCCAGAACTTATGGCTCAGAGGCAGAGACTCATTGTGCCACAAGACCTCTTTCTAATGGTATAATCATGAGGTTTACAAGATTGTTATGTTTTGGGGCTGTGTCTTCAAATTAAAGGTAGAACAAAAGAGGCCGTGTGACCTGTTCTGAAGTCTGCCTGACAGTAAGCTTGGGCAGCTTGGTTGATAGCGACCAATAGGAAGGTTTAAAGAGGAGAGGCTGCTTGACTTTGTGAGCTACCACAGCCAGAAGTGGAATGGGGGAGACGGTCTCTAGCTGACGAGATGCACCCCACAGCCATCTAAGTATTCTGAGAAATTTGACCTGGTGTGGCAAAAGGGGAACAATATTTGGGCAAGGCTTTCCTGCTGGTATTAGATTAATGGAAAGCTCCGGAAATTAAGTAAGTGCCTGGATGCGATCACTCGAAGTTACTACAGGGCGAAATAGGGAAATGTGAACCCATTGGAAGCTGGGAGCAACATTGGACTGTTTGTTTAAGGACTGTAATTCCATAGAGAATGTGATGTTTAAGGAGAATGAAAAAGGAACATTCCTTTCTGTGGTTTAAAGTATAAGCCACCTATGAAAATAACGTTTAGTTAAAAATGTTTAGTCATTTGTTACTGTAAAGGTCTTAAAACGTGAATTCTTGACATCACTTTTTCAGCTATTAACTGAACATTCAAATTCCTTTTTAAAAGTTATCAGTCTCTATGGGGATTGTAACACTTATTAGTGATGCATTAATACCAGGCCATGCCATATCACTTACTGAAAAATAAATTATTAACTATTTAGCTAATAGAGGCCAGGCTTTCAATTTTGAACATAACTAGTTTAAGTATCTTTGTTGTGAGTTTTATTAAAATGTACTGGCCTCTTAATCTCTGCATATTTTACTTTGTGATCAGGATATTAAGTGGGATTTTCTTTGGAATTTTTCTCTCCAACTATTTCAAAATTAATTTAATGTATTACATTTTACTGATTATCCTACAAATAGAATTATAATAGACTCCAGCTGTGTAGTGTTAAGAACCTTAATGCCAACAGTAAAGTATCAGACAAGAAAGTGTGAAAATACCTTCCTGGCATGTTGTCAGTGCTTTTATGCTTGTGTAGACTGTGTGACTGCAGAGGTTAACCATGTCCACAACGACCCCTTCAATTGCCTTATTCACGGTTGCAGGTTATAAGGTGGGAATGACTCAGAGCGACGTGATCGTACAAATGCTTCGATACATTTTCACCACATTCCTCCCTTTGCGGTGTAAAAGGCACCAGTGTCCCTATTAAAATATCGGATGGATGAACCTGGTGTTCATGTGTTTATCAGAGGATTATAGAATGGTTACAGCACTGAAGGGGGACATTCAGCCCATGCGTGCACTTGCCACCTTTCTGCAAGAGCAACTCAGCTGGTCCCGCCACCCACCACCCCCCCCCACCCCCGACACTCCCCCACCCACCCACCCAGCCTCCACCCTTTCCCCGTAGCATTTATTTTCTCCCCAGGTGCTTATCTAATTCCCTTTTGAAAGACACAGTTGAATCTGCCTCCACCACATTCTTATGCAGTACATTCCAGATCCTAATTACTTGCTACCTAAAAAAAAAACTTTTTCCTCATTTTATGTATGATCGCAATGCCAACAATCGTCTCCACCCCTATAATGTACAGGTATCAAGTAGCCTTTTCAACAATATTCTTCTGTCCTGATAGATCAGCAACATTTCCTCACCATTTGGATATCTGAGGGCCCATTTTCCTTTGCTTTGTCCAAGGGGACCTCTTTTATGTCCTACAAAAAAAAAGTCAGGAAATAGTTGTGGGGGGTGGTGGGGAGTGGATTCCTATGGCACCAGAGAAGTGATTTTAACCCACTGATCCAGGTGGGAACATGGAGCCACCATTAAAATTGTTTCTGAAAACTTACTGCCCTCTTCCCGTTCGATTCCAGCCCACTGCCACCTTAACTGGTTCCTTTTATTTTAATGTGGTCCAGGAGCTGCTTGAGTCATGTGATAGCCTCATTTATAGATGGATTTTGGAGCCCTTTGATATCTTTAGGATCTCGGAAGCACTTTAACTGCCAACTGAGTAGGGTGCCTGCCAAGGCCATTCTACTCAGTGATACTTTGTCTGCAAGAAAATAGATAGTAAAAAAAGGACTTGCATTTATGTAGCACATTTCACACTCATAGGATGTCCCAAAGTGCTATATAGCCGATGTTGTTTGTTGGATAAATTGGGCCAGGACAATGGCGATAGGTCAAAGGTAATGGGGTGGGATTTTCCACCCTGCCTGCTGCCAGGATCATCCAGCCTTGCCAACATTCAATGGACTTTTGTCTGGGCCGCCAAATATCCATGGAGGGTCCTGCCACGATGGGGCTTGAAAATCCCAGCCTGACAATAGCACTGAAGATTTGTGCTGCAGAATTTGCTGTGCCCCTAGCCAAGCTGCTCCAGTACAGCGACAACACTGGCATCTACACAGCTATGTGGAAAATTGCCCGGGTATGTTTTGTACACAAAAAGCAGGACAAATCAAACCTGGCCAATTATTGCCCCATCAATCTACCCTCGATCATCAATAAAGTCATGGAAAGGGTCACCAACTGTGCCATCAAGTGACACTTGCTTCTGTTCACTGACACTCAGATTGGGTTCTACTAGGGCCACTCAGCTCCTGACCTCATTTCAGCCTTGGTTCAAACATGGGCATAAGAGCTGAACCCCAGAGGTGGGGTGAGAGTGACTGCCCTTGACATCAAGGCTGCATTTAAACAAGTGTGGCACCAAGGAGCCAGTGGCAATCAGTGGGAAAGCTCCCTACTGGTTAGAGTCATACCTAGCATGAAGGAAGATGGTTGTGGTTGTTGGAGTTCAATCATCCCAGTTCCAGGACATCACTGCACTAGTTCCTCAGGGTAGTGTCCTAGGCCCAACCATCTTCAGCTGCTTCATCAATGACCTTCCTTCCATCATCTGGGGGAGATGATGGCATTGTGATATTGTCACTGAATTAGTAATTCAGGGACCCAGGGTAATACTTTGGAGACCTGGGTTCAAATCCCACCGCAGCAGATTGTGGGATTTGAAGTCTAATAATGAAAATGAAACTATTGTCAATTGTTGTAAAAACCCATCTGGTTCACTAATGTCCTTTAGGGAAGGAAATCTGCCATCCTTACTTGATCTGGCCTATATGACTCCAGGTCCACAGCAATGCGGTTGACTCTTACATGCCCTCAGAACAAGGGCAATAAATGCTGGCCTAGCCAGTAATGCCCACATTCATCCCATGAATGAATAAAATATAAGGTCAGAAGTGTGGACGTTTGCTGAAGTTTGCACAATGTTCAGCACCATTCGCAACTGCTCAGATACTGAAGCAGTTCATGTCCAAATGAAGTAACACCTAGACAATTTCCAGGCTTGGGCTGACAAGTGGCAAGTAACATTCATGCCACCAGGCATTGACCATACCCAACAAGAGGGAATGTAACCATTGGCCCTTGACATTCAATGGCATTACCATCACTGAATACCCCAACTGTCAACATCCTTCATGTTACCATTGACCAGAAACTGAACTGGGCTAGCCATATAAGTACTTTGGCTACAAGAGCGGGTCAGAGGCTAAGAATCCTGTGGCAAGTAACTCATCTCCTGACTCCCCAAAGCATGTCCACCGTCTACATTCACAAGTTAGGACTGTGACGGAATATTCTCCGCTTGCCTGGATAAGTGCAGCTCCATTAATACTCAAGAAGTTCAACACCATCCAGGACAAAGCAACCCGCTTGATTGGCACCACATCCACAAACATTTACTCCCTCCACCACTGACACACAGTAGCAGTGTGTACCTTCTCCAAGATGCAACACAGGAACTCACCAAGCCTGTTTCAACAGCACCTTCCAAACCCATGACCACTACTATCTAGCAGGACAAGGACAGCAGACGGATGGGAACACCATCACCTGGAAGATCCCCTCCAAGTCACTCACCATCCCAACTTGGAAATGTATCGCCGTTCCTTCACTGTCACCGGGTCAAAACCCTGGAACTCTCTCCCTACCAATACTGTGTGTACCTACACCACATGGACTGCAGTGGTTCCAGAAGGCCGCTCACCATCACCTTCTCAAGGGCATTTAGGGATGGGCAATAAATGCTGACCCAACCAGTGACACCCACATCCCAAGAATGAATAAAACAAGTCCCCTGCTTTTTTTCAAAATACTGCCATGGGATCTTTGACATTCACTTCAGAAGGCAGACAGGGTGTCAGTTTAATATCTCATCTGAAAGATGGAATCTCTGAGTTGACCTTTAACCCGGAAGCAGTACAATAAGGAACATGTTTAATTTCTTTAAAATGGAAGTGGAATCTGTAATTGTTTTTAAGAATGTTTGAAAAGGACTTTTAAGAGTTTGCATTAATTGTAATTTTCTTGGATAATCACAGAATCACAGAAATTTAACTGTACAGAAGGAGCCCATTCGGCCCATCGTGTCTTCACCGGCTCTCCAAAAGAGCATTATGACCTAGTGCTATTGCCCTACCTTTTTCCCAGACCCCTGCACATTGTTTCTCTTCAAATAATCATCTAATGTCCTCTTGAATGTCTTGATTGAACCAGCCTGCACCACACTTCCAGGCAATGTATTCCAGACCCGAACCACTCGTTGTGCGAAAAACAATTTTCACATCTGCTTCTTTTTCGATGTGAAATATTGGTTCATGTAACATGATGACCGTTAACCTGGAAGCAGTACCAACAGTTAGGAAGTTAAGATACAGATGCCGTGTGGCCAGGCACAAAGGAGAGCTACAAGCAGAGGAGCTGGTGGGTGAAGGGCTAAGTGCAGACATACAGAGATAGCAAACGGAGACAGGAAGAGAATTCTTGTGGGAGAAGAAGCAAATCATTTTCAGGAACAGGTCAGTTTTTTTTTTGTTTTGGGGAACAGGAGACAGGAGCTCTCTCAGGTAATGTGGGAGCTGACTAAAAAGCTGGAAAGCTGTGTGAATAGCTCAGAGATGCTAAAGAGGCTAAGTGTTTTCCCAGAAGTGACCAAACCATGAACTGAGGTGTTATTAATCGGTCAGTTAAAAAGGAACTCTGGAAAGCTACACCATCAGGACTGTCGTAACATGAGGGAGAAAGTCTTCGCAGAAGTTTACTTTGCTGATGATAATCATACCCATAAAATTCAAAGGTGAAAGCCGTTGTTGTATAAGAGTCTTGACTTCATAGTCAAATAAATAAATAAACCCTGCATAAATAAAGAACCACATACTGTGGAACTATGTAGCCACGTAATGCCACATTTGTGCCGGGAGTGATGTGAGTGCTTGTGGTTGCACAAGACATATCTTTGACGTATTAACCATTTAAAGCAAAATTTACCTTTTTATTTGAAGTATCATTTGCCTATTCATGTTTAATTTGTGTTGGTTCAGATTCATGCCAAGTAAAAGCCAACAAAAGTGGAATCTTCTTGCTTATGTCTTCATTTGAGAGTCATTCAGTAAATTTGGTTATTTTGGTTTGTGACTCCCCCACGGGAATTGTAGCACATTCAACAGTGCAGTATTCCCCCAGTAAGGCACTGGAGCATGAGTCTTGATTTTGGTGCTCAAGTCCTGGAGTGGGACTTGAACCTAAAACCTTCTGGCTTTCCTTTCTTGAGATTTCCTTTGTGGGGCCATGATGAGTGAGAATGTTTCTCTGAGACCCATGAGGAAAGTCTGGACCTCTTCTATCCTCCGCTTTCCCACCAGGAACACCTATAGATATTGGGCTTTGTTTCTTGACAAAGGCTCACTCAGATTGAAGGATCTGAGAGAAGTCCAGTTGCAAACTTTTGAAGCTTCAGCAGAATGAGCATCAAACCTGGATTCCCTCCGCTTAGTAGTTTTTTTTTTAAGTTCATTTTACAGGATGTGGGTGTTGCTGGCTGGGCCAGCATTTATTGCCCATCTCTAATTGCCCTTGAGAAGGTGGTGGTGAGCTGCCTTCTTGAACCGCTGCACTCCATGTGGTGCAGGTATACCCACAGTGCTGTTAGGAAGGGAGTTTCAGGAGTTTGACAGAGTGACAGTGAAGGAACGGCTATATATTTCCAAGTCAGGTTGGTGAGTGACTTGGAGGGGAACTTCTAGGTGGTGGTGTTCCCATCTCTCTGCTGCCCTTGTACTTCAAGATGGTAGTGGTCATGGGTTTGGAGGGGGATCCAGGGCCATGGCCATTACCACTGGTGTAGCAGCGAGTGACTTTGCTCTACCCATTTCCAAACATTGGCACCAAACAAGAGGCATTCCAGTGCCAGAGGTACACCAGACCTTTACACCAGAGCTGTTAAAAAGACCTAAACCCAACATTGAGGTTAGGTGCAGTACCCTTCAGGTGCATGCTGCCTGATGTAACTCCAACTGGAGAAGGAAATATGCCTTTAAATATGGAATTGCTTTCCTAAGCCACCCTATTTCCTCTCTCTCTGCTCCTTTAAGACACTGCTTAAAGTCTACATCTCTCAACAAGGTGCTTTTCACTTGTCTCAGTATCTCCTTATTTCTCTGCATTGCCTCTGCCACATCCTCCTGATTCAAGGGGACGACTAGTGAGCAAACACTAGTTTCCTCCTTGAAGCCAGGTCCACAAGCATTCAGGCAAGGTTCCTGCAAAATCAAATTCAATAGACTAGACACTGTGTCTGGATGGCCAAAAACCATCTCCCTCGCCAGGTCCTGTTTACCAGCTCTCAAATGACCAACGTTCCAGGAGAAGACAAAGAAAACACTTCAAAGACACTCTGAAGCTCTCCTTGATGATAGGAGCATTGACATTAATGTCTGGGAGGAGCTTACTACTGGCCTTTCAAAATGGTAAAACTTGTCCATCAAGCTGCATCAGGCTTCGAGTCACAACATCTTAATGATGAGACAGAGTAGCGGCAGAGAAGGAGAGAAAAAGAAGCAAATCCTGCATTCTGGATCATCGGACCTCCTGCCCAGCTGCCCAAATATCTGCAAGTGAAGCATCAGCCTGTTCAGCCAAATGACGACCCATGGCAGAAACCTGCCACCCAGAGTAGATGTCACCCTCGAATCAGGGACAGCCGTTGATGATGGAGCGTGGTGTCAAATTTGTTTCTGATAAAGTTCCTGTGAAATGCCTTGGGATGTTTTACTCCATTATTCTTGGAATGTTTATTACATTTTATAAAAGTAGAATTACGGTCAAAGTTCAGCCCTGACCTTATTGAGTGGCAGAGTAGGCTTGAAAGGCAAAATGGCCTACTCCTGCTGCTACTTATGTTCTTGAAGGCATTATACAAATACATGTTTCATCCTCCTTCCTCCTAGATATTCTGAAAAAAGACATAAGGATGCTTTGCACCTCTACTCTATAACCTCTCACAAGGTTGGCCACATAACTAAACAGTCTAGAACTTCCTCCACATGTTATATTTAATCCATAGGCAAAGCCATTGCAGTTACCCCACAGCCTTGCCTGTGGGATAAAGGTAAAGTGTGGAGAATTTCCATTTGACAATGTTCGGCATATATAATATTATTCTTATTTTGTAACCCAAGATTCAATGGGACTTTATACAGTACACTTGCAGAGCTCATATAACCCACTGCAATGGCACATAACCTAGAAAGCCCTGCAGGCAGGAAACACAAAAGCTGCCCCAGGTGAATAAGTAACATTACAGTTTAGATTTCTGTACAACACCACTGTGGTTCAGGGCACTTGCCAGTGGATTGTGTTGGTAAATATTGGTGTGTGTAGCTTTTAAATAGCATTGAGATTTCATTTAACAGGAACTTAGTTAATGGAGTATATTCCACTTGCTGTGAAGTTTACATATCATAATATTTCTATTTGATTTAATGGTCTCTGCAGGATACACAATAATCATTTCATCTACCCAGATCTAGAATGTTGGGTTAATTTGCACTTTTGTTACCTTAGGGGTGCAAATGCCTCAATGGCATCAATGATTACTGGTCGCATGCAGTCTATTAAAGTAAACATTCCTTACAAACTGAATTATATACTTCCTATTCAGCCTTCAGACATCTTTTATGTCCCATTAACCTTTTACAACATTTGTCTGGCAAATTGCTGTTTCTGTTGGAAGTCCAACTACAAAATACTGCAGTTGATGAATTGATTTGTTTAATTGAGAACTGACTCACTCTTGGAAAATTCACACTTGTTGATGTGGGATCATGTTACCTATGAGAACATAGCAGAGGAAAGGCTTGGAGATCCCACAGAATGTATATGTCCTGCCCTGATGCCTGTAGAGACTGATAACTTAAAAGAAAGAAATTCGAACTTACGATTGACAGTGGAGAGGATGACACAGAAAGATTTCACATTTTAAGACTTTCATTGTAGCAAGCAGGCAAAAAACTCGATTGACTAGATGGTGCTTTTGTAGGCAATTTATACTTTTAACTGCAGAACATAACTTTCCCCTTTTACATTTAACACAATGAAAAAACCCAATTCACAGATACACTTTATACTTTCCCTTAAGTAGACATTTGATATTCCCGAACCCAGTCCAAAATGATTCTTAGCTCCTGAGGATTTTCTTCCATTCTTTTCTTTTCCCAACCTGATAATTTTTAAAGGTGAGAGCTTCTCCTGGCGATTCTCTCACAAGCACAAACTAGGTGAATCTTCCAGCCTTGTTTCAAATCCTCAAAAATTTGGTATTTTCAAACCGAGCACGAGCTCCCGTCTACATTCCTGTGTAGTGAACCACAGAAATTCTTGACCTCTGGCTATTCTGCCTCTCCTATGTCTTAGCAGGCTAACTGTGTCTGAATTTAAGAAGTATCTTTACGAAAGCTTGCAAATCGATCTTACAAATAGTCTCCTAAGAACTCTCCCCGCTCTCAGCCCACCTCCTTGGCAATGTGAATCACATGGGTCTTGTATCCAAGTGGAAATGCTGATTTGCTATTCTTTAGACCCCAAATCTATTCAATCATGGAATTAAATGTACAGTTCAAAGTATAACTGTTTACCTTACTTTCTCAATACTTGCTGGGACTTTGGAAAATAGCATTCGAACCACAGTAAACACAGGTGGTGATACCATTGTCTCCAAGTATGAACACCTTACACATTCTTTCTAGCAAAACAACTCGGACCTTCCATTATCAGTCATGTCATCCAGCCATGTTGTTAGGCAAACTTCAGAACAGGTTGCCTGAACCCTTTCATTTAAACCTAACTTAAATACATAGTCATAAAACGTAACAATCTAATAAACCCTATATGTGTAACAATCCTCATAGTCCTCCAGTGGAAAGAATACTTTTGCACAGATAGGCTCTCACATGAAGGATATTTAGATTTTTAACAAAACTAGAATTATAATTTCTTGACTATGTTGCGTGCAAAGCATACCTTGTAGACAGGAAAGCCATTTCGTCATCCAAGTGATTGTGCTTTGAGCTTTATTTAAAAACTGTGGTAACACCTTTTTTCCATAACTAATGGACATAATTACCTGGCCAAGTCTTAATATTTCAGAACTGCAGCCGACAGTCAGGTAAATTTTTTTTTTTTCAGCTGCTGATTGCTCTGTTAAGAATTTCCAACTTTTTGATTTTTTTCCTTGGTGTGAGTTTTTCCTTTCTCTCTTATTTTATATGCTCCAATTACATTGATTGCTCATGAGACATCAACCAGAAAGTGTTGATTTTAGGTAAACCTAAAAATATAGCAGATGTTGAAGATACAAGCATTCACCTGCTCTCCAACACTCGACACTGATGCACTCAGCTGGACACATCACTCCATGCATGTTTGATTTTATTCGCTTTATGTATGCTTCTTCATCAAGTTGAGAGCGAATGATGCTTCAGAGTGCAATATTATTTTTGCCCTGACTTTTAATATTGGATACTCCCAGGTCAGGTAGAACAAGGGTAAAATTTAAAGTTGAACTCCATTCTATTCCAAGAAGTGCAGCGATCAATGACATTTCCTCATACTTGTCCACCCTATCTCATTGCTGAGCCAGAAGGTTGTGGCCTCAAGTGCCACTCAGGTACATAATCATCATCAGTGATGGACACATCAATGCTGTACCACTAGCAGTGCTGTCAAATATATGAGACATAGGCACCACCTGCCCCCATAGATAAAAGATCTCACGGCACTACTTCAGCAAAGAGCAATGGCATTCCCTTGTGGTCCTGGTCACATGTATACCTCAACCAAAACCATTAACAGCTGAATAGCTGGTCATTTACCTCATTGTTTATTCGTGGGATCTTGCTGTGTGAAAATTGGCTTTTGTCTACCTTACAACAGTGACTACACTTCTAAAGTACGTTATTGGTTGTAAAATGCTTTTGACGTGTCCAGAGGATTTGAATACAGCAGCCTTCTTTCTCATAAGATGATGGTTTGCACCATGGTCATCAACTATGTGTTAAGCATCGCTTGGTGTGGCTCAGGAACCCCACTTTCGCATGGCAGTGTCTCCTGCATTTGCTGCAGAGGAACACAATGGGCTGGGAAGGTACATGATTTGCTGGCCTCGGCCCTCTTCTTGGCTGGCTGAGCTTTTAGTTTCTACTCACCTCTTCCACATGGGCCTCCCCTCACCATTAATCCAATCAACATATCCTTCTATTCCTTTCTCTCTCATGTATTTATCTAGCTCTCTCTTAATTGGATCTATGCTATTTGTCTCAACTGCTCATTGTGGTACTGAATTCTGCATTCTAATCACCCTCTGGGTAAAGACGTTTCTCCTGAATTCCTTATTGGATTTATTAGTGACTATCGTATGCTTAAATCCTCTGGTTGCTGTCTCTCCCACAAGTGGAAACATCTTTTCTACATCTACTCTATCAAACCTTTTCATAAGCTTGAAGACATCTAACAGGTCACCCCTCAAGTCTTCTCTTTTCTAGAGAAAAGAGCCCCAGCTTGTTCAATCTTTTGAAATCGAACCCTCTTTTATAAGTTCTGTAAAATCACGTTTCCATGGGTTTCCTTGTGGCTGCATTTCAAATTGCTTTTGATTTCTTGTTTTCACCCTAAACTATAAGCCCAGCAGAGCAGATCAGCAGCTAGCCAAAAACCATGGTGTTCTCAACAGTTCATCTCCAGAGGCCACAGCTGTCAGTGACTGCCTCCCAGTTGTCAGTGTCGATGTTTGTAATCTTTATATCTCACTTGCAGATGTCCTTGTGGTGGAGGTTATGGATGCCCAGGAGGTCACGACTCAGTCGCCAATTCACCATACAGAAGGTTTTTTGGGTATGTGGCTGTCAACCATCAGATGAATGTGGCCAAGTCACTGCAGACATTGTTGGCCTAGCAATAAGTGTGTGCTGAATAAATTAGCATGCTCCTGGACCTCTGAGTTGCTGAACCTGTCCTGCCTCGAGATGCTGAATATATGGTAATATATGGCAGTATAATACAAATTCGTTACTCCTTTTATGACTTTTCTCAATGACCATTATAGGCGAAGAATCTCAAATAAGACTTTGTTTCATGTTATGTATTTACATCAGCTCAGAATAATGCCAACTCATACCATGACTGAAAATATATCTTCATTTAGGATTCAGAGAAACATCAAGTATAGAGGAACTTATCTATTGTTTCAGTTTGATTTGAAATGAGAGATTTAGAAAGACAATGTTATGAACTTGTGTAGTTTCAATAAAAAATTGTTCACAAACATTCTGCAATTTTCAGAAGCATTTTTCTGGAATAAAGTAAGCCAACCATGTATGTTATTCACCGAAATGTGATGCAGCCCTATTGGCTACAGCTATTGATGAAGCAATCACATTCTTCTAAACCTGACTGTGACAAGATTAATTATCCGTCTGCTTTTCTTCTTTCTCTAACATGAAATCTTCATTTCAGTAAATTAATTTATCAAATGAGTTAGTCTCTTAAACAAAATCATAAAAGCAACAGTTCAAAGAGTTATCAGGCTTCATGCAAACAGACAGTTATTTCATCCGTGCCAGCCCAAACATCAGCAACCAGCTGCCATCTGCCAGAGAAACAGAAAGAAATGGAGAACAAATCTAAATAAAACATCTTTGTTTTTTTTTAAATAGAACACTCATGGAAATACTGGCAGCTTGTTATAACCATCCATCTGTTTGTTATTTAATATGTGTGAATAGATGGGGTAATGAATTTGTTTTTAGAGCACTCAATAACAAGGGAGCACAAATATCCTTCGAACACACGGCAGTTTAAATGAAAAGATGCTCTTTTAAACCCACACAAAGCAAGTGACAAATAAACTTTCATGGTTGATTCAGACTTTACAAATTATTTACAGCGTAAAAAATAGTCCAACAGGTCAATGCTGGTATTTATGTTCCACATGGGCCTCCCCTCACCATTAATCCAATCAACATATGCTTCTATTCCTTTCTCTCTCATGTATTTATCTAGCTCCCTCTTAATTGGATCTATGCTATTTGTCTCAACTGCTCATTGTGGTACTGAATTCTGCATTCTAATCACCCTCTGGGTAAAGAAGTTTCTCCTGAATTCCCTATTGGATTTATTAGTGACTATCGTATGCTTAAATCCTCTGGTTGCTGTCTCTCTCACAAGTGGAAACATCTTTTCTACATCTACTCTATCAAACCTTTTCATAAGCTTGAAGACATCTAACCGGTCACTCCCTCAAGTCTTCTCTTTTCTAGAGAAAAGAGCCCCAGCCTGTTCAATCTTTTGAAATCGAACCCTCTTTTATAAGTTCTGTAAAATCACATTTCCATGGGTTTTCTTGTGGCTGCATTTCAAATTGGTTTTGATTTCTTGTTTTCACCCTAAACTGTAAGTCCAGCAGAGCAGCTCAGCAGCTAGCCAAAAACCATGGTGTTCTCAACAGTTAAGTTAGGGCAAAAAGTTCATTATTGAATGAGTTCACATAAGACTATAATATTTAGAATGGCCTGCTCTTCCAGGACCATTTGCACAATAAAGTTGGTTGATATTTTCCAAATTTCACACATGTAGCTCACATGTATTATTACCTTCCCTGATAAGAGCAGCGTAATGATGTCATAAAGCAAAGTACAACATCTTTCCAAATTGCATCCCAGAATTTGCTTGCTAATCACTATTGCTGGAAGAGTAAATTGGCCCATGACTTGGTGTCAAAATAATGGTGATTTTAATGGCTCTCATTTTTATTCAAGTGCAAGTGTTACAGCAACTTCAGGCAAGAACAGATGTGAAATTAAATGCCAGTGGTGAGCTTCATTGACAAACAAACCCACAGATGTTAGTGGTGACTGATATTGTACTCATTCTGGAATTGTTCATGTTAAATTCAGGGCCAGCAGAATTAAAGGAATTCTCTTTAATTAAGTGTTAATCATAATGGGAGCTTTATGAAGATGGAGACATCAGGAATAAGCATGAGCAAGTTACCCTTCGTACTAGTGGCTGCATTGAAATTGACCTTGGAGAAAATTCAAGCAAAACGTTAAGTGCTGTCGCTGCCATCAAATTGTAATCTTTAAAAAAATATATATTCTTTCATCGGATATGGGCATCGCTGGCAAGGCCAGTATTTGTTGCCGATCTCTAATAGATGGGGTAGGCCATTTCAGAGGGCAATTAAGAGTCACCTGCATTGCTGTGGGCGCTCGTGGAATGTATACACCAAGGGCACAGCCGGAAGATTAAAATGTACTAACATCACAATGTCGCACAATGCCAATTTATTTGGCGCAGCTACGCAACTCTGAAATGGCAGCCCCATTAACAATTCTTTGAGAAGGCAATATACTCCCCTGCAAGTATAGTCTGCTGCAGTAAAAAGCATTTATTTTCCATAAAATGTAACAACTTTATTATTCCAAACATTTCTGTGGACATGGGTCACTTGTTATGAATTTTTCAGAAGCTCAGGTTCAGTGGCACTCAACGGAGCCAGCTGGTGCTCTCACTGGGAGTGGAACACTCGGGAGATCGGTGTGATTTTTCAGACCATTGCAAATAATGGGCTTCTCCTTGGGAGCGCTTCACTGCAGAATCGCCACTTTTACGCAAATCACCTGGGACTTCTTCAGGCGATCTCCGATGGAGAATGGGCAGAACCCCATGACAAACTGGACATAAATGGTTAAAAAAAAAAATCAGAGTTTTAAACTGTTTATTCAAGGCTTTTCCACCAATGTCCTGATAAGGTTACAACTGGAGATTGGGCTATGGTAGGCCCAGTATGCTTTATCCCCCAGTTATAAGGAAAAATGGCGTGGGCCTTGTTATCACATAACCTCAACTCACAACATTAATCTTTATCATAAATGATAGCATCCTAATCTTGAGCTTGGCATTAGGCATATGACCAACTGGGGAGATGGTGGCACAGTGGTAATGTCAAAGGGCTAGTAATCCAGAGACCCAAGCTAATACTCTGGGGACACGGGTGCAAATCCCACCAGGGCTGGTGGAATTTGAGTTCAATTAATGAAAATCTGAAATCGAAAGCTCGCCTCAGCAATGGTGAGCATGAAACTATCGCCGATTGTTGCAAAAATCCATCTGGTTCACTGATGCTCTTTAGGGAAGGAAATCTGCCATCCTGTCGGCAGCTGATGAAGACACATTGGCTTCCTATGAAGTGTTGGCATATTCAGTGGTGGTGGTAGGGTGGGGTGGGGTGTGGGCGGGTCAAGAGAGAGGGAGATCATGGCAAGGGACTTAAGCAGGAGGGAAGGGTAGACTATATAACAAAGGGAACATCACCCTGGATCAAATTGTTAAATGTTTTATGCCTAGCTTCCTTAAAGCACCTGCTGGAAACAGCTGTTGAGCATCTGGATTGTTTCTTGGGTTGTGTGGGGAGGGGGCTGGTTGTGGAGTGGTTCTGGCTGCATTATGGCTAGGCATCCTCTGCGTCACATTTAAGACCTTAATAAGTTTCATGTGTCATTTGTGTGCTGGCTCATGGTTTGCTGTTTGCTGACTGGCTGGCTATATTTTGGCTTGGTGAGTGAGTCAGGTACACACAAGTTTCAGGCCCCTGCACCTGATAATGCAGAGACCCTGCCTTCATATTGTAGGTCATATCAGGAATGTGCACTGCATTCTTATAAACAGCACTTACTACTAGCACGTCCACCATTCCATAATACTTAAGAAGGATATTCTTGCCATAGAGGGAGTGCAACGAAGGTTCACCAGACTTGTTCCCAGGATGGCGGGACTATCCTATGAAGAGAGTTTGATGAAGCTGGGCCTGTACTCTCTAAAGTTTTGAAGAATGAGAGGTGATCATATTGAAAGCTACAAAATACTTAAAGACATAGATAGGATAGAGGCAGGTAAGACATTTCTAGAACCAGGAGACTCAGTTTCAAAATATGGGGGGAGCCAGTTAGGACCGAGATGAGGAGAATTTTTTTTACTCAGAGAGTTGTGAATCTTTGGAATTCTCTACCTCAGGGGGCTGTGGACGCTCAGTCATTGAACATGTTTAAAGCAGAGATTGACGGATTTCTAAATGTTAATGGCTTAGAGGGATATGGGATAGTGTGGGAAAAAGGCATTGAAGTGGATGATCATACTGAATGGTGGAGCAGGCTGAATGACCTACTCCTGCTCCTATGTTCCTATGTTAACCCATTTACTTCAAAAAATATCTTCCTTGAGACATTTTCAGAGCTAGAAATTTAAGATATCTTCATGATTAATTAGAGTCATAAATGACATAATTTTCATAATTAAATTGGGTTCATTATCAAAGAAGGAAATCCATCAAATTTTATCTTAAATTATGTATTCAAAATAATAATTGTTTGCATCTAGGCATTAGGTCGAAAGTAAGTAATAAAACTACCAGATTGCAATTGCTCCTAATTGCAAATGTTTAACAATATTTTTTGGTGGAAACAAGGACTTGCATAGATCAAAGATTTCTAATGTTTATAAATGTTATTTTTAAGTAAAGAATTAACCAAGTGTAGGTACAGCTGTGTTTTTTAAGTTATCATATATTAGAGCTTTGGAATGTGGTGGTTACAGCGATTAACACACTTGTACAAAAGTCATTGCAGTCATATAGAGAATAACTCTCCTCAGGACCCGAATTTGAATGCGACTAAGACTGATGAGACGGAAACTCTTTCCCTTCTAATCTCTAATTATAAGGTTGCTAAATAAAATGTGCCACCAACCAGTTCTTATCACATCCAAGGCACCAAACTCTCAGCGCTATAAGCCTCATGTATCAGTGACTTGCTGCACAAGTCAAAATGACTTTGCTTTTTAATCAAATCTCCTTTATGCATGTAAAAGCACTAAGGATTATAAAATGACAGCAATCATCACTTGTGCAGATGATTACCCTTTTGTCTTTTGGCTTTGTAAGAATTACATTTCCAACCCACTGAAACCAAATCCAAATTCATAGTTCAAATGAAATGTGAATCCCTTTGTGTTTGTGGCGCTGACTCACTTTAATTCTCATTAACATTGCTCGTTCACATAGACCATCTTGCTTTGGAATTGAGGCTGGGAGAGAAGTTGAGCCTTAGGCTCGCACAACACTTAAACCCTAAATATAACTGAGTCTATAGTTGGTTCTGGAATGAATGCTATGGTTATGGTTGAAGATGGAGCTGAAAATATTTCTGCATCCAATATAGATTCTTTGTAAATAAAAACAAAAACAATGCTGGAAAAGCTCAGCAGGTCTGGCAGCATCTGTGGAGAGAGAAACAGAGTTAACGTTTCAAGTTCATATGACTCTTCTTCAGAGATAAAGAGAAGTAGAAATGTGATGGAATTTATACCGTTTAAGAAGGGGTGGAGTAGGTGGAACGAGATAGAAGGTCAGGGATAGGTGACAGCTAAGGAGAGATTGACAAAGATGTCATGGACACAAGGCAAAGAGAGTGTTAATGGTAGAAATAAAAGAGTAAAGAAGGTGCTGATAATGGCATAAAGGTAAGATAGCAGAAGGTGTTAATAGCAGAACAAGGGTCAGCGCTCAGTGAAAGCAAAACATAAGAACAAGTGACAGGTGGCCCTGTAGGGAGAGAGGGGGGTTTGGGGGGCAGGTGGTGGTGGTTGGTGGGGGAAAGGGTTAAAACATGAGCAAATTAATAAACAAATAAAATTTTTAAAAATCAGATAAATAAATAAAGATTGGATTTAAAAGGGGGTAAAGAGGGAGGAGAGAGTTCATGAAGTTGTTGAACTCGATGTTAAGTCCGGAAGGCTGTAAGGTGCCTAATCGGAAGATAAGATGCTGTTCCTCCAGTTTATGTTGGGCTTCACTGGAACATTGCAGCAGGCCAATATGAATGCTTTGGATCCTGTGTATTTTGCCTTTATAGATTCATTATGGTGAGTCAAAGCTGCTTCTCTGTAGACCAATGCCAGTCCCTTACCTTGCTTTATCTCCATTGCCCTGCAAGTTTATTCTCCTCGAGTGTCCATCCAATTTCCTTCTGAAATAATCAACCATCTCCACCTCATGGAGAGTGAGTTTCAGGGCATTAGCACTCGCTGCATGAAAAAGATTATCCCCATAAGCCCCTTGCATCTCTTATCCTCAACCTTAATCTATGTCCCCTAGTCCTAGAACCATAAGCTAATGGAAACAGCTTTTCCCTGTCTACCTTATCTAAACTTGTCATAATCTTATACACCTCTATCAAATTTCCTCTCAATCTCCTCTGTTCCAAGGAGAACAATCCCCTCCAGCTTAAAGTTGTAGATAAAATAGTATCTATAACTTACTTTCAACTGGCTGGTCTATGAGGCACACTCCAGCATCCACCAATCTCATTGCGATTTGAGCCTGTTGAGATGCTGAGTATGGGTGTGATGCAGAGTTAAATTAATATACACAATTTTATGATTATTTTCAGCTGCGTATGAAGCTAATATGCCAAATGACCACTTGAAAATGTACCCATCATCAATAAGATTAGCTTCACATTTCACTCTCTAATAAACATAATTCACTGAAATTATAACCATGAATCCTTACAGGCCTGAAGGTTCTGCTCGGCTGCTGGACTTTTCAATGCAATTCACCCTTAATCAGCATAACTGGTGGAAAAGATATCGCAGAATTATCAAGCCAAATTGTGCTTGTGGAGGTCGGTGTTTTTGTGAACTTTTGCATTAGTTTAACAAACATTGTGCTGGAAACTGACCCTGATTACAAAGCTGGCTGACCAGCAACCCCCCCAAGGCTGAATTGATCACCATTAGGAGTTTCTGCTAATTGCACCCATACACAAGTCTTTAAACTGGACCTTTTACTCATAGGTACATTGGGAAGGATTTTGTATGAAGTTTGTCTTAATTTAATAAGGAACTGACCACTGTCCACCAATCTAACTAGAAAATGGTTTGGAAAGTTATCAAGTCATTTTCAGTCATTTGAAATCAGGGCCAGGATTTCCTGTTCGGTGTGCGTGTCTACGTCACCGCGCGTCATTCCAGAGTCGGCTGTGCGCCCGCCGAACTGTCAAAGGCCTGTTAAGGCCATTAATAAACTAATTAACCAAACTGACATGGCTGCCCGTCCAACCTTAAGGTTGGTGGGCAGGCAAAGAGCCATAGGTGGCCTTCACATTTTTCATGAAACCTCATCCACGGGCGGGATGAGGTTTCATGAAACGATTATTAAATTAATAAATATTTTTTTAAACATTTGATAAACGTGTCCCAGCTCATGTGACGCTCTCCGTGCCTCAGGGAGATTTCTGCACTCTTTCACGCGCATGCACGAAAGAGCACAGGCCTTTACTCAGCATCCTCCCCCCCCACCTCCTGCATAGGCGGTGCTGAGCGCTACTGGGCGTGCGTCACGCTGGGCGGGCCTTAATTGGCCGGCCCACGTAAAATGGTGGCGTGGAGCTGATCGCGGGCGGCAAGTCAGCTCCACGCCTGCCCGCGCCCGCTCTCAACCAGCCCGCCTGACGGGGAGAAAATTCTCCCCCAGGGTTATCCACAGATGGTGGACTGACAATGTGATTTAAAATACTTATTCTTTGTGGTAAGCCCTATTTCATATGTATTAATAAAATGTTGTTATCTAGTTACCACTCTGAAATACATCAAGGAATATGTTTTAAAGCAAATCTTTAAAGAAAAAGTTATGTTTTAAAATGTTGCTGATTTGACCTGGAGATTTTGTAATTGGTGATCTAGAAGTACGTCTGAGTGGAAATCAAGGGAAAAGAGAAATGATGCTTCCAGACGGACACAATTTTGAAAGCAACTTGCACCGGTGGCAGTGATGCATCTAAAGCAGGAACTTTACTCTTGTTTACTACATTTTCAGGTGTAGACACTGTAATTGATTTCAAATGTCATATTTACAGCATAAGCTCATGTTTATTCTTCTTCCTTTTTCAGGTGAGATGCCCTAAGGGGGCATTGGTGACCATGCACTTCCATTGGTTTGAGCCATGATTATGCTTGGCAAAGCACTGCAGTGGTTTGCTTTTGCCTTCTGCAGTATGACTGACCAAGAAACTCTCCCACTTGCCATCAGGATTTACAGGCTGATAATCAATCTATTTGGACACATTGCGTACACACCTTCCTTAACCATCCAGTTTTGGGAGTGGGACTTGAACCCAGAGCCTCTGGCCTAGAGGTAGGGGTGCTACCAGTGCACCATAAGACCTCTGCACAATAGATCGCCATTTCTTAAATGCTTTGTTATAACTTGGCAGATAATGTGTACCAGGCGGATCAAATCCACGAGGGCAACTTCTTTGCGCTATCGCAATGGTTTTGCAACTTGTATTTATTATGAGATGCATGCACTGAATTCAGAAGTAATAAGTCTACCAAGACCTTCAGAGATTTTAAAAATTAAATTAATCTGTTTATTAACAAAATGTAAAAGATTTCAAGCACATACGTAAGACTACAATTACTTACTACTATAATAACACCTAAAATTCCTAATTAACCTGACCCCCAGTTACACCCCCTTTAAGGCAATGGTCAAAAATAGACTTTAAAATTAAAACAAACTCAGCAAGTTAGCACAATACTCTTGACAGTGAAATTCCAAATTGCTTTACTCCAACTTCAGTTTTGTTACATTGCAGACTTATGCACACATGCTGGAGGCTTCATTGAGGTTATTTCTCACACTCCTGTTGGATCTTACATAGCCTTCTGACACATAACCTTTCATTCTCCTTTATATATGCTTCTCTTTTTTAATATGTAAATTATATTGTTCCATATGTCTTTGAAACTGTATCTTCCTCATAATGTAAAACTTTCATGTTGCCACTATTATCAGCAACTTTGGGAAAAATAAACACATTTCTTAGCCTCGTCTATTTAGCTAGTTGTAAATGGACTAAGATCCCTTTGAAATCCAAATCTCTTCACTCATCTAAAAATGCAAATTCCCTTCACACCTTACACATGCTAAGCCAGCATCCATGTTTACTTATTGGCATTTCAAGTACCTGGCTTCTTTTGATTATTTCAAACTTGCAGTCTACTTGACTCCAAATGTAATTAAGTCACACACAGACTCAGCTACATTTAGCCCCATAAACATACTTCACAATAAACCAGAAAAATATGATGAAAATGATTATACTTTCATCACAGCTTAAAGACTTCTTCTAATTGGAATGTGATATATTTTTTGTTGTACTTCCATGACCAGCTTAAAAGCTAACTGTTATGTGGGGTTTTTACAATGAGTTTAAACAACTTATCCATGGGTTGCATTGTTGGGGATTTGGGGGTATGGGGCGGAGGGGGGATTGCGGGGGAGGTTGTGGAGGGGCCCTCAATAGCACATCTTCTGGCGCAGCTTGGAATTACTGACAACAACTTTTAGATTTCTGTGTTATCCTGTTGCTCGGAAGTTGCTGTCAGTCTCATCAGAGTAATGACAGTGATTGCTGACAGTCTCTCCATCATTACCACCGCAAAATCCAGGCCATCAAATTTATTCAATGGTGAGTTGATTTGTTTTGAATCCCTGTTCTCATTTCTTGTTATTTTATTGCAATGATCATTAGAACTACCTTCTGTGTTGGAGATGCACTATAGTACATTTAGTAGATTTTCAAACAGCTTTAAAACAGAAAAAAGAATCTGCTCATCCTTAATGTGAGGAGCCAAGGCACAAAAATACTCCACCAGTGTGGAAACTAAAACACCCTATCAGAATTCATAATTTAACCATTGACAATTAATACACAATGTAAATTACTTGACCCACTAAAATAATTTTATTCCTGCTGATAAAGACTAAATAATGGCATCAGCTGAGGTTGGCTACATTCTATATGGGCTTTGCATATGTTGTGAAAGAGTCTACAAATTTGCTGAAGAGTCCTCAACCAAACTGTCCATTATAGAGGCTAATTAACATGGAGACATTATTGAAAGAACAGACAAACTGAATTAACATAACCACCCTAGGCCTGTACAAAGCACAGCAATGAATTATGTGCAATGCCAGAGAGAAGAAAAAAATGTAAACTAAAGAACTATAATGCAATGTGCCAATATTCCTAAGGGGAAAATCATAACCTGGACAATTACTATATTTGACCTTATGGATTCATGCCTCCACTCGTTGCAGTCTGAAGTGCCAGTCCCCATTAAAATTGAGCTGTTCTGCAATGCTTTTTAGTTGTTGCTGTTAGCTCTTACACCAAAACAGCAGAAGACACCCAAAACTCCCTAACACAAGACCACAGGAGGCTCAAAATACATGAAAGAAATAAGGATATTTATTTGAGGTAAGAGGTAGAGAGAGAAAAACAGCAGAAGTGGTTTTTGCAGGAAAGTGCTCTCAGCTTTGTTCTTTTTAACTTGCTTTTTACTATTGTAACGTTACAGAAAAACAGAAAAATGCAGACTCCATTAATTCTTCTTTTATGGTTGCTGAAAATCTCCTCAATTCCACAGAATGTCTAGAGGGTTATATATAAAACGATTCTAAAAGCAAAATAAAGACACCTGCTGGCACAGAACTGGAATTCAGAAATATCCTGTAACCTGCTGAAAGAGGGAATTGAAACAATGTGCGTTACACAAAGCCTTACTTTTAAGTTGCAATATGTTCTAATGAAAAAAACATGACAAACTAATGAGACAGTGAAGATTTGGATAATTGTTCCTTTTAAAGTTGGTAACATGTCCAACGGTTATTGGCCAACAGAACAAAACTAATGGGGTTTATTAAACTGGAGGCAACACATCTGCAAAACATTTCCTCACATTCCTTTTGATAATCTTTTCTTCCTTTTTATAGTTTAATTAATATAGGTGCCTAGCACATTACTTATCGTAGCAATGTACGAAATCCTGGGATCACAAATTGTATCACTAATATCCTGAAATATCGATTTCTAACACACATTACTATTCTCTCTCTATGCCAATAACCGCAACAGTGCCACCAATTTTAGATACAATGGTGTCCTTTTACTTGGAAGGATTCAATAGAAATTATGAATTTCTTAAGAAGAGAAGACTACTTAGAAGCCACAAATGGAGCAGTACCACACAGAGGGCTGCCTCAGTTGTGCTCCTGATCCCAAGACACCTTAGCCAGGCAAATTTTAAGTCAGGTAACCATCTTTTGTCCATATATCAGTACTGCGCTTCAAAATGAATTCACTGGTCAGAAAGGGCTTTGGATCTGAGAAACCAAATCTCAATATTCTCCTAATGGTGAGGGACTAGGATCTGTGGAGGTTCAAAGAGGTTTGCCTGTCCAGCAGAGAATTCATTAAAGTTGTTAAGGTACAATAAGTAATCAAAAATGCTAACTAAGCATTGACTATAAAACAAAGAGGGGGGGCAGTATTCTACAATTGCTCAGACTCTTGGCCACACCCTACTGCATTGAGTTTTTGGCACTTCATCCCAGGAAGGATACATCTACCCTAGGGAGGCTGCAGCACAAATTCGCCAGAATGATGCTGGGTCTTAAAAGATTAAAGTTTAAGGCTAGCTTGCTTAAACTTGCCTTTGATTGTCTTATGTTTGGAAGGTTAAGGGTTGATGTAATTGAGGTGTTTAATTGCTACAGGGATTCGCCGGGGTTGATATGTATGGCTGGACTTTATGTGCATTGCTGGGCGTGTTTTCAGTCCACCTAGGAGAACAGCAAAGGGGTAGAGAGGCTCCAGGCCAAGGGAAGCAATATCCTAACTGACCACTGGAGGATGGGTGACCACGCCAGTACAGTGAATCCGTGTGTTTCCATAGGTGTGACCAATGTCCGGCGATCTCAACAGTGTTTTAATTGTAACCACCTGGGACACTTTGGAAAGTTATGCCAAGCTAAAACAACAAGATGAACGGCTAGTCCCAACACAATTCAGGAGATTGAGGTACCAAACCAAGAGGAGAGATAACCGTGCTTTGTGGGTGAGGTCTAAGATTCTGGATTTTCTTTCTGGAACGTAGACACCTCAGTGAATAGTCAGCTCACAGGAGCCAGTGTCACAATCCTCTAGGACAAGGAACCATGGCTGAGAGACCTCTGACTATGAACGACAGACACACCACTCCATGGGCCCAGAGGCTGATTTCCAGTTCGAGAAATGATTCTAGAACCATTAAGGGATGACAAGCCGATATCTGAAGTCATGTGCTTCATTTGTAACTAATCTTTCTCCTTCTGAGCAGAGATGCCTGTATTGTCTTGAATCTTCTTAAAACGATAGAAGATGTCAAAACAACTTCTGTCATCAATTACATAGAATTGCGTGAAACCCAACAGTAATTATAGTCTCAACTGGGATTTCAGCTCTGAATTGTCTTCACTCTTTGCAGAGTTGGTTTGTCCACTTTCTTTCCAGGCAGCAGAAGCTCCTCGTTTTGTCAGACCAGCCAGCCATTTAGATGGTCACCACAATATAACCAGGAGAATAACCAGCAGTACCAAGATGAGCCCCAACCTCACGCTCCAACAGTTGCTGTCACAACATCTGAAAACACCACAGCACAGATACTGCTACCTCCAGCCATAACACTCATTGGCCAGGCAATGCTGGAACAGGTAAGTAGCCATCAACTGGCCACAACACATCTCAGTGAGGCAAGGAAGCACACCAAAGAGAACAATGTTGCACAAAAAGCCAAATGGTAAGGTGACCCCTGTTGGCAATAGACATCCACAGAACAGGGAGAAACATCCTCAACTCCTGCAAAGATCACGGTGGACAGCACACGAAGAAGCACCGGGTTTGCATCAAGGATGAGCAGAGGGCACGTTGTCTCCAAAAGGAACGAGATAAGCCACTGGCTATCAGGCACACCAGATGGGAAGTTGACAAGGAGTGGTTCAATTCGAAGGAGCAGAAGAAGAGAATTAAAGGCAGTTGGTCAAGTCTCAGAAAGACAACCGACATTGCAACCTCCAAAGCAACAAGGTTTGCCCAATTCAGCAGAGCCTACCACTCCTCCGAATATAACAAGAACAAGATCTGGAAGAATTCTAAAGCCTCCAGACTACCTGAATCTGTAAACACGGAGACTTGACGGAAGAGTGGGGGGTGGTGGGTGTGGTGCAGGAGAAGGGGTAGCCTAAGGAAAATGTAAGTACATTGGGTAAACACAGTTGTACTGTAAATACTTTGGGTAAAGATTTGGGGTAGTTGTAGTATAAGTGTATCTGGCAAAGAAAGGGCTAAAATGGGACTGGGTACAGTACTGCCCACAGTGTGATCTAAAGAGACCAATGAGGAGCTTATGCTGCCTGGAAAGAAAGTGGGCAAAGTCTAGAGGGCAGCCTAGGCCTGGACAGAGACCTGTGTAGAAGTAAGCATGGAATTAGCTCCTAGCTTGAACTAGACCCTTTATATATGTAGATAGTTATGTGTTAACAATAAACACTTAGGGTGGAATCATCCGTGCCTGCTGGCGTCAGGTGTGCTCGACAGTGTGAGCGGACAATATGTCAAGAAAGCCAAAAATCTGTTTCATAATGCTGTGAAACCAGTTTGCGATCATCTGCTCAGTTCATCAATAGTGGGCTGTGTTTCCAGCATCGGACGCTGGGAACCTCATTGTAACACATCTGCATATCGTTACAAGGCTAGCCCATCAGACTCATCCACCCGTGCTGGATGGTCCGCCTATGTTGGCGTGATTGCATGCAGCAGTGTTTCACAACTGCACATAAGTGACGTGCACCTGTCGAGCTGCACTTCACTCGGGACTTCGAGGTTTGTTTGTCTATCTTATGTCGGGCAGCACTCATGGTTATCAGCGCCAGGCTTCGCGGACGGCGCCACAGCATTTTTACAGGGGCTCAAGGGCAGGTCTCTACCTGCCAAATCAGCCATAATTTTATGGCTGCAAGGCAAGATCTTGCTTTGGGAAGGCGAAGAATTGGTCTCAGGCAAGGGAAGAGGCTGCAGGGTGAGGGCTGTACTGAGGAAGGAGGGTACCCCAGGGTTTGTGCGGGGACACATATTGATCTGTAAAAGTGGCCTCAAGATGGTGAGGGCTGAGGAGACAGTCTCCAGAGCAGATAAATATGTGAGGGTGTGCAAAAGAATGGGTGGTGATGTCCCTTGAGCTGGCAGTGAGATGTCAGTGAGTGTGTGATGGGTTTGAGTTTGTGAGTTTAGAGTGATGAGATGGTTGCCTTACCCTGGCTGC
Source organism: Carcharodon carcharias (assembly GCF_017639515.1). NCBI lineage: Eukaryota > Metazoa > Chordata > Chondrichthyes > Lamniformes > Lamnidae > Carcharodon > Carcharodon carcharias. The sequence goes on from NC_054477.1 coordinate 153,097,163, forward strand.
ACGGATGAGATCATTCATCCTCTTTCTGCATTGGATGGCCAACCTCTTCTATGCAGCATTGGCACTGACCACCACTGCCATCGTTCCCCAAGCTGGAGTGGTAATGTTACTGCCCCTCCTGCCCTTCCTGCCCCTCCTGCGGCCAGAGCAGGGGTACAAGACATCATGGCGCTCAAGGGACATGTCACTAAACTGAAGGGCTGCAGTCTTCTTGCATTCCAGGGCCATGTCTTATTTGCAGCAGTCCTGGGCTGGAAGCACTGAGATGTGTTCACGCGGCTGTACTGTAAATGTGGCACCTGGCGTGCTGAACCAGCGAGGTGACGGTGTGGTTGGCAAATCGGAGCTCGCCTGCCATGGTAATGGCGTGTTTCCCGGGAATGCATTATTAGTGCTGTAGGCTGGGGACGATATGGTTTGAGAAGCTGCCATTGTGGCCAGCGGGTAAAACATTGCACTTAGTGCAAATCTGGGACGATTCTGCCCTTAAAATTAATCAATACAAGACACAGAACCTCTTTGTGTGACCTACTGATCAGCATACAACATCTTACAACAATACCCTCTTCCTTCCGTTGCACCTGCCCTACAAAACTCGGACACCGTACCCCTCTCTCCCTCCCCCTGGGCTCTCGGATCACTATATGGCCTAAAACCCCATGACTTACCTATCCTGGGCAGCCATGATCCTCTTTGGGCTTCTTCCTACAGTCCCAGCAGTGCCCACTGCTGAGCTCTGGCATTGCGGGGACTGACAGGCCTGCCGGCCAATCAGATTGGCCACCAGCTCCTGAGGGCAGGACTTCCTCCCGCTGAGGGGCAGAAGCCCCACTGTTAAACAATTTAGCCCCCACAGTGTGTTATGGCTGAGGGGCAGGTTTTGACTTCCAGCCGACTTTCCTTCCAGTTGGGGGATGGGGGGGGGGTGGTGGGGGCGGTGGTGGGGTGGAGCGATGAGAGAGGTGAGCAGTTTCCTCTGTAAAATGCAGCCCATAGGAGCTATTTTCAATGAAATGGGAACCCATATCAAGGGGCAGCATTCGCAGAACCCCAGCTGTGGCGTAACCTGGGCTTTGTAAAGCTGAAGCTTAACTTCTTCCCCCTTTTATTCTAGACCTCTAGGTGTAAAGTCCAGCATTCTATTAGCCTTTGTGATTATTTTCTTGAACTGTTCATAGATTTTAATGTTCTAAGCATCTTTTTATTCATTCATTCTTTCTCAGAATGTGAACGTCACTGGCTGGGCCAGCATTTATTGCCCATCCCTAATTGCCCTTGAGAAGGTGGTGGTGAGATGCCTTCTTGAACCGCTTGCAGTCCATGTGGTGTAGGCACACCCACAGTGCTGTTAGGGAGGGAGTTCCAGGATTTTTATCCAGCGACAATGAAGGAACTGTGATATATTTCCAAGTCAGAATGGTGAGCAACTTGGAGGGGAACTTGGTGGTGTTCCCATGCATCCCATGTCCTTGTCCTTCTAGGTGGTCAAGGTCATGGGTTTGGAAGGTACTGTTGATGAAGCCTTGGTGAGTTGCATCAGTGCATCTTGTAGATGGTGCACACTGCTGCCTCTGTGCAATGGTAGTGTAGAGACTGAATGTTTAAAGTGGTGGATGGGGTGCCAATCAAGCAGACTGCTTTGTCCTGGATGGTGTCCAGCTTCTGAAGTGTTGTTGGAGCTTCACTCATCCAGGAAAGTGGAATGTAACCCCAGCCTCTGACCTGTTCTTGAAGTCACAGTATTCATATGGCTGGTCCAGATCAGTTTCTGGTCAATGGTAACCTCAGGATGTTGATATTGGGGGGATTCAGTGATGGTAATGCCATTAAATGTCAGAGGAAGATGGTTATATCCCCTCTTGTTGGAGATGGTCATTGCTTATACAGTGCGAATGTTACTTGACATTTTTCAGCCCAAGCCTGAATATTGTCCAGGTCTTGCCGCATTCATTATCTGAGGAGTCATGAATGGTGCTGAACATTGTGCAATCATCAATGAACATCCCAACTTCTTACCTTATGATGGAAGGAAGGTCAGTGATGAAGCAGCTGAAAATGGTTGGGCCTAGGACACTACCCTGTGGAACTCCTGCAGCGATGTCCCAGGACACCCAATTCTCTTGGTCCTTCATTATTTTTAATTTTTCACCATTTAGGAAGTACCCTGTTCTATCCTTTTTAGAACCAAAGTGGATGACCTCACATTTGCCTACATTTTAAATCCATTTGTTATAGCCTTACCCATTCACTTAATCAATTAGTATCTCTTTGTAATATTTTGCTTCCATCTATACAGCTTACTATGCCTCCTAACTTTGTGTTAACAACAAATCTGGATATGTGGCTTTCTATTCCATGATCTAAGTTGTTGTTAACTACTGTGAATAGTTGAGGTGCCAACACAGATGCTTGTGCAACATGACTAGTCATATTCTCCCAGTTCGAGTATCTGTCCATTATCCCTAATCTCTGCCTCCTGCTGTACAGCCAATTTCCTGACCAGGGCAATAATTTCCTTCAATTCCATCCAATTCAACCTTAGCTAAGTTATGAGAGACTTTATCAAATGCGTTCTGGAAGTTGATATAAATAACACAATTGACATTCTCCACCACTATGATCACCTCTTCAAAAGAAATCTGATTCATCAGGTATGACATACCCTTTACAAATTCCTGTTGTTCTCTGATCAGATCAAAATTCTCAAGGTGCTCAATCACCCCTTCCTTAGTTATAAACGTGAGTAATTTCCTGACAACAGATGTTAGGCCAGTAGGTTTACAATTCCCCGGTTTCCCACTTCTGCCTTTCTTAAATATCGGACTGACAAGCACAATTTTCCAATCTAAAGATATATGGTCACTTCATAGTTCTCCAGTTAGGAAGAAATGGGCTTCTGCAAGACCACGCTTAAATAATTCAACAAGCTGTGTTCTCAGCATTTGAACAGGACTAAACACTTTAATAAAAAAAATAAAAGCAAAAAACTGTTGATGCTGGAAATCCAAAACAAAAATAAAAATACCTGGAAAAACTCAGCAGGTCTGGCAGCATCTACGGAGAGCAACACAGTTAACGTTTCGAGTCCGTATGACTCTTCAACAGAACTAAGTAAAAATAGAAAGGAGGTGAAATATCAGCTGGTTTACACCTTAATGTTGCTCTCAAGTGGATTTACCTGACTCGTTTATTAACATTAACATGTTACCATTCAGCAGCTTCTGTGAAGCCCAGATGATGTATTGTACACCTTCATGCTTAACAGTCAATGCTAAAATCCAAAGTCACAATGATTTGGTTGCATAATAATGCACACTTCGCTTTTTTTCACCTTTAGGTTTACGATTGTTGCCATAAGAATGTTCTGGAATCATGGCCAAGTTTTAAGCAGATTAGCTAGGTGCTTTGCTTAAATATGAAGCCAGGGAGTACTGGCTGAACACAATTATGCAGTGAAAGCTCTAATGTCCTCTACCCAGAGCCTGTGTGTTGTTGCTTTATTAATATGGTTACATAAAAAGATACTTGCACGCATTAAAAGTGGCAATGAGAGTGTAGCACCTGATCTGAAAATATACTTAAAAATTAATCAAGGAACAAACACATGCAGTTCATGGCCTGTAAATACAATTGACTGGCAGAGAGACAGAGAGAGAGAGAGAAAGAGAGAAAGAGAGAGAGAGAGAGAAGGAACATTAACCAAGTACTGCTACTTATTTTTCTGACCTGCCTCCTTTCCTGGCCTTTGAAGTAAATGAACAAATGTATCCACTGAGTGAGCCGATAATATGTTTTAATACATTGCCAAACGTGGGAAATAAAAAGAACTATGAGTAAGTGAAGGTAGCATTTACAAATAATCTCTCCCACAAGAATAGACCCGACTTGTCTATGCAAGCTGACAGGCATGTATGAGTCTATAAATGTGGATAACAAGGTTGGAATTCATATAGTACAGGGCATTTATCAAGGAAGATGTGGAAACAAGCTATTAGATGTCACTTGAATGGATCAGACTTCAGAAGCAGAGACACATCAAATAGAAAATGTTTATAAGGCTGGAACTGATGTGCGAAGAAAGCACAGGCCACTGCAAACAAGCCAGATAATAGATTCACTGCAAATTCGAAGGGCAAGATATTTGTTAAGGTGCAATTTTCAGTGACAAATCACAAGCTCCTCACCCCATGGAACACGTTTCCCTGCATTTTTCTCCACTCACCGGCACTTTAACTTTAATCAAGCAGCCTGTTTTTTTTTTCCCCCTGAAGTGTTATTGCGCTATCGCTCTCAACCTGCCTGAGAATGAAGTTTCCAGGTGGTGTCTGTACAAACAGCTTCAGCTCCACTTTAATTCACAGTCTTAAAAAAGCTGGGCCAAGCGAGCTGGCCATTTGCTGGCTGGGCGAGCAGCTGCTCCAGTACACAGCTGGACACTTCCTTTACTTCCTGCTAAGATGAGGAAGGACATCAACGCTGTAAAACGATGCTGCTAATTAAAATTTAAAATGCTGGCAATGTTGAGTCTAACCAAGACGCCAGCAGAAGTACCCGTGCAACTGACCACAGATTCATTCACTTCCCTTCAACTGCCCTGTGGCTTTTGATATGTTCATAATCCACATGGGCTTCAGAAAACACAAGTGCTGAGGTTTCAGCAGCCAGTGAAATTTGTGGGAAAATAGGGACCATAAATATATGAGGGGCACTAATAAATCCGGTAAGGAATTCGGGAGAAGCTCCTTTATGTGGAGAGCGTTGACTACGTGGAACTCGCTGCCATTTGGAGTAGTTCAGGCAGATAACATGGGTGCATGCAAGGGGAAACCGAATAAGCACGTGAGGGAGAAAGAAATAGAAGGATCTGCTGATAGGGTTAGAGGAATAAGGGTGGGAGGAAGATCATGTAGAGCATAAGCAGTGGCACAGACCAGCTGGGCTGAATGGCCTATTTTACGATGGCAGTCAGTGTCAGTGGTGATATTGAACGATTCAGCACAAGCCAAGGAGAATGCGATGGAGTAACACAAAAGCAAAATACTGCAGATGTCGGAAATATTAAATTAAAGAATCAAAATGCTGGAAAAAACTCAGCAGGTCAGATAGTATCTGTGGAGGGAGAAACAGAGTTAACGTTTCAGGCCCACAATGCTGAGCATTCAGTCCTCAGCAAAAGACTCAGTTTCAAATCCTTATGTCCTCAACTTAATGAATTTTGAGCCCGGTGTGACTCTGAGGTCGCCTTCCATTGCTTTCGCCTCCAGGCTCTCTTCTTTCACCAAGGTGTCATCCCCATCTTGCCTTCAGAATTCTCAATCAGCCTGAACCCCTCCTTCGGGCCTCTTACCCGCTCCAGGTCTTTCAATTGAGCACCGTCAATGTGACATGAACTGTCTCCATTGCTCCGCCCCCGTTTAACTCACTCTAACCTATTGAAAAAAAGCTCTTGATGAAAGGACATTGGCCTAACACTGTTCCCCTCTCCACAGATGCTGCTGTTTATGATTGGGTAGGAGTTGACCTGATGCAAAATGGACAATATCAGATCAGCTGGTATGATACAGTGTTTGATATTCTGTTCTTCTGGAGGAAATGGAATTAAATATCAGGTGTTATGCATAACAGGCAGTCTATTGTTACAATCATGAGGTTCACAAGATTGTGGTGTTTAGGTGCTGTGTCTTTAATTTAAGGTAAGATGAAGGAGGTCATGTGACATGTTCTGAAGTCTGCCTGACAACAAGTCTGGGTGGTTTGGCTGTTAAAGATTAAAGGAAGACCTAAATTGTTTTACTGGGAAGAAGATGTAAGGTATTCATACTTGCAGAGAATGGCAAAGACAGCTCTGATACCAATAGACAGACTGGGTCTCCAAGTCCACTTCCCAGGGAAGTATTTAAAATGTCAGGTTGTAAAAGCATATACTTTGAACTGTCCACTTGATTCCAGAATAGGGTACAGTTGTGGTCTAAAGGATAGCTAATCAACATCTCTACCTGGATACAAGGCCCACGTGATTCCCGTTGCCATGGTGATGGCTTTAAGATGGGAAGAGTACAGAGGAAGCCATTGTGATATCAGATTACAGGATTTCCTAAACTATCACTGAAAGCCACAGTCTGCCTGAATCCAGGAGACGGAGAGCAGCCATAGACAAGCAAGGTGCTATGGTTCACCATGCAGGAATGTGAGTAGGAGCTCATGTTCAGATTGAAAAGACCAAATTTGTGGGGGTGGAGTGGGGGGGCAGGGGTTAAAATGAGGATGGGGAATTTGCCCAGCTTTAGCTGGAGGGAGACATCTCCAGGGTAACTCACACAGTAAAAGACAGCTCTGCAGTTAAAAGTTTCCAGCCTGGGAAAAAGGAAAAGAGAGTTAAGAGTCATTTTGAACTGCTTCTGGGAGAATTGAATGTCTACTTAAAGGACAACGTAACATACACCTGATAGTGTTTCTCTCTTGGTTGTACTAAAACTTCTGTTCCGTAGTTTAAAGTATAAGCTGCCTGAAATAAAATGTTAATGCAGCCGTGCTTTTCATCTGTTTATTACAGTAAACATCTTAAAACATGAAATTTTGTTGTGTTTTACTTTCAGTTTTTACTGGAAGTTTGAATTTCTTTTTAAAGGGATTGTGCCACTACCCAATACCACCCGCTGTGTACCACCGCCAAGATGAATTTCCACCTCGATAAGTTTGAAGAAGTACTTGAGATACTAGGTGATACCATACGAACACATCAGGAAATTGCGTCCTCAGGAGTAACTAATTAGGGTAGCAGACACAAAGCATGGGCTGAGCTAAAGAATTGTGCTGTAGTCAGGTTCTGTGAAGTCTTTTTAAGTGCTTCAGGTGGTTTATCTCTGATTTAGCCATTGTTTGCAGCCACATTAGTGAAGTAACAATGAGGAAGCAGCCATGGAAGTTAAAGAGAAAATCGATAAATGACACTGTAATGACTTGCTTTGATACTTGGAAAGACTGGGCTGTTGTAGCAGTCAGCCCTGTAGGTCTCAGAAGTTACAAATACAAAATGGCCTGCAAGTCTAAATCCACATGATCACATTTTCCTCCAAAATGCTTTTGTTTGCATATTTCATATTGTATTTGTCACAGGGTTAGCACCCACAAGTTCTTCAAAACACCTTTGACCAGCCTTTCATCAAAGCCATCAGTTCACATTGAGTTGCTGAAATTTCAAAGTTCATGATGTCAAAGTGACTTATTGATCAGGAAACAATAATCCTCCTGGATAACCTTGTGAGGCACTTCATGAAGCTGTCAAGTACAGAGATTTGCAGATGATTTGATCTTGCTGAAGTTTGTTTCATTCACCTGAGTACAATTCCAAAAGTCATGAACTCTGGAAAGGAACCATCTGATCATAATCTCTATCCCAAGCTTGATGCCATTAGAGCTGGATGGTGGAAGGAGTAACAGAATCAAGAGCAACAAATGCTTTGTAAAGAGCCACCAGGCATTTTCTTATGTGAAGTGCGCAGAGAGATGATTTTAACCTTTGATGGAGGAAACAGTGGGAGGAGACAGCTATCATGCGCAGGGGCCCAATCATTTTTAACTGCCCGGCATCACTGGACTGCCACTGGTGAACTATGTGGCTGTTTCTGACAGAAATTTGCCGTGTAGAGAGGAGGCAAAGATTGGACAGCCTAAAGATCACTTGTGCATTTGAGAGAAGCTTGCCTCTGGCAATGTAAATGTAGAAGTGGGGTGGAGAGGGCAGGGGGGGTGGGGGGGGGTGGATTTGTGTTGGTGATGGTGGGGTGGGGGCACACTATTCTTGTGGCTGGGGGAGAGGGAGCCCAGGCAATAGAGGTCTGGAATTTCCTGGTGGAGCTCTCAGGAATACTTATTCAATCATCAGCCTTGGTGGCTTCCTGACACCAGGACCACTGCTGTCAGCAACCTACTCTGGTGCCCATCAGCAGTCCATTGGGATTGTATGTATGTCATGGGACCCCCGTTTTCATTGAGCACTGAGACTCTGCTCAGAGTCCAGCTAAATTCAGTAGAGGTAAAATTCCTGACCAATGAGGATGGAGTCAGAAATGGAAAAACTTCATTGTAAATCTTAATACCTCCCTGCCCTTTCCCATAAATAGGGGAGAATTGCAATCGCTGCAAAATTAATTGCATCTCACAACAGTGGCTTACTTTTGTGCGGTAACAAGCCAGTTCTTTGACAGAAGTTTTGGAGCATTAGCATTGCCATATTCCATGAAGGAATGTCATCATATCAGTTTAATCAACTATTACCTCAACTCTGACATTGATGTCCTTTTCTCTGACAAAACAATTACTCTCATGCATCCTGGTCATCTCCCTTTGACTGGCCTCTTCTGTCCTGCTGGAGGGGCAAAGACTGCAGTGTATCTGATGAAGAATTAGCTTCACCGCCTGACCTGGTTGAACCACATGAAGCGTGATCAGGTCTCAATTCCCTCTGCCAAACCCACCACCATTCCAGGATCACCCTGGAAAGCAAAGATACTGCCAGCTTCTTGTCGCCAGCAATTATCTCATTAAACCTTTCTTTCTTACCCCCTCCACTATCACTTCCATCTGCCTTTGTCAGATGCTCATGGTCCTCTTTGCCACTAAGTTTGAAGTTTGAGACTACATTCTAAGCTGTCCCTCCTTCTTTCCTCTCTGCTCTTTTTGAGATCCTCCCTTCCCCAGACCTCTACCTCTCCTAGTTTATTTCCCATTTCCACTCATGCTCTTCTCTTAGCTTGTCTTGTCTATGAAGCCTATCTCCAACTCCTTTGCCCTTGTATACCCAATCTACCCTTCACACCACCAATACATTCCTACAGCTGCCTAGGCTCCACAATCTAAAATTTCCTCAGTGTACTCTTCTGCCTCCCCTTTGGGCACCAAAGGTCCCCAACACTGATCAGGAATAACAACGTTAATTTAGGGACGGGCTGTGTCAACGTTGCATCTCTTTCCCTGAATTTATTGCAGTGAAATTCGTCAAAGCAGATTGAGTTAGAAGATGCAGTATGTCGTCATTTGCCAGTGGCTTGCATCCACTCAAGACTGGAAGCAAAGTCTCTTCACATGCCACTCTGAGGCTCTTAACTGGTGCCAGACTTTGCAATAAAGAGCATTAGCAGGATTTGCTATTCAAATTCAGCACTGGCACAAAGCTTTGACCTAATTAGACTTTGTTACTACTTTTGTCCTTTAAAAATAAATTCTTTTCAATATGAGCCAAAGTGACATTTTAAATGGATGTGGATTTGGCAGTTTTACTTCAATCCTCTACAATAATCGTTGAAATCGGGACTGTAACCATCGTGCTACATGTCTGATCTAATGAAGAAAAATGAGGTGATTGCTTCCCTCAGGCCCAATTACTGCAAATTCAGAAATTGTATCAGGCGAAAAAGAAAACAAATTGGTTGATAACATGGTACCTATTGTAAACAAACATTAACGTACAGTTAACGTGATCTTTGTGTACTGTTATTCGTAAAAGTTCACAACGGAGGGAAAAGTTAAACATTGAGCAAACTCATTTTTGGTAAACCTTGAGGTAACAGGATAGCAAACAAAAGCTTACAGATCCAAATCAGACTTGACACAAGCTTTAGTTAATTGGTCATCTATCGTCGTTATTCAATCTATGGGTAAAGATTAATCTCAGGAGAAACACGCAGTTTCATTAGACACACTATGGCTCACCATCTGACTGGTTATATGAACTAACTAAGCATGAGATAACAGCTTTATTAAGGAGTACTAATTGATGTAATGTTTCTAGGTGATAAAAGTTCAAAGAGACAGCATCAACCTTGAGAATGATTAACCTTTATTGAAAGAATATAGTTCAATATAGCATCAGGATGGTTTCTTCACAGAAGTAATATAACTGGGCTTTGTTGCCTTGGGATTGATATATTATATTCAATATCTTGTCAACAATGTACAGATACATGTTTACATAGCTGTTTTATATTCAGACTCTTACAGCAGCTATCTGCATGTGCTTTGTGTCTACATTCTTTATTGCCTGTTGTCTCATTTTTGTCACACTTCTCGTGTTACTTTTTTCCATCATCGTTCCCAGTGTCCACGTTTATAATGGAGTTTGCGTATATAAACTTGACACACTGTAATTACACAACCAGTCTGCTGGATGGCATTGTGCTCAAATCTTCACAGGCCCTCTTAGAAAAAAGTCTTTGAAGCCATCGTGGGGTAGGGCTTCTGCTGTGTTGAACTGGCTTTCCTCAACACAATTACCCCGGTGTTGCAATTGACATCAAGGATCACAGAATTTTAAATGCAAATTACATGTGGAGCAAAACTGTTCACAAAGTGAAATTAGACTGGATGGTTCATTTTTGTCCAGTGCAGACATGGTGGGTTGAATGGCCTCTTCCTGTGCTCTAAATTTCTGATTCGATATGGCAGGTGACATACTTCCAGCTGGAAATGTACATATGCTTCCCTGGCTGCCATACTGGGGGCTTAGTATAAGAACATAAGAAATAGGAACAGGAGTAGACTATTCGGCACCTCAAGCCTGCTCCCCCATTCAATAAGATCATGGCTGATCTTCTTGCACTTTGATTTCCACATTCCTATCTAACCCCGATAACCTTTGATTCCCTTGCCTAACAAGAATTCATCTACCTCTGCCTTAAAAATATTCAATGACTCCGCCTCCACCACCTTCTGAGGCAGAGTTCCAAAGTCACACAACCCTCAGAGAGAGAAAATTCTCGATGGCACGTGACATAAGGACTGTGCTTATACTCATTGATAGATCTTACACTTTAAAACAGGGACTAAAGTACGTCTGCACTCCCTGGCCTAATTATCCCATAGTCCAACTTACATATATATATATATATATAATTTCTATAATGGTTGTAAAGGATCACTTATTTCAACATACATATCCACATTCACATATACAAACACACATATATATATATATATATGTGTGTGTTTGTATATGTGAATGCGGATATGTATGTTGAAATAAGTGATCCTTTACAACCATTATAGAAATAAATTAAAACTAATTGCTTATTTGAATAGAAAGATCAACTTGCTTTTTAATATCCTTCATGCGGCAGATAGACATTGTAATTTTGAAATGCTTTTTAAAATCAGGCTATTGAGTTGGATGATCAGCCATGATCATAATGGATGGTGGACCAGGCTTGAAGGGCTGAATGGCCTATTCCTGCTCCTAATTTCTATTTTTCTAAGCTAAAGGGTGAGGGATAGATCTGATTAGTGGGGTACCAGGCCCAGCAGATTCTGGACGATTATCATAAGCCGCAGCAGTGACAGTGGCTAAACAAGGAGCTGCAAAATGGGCCAGTTGCAGACATGAACCAGCTCTCTCCTTCAGAATCTTACTGCTGTTGATAAAACAGAAGGAAACAGCGGACCTTTCAAACAAGCACATTTCAAACTTCCTTGTATATTCTTGAAAATCACCCTCACAACTATCTCCAGGTTATTGACAATTCATAAAACTTTCAATGACCAAATCACAAATCTATTTGGAAATGATATATACCTTTCTGTTATTAGTTCATTCTGTTATTCGCTAAAAGTAAATCTGAGATTCATTCCAAAATCTGAGTTCTAACAAATTAAACCCGCTGCTTGTAATGGCCTGGCCGACTATCATCTGAATAGAATATCACAGAATGTATAGTTATTATTATTATTTAAACTGAGGGACAAAATTGGACTCAATAAGACCAGTTATTTGGACACGATGAGCCCCCTCCAAGGTTTCAAAATGGATTCTACGAGCGCACTTCTAATGTGATGTACATCAGACTCCATTTTATTGAAGGAGTTAGAATGTGTACCTAAGATCTTCCAGGAGTGTGCAAGGCAGGCAGGTCATGACATCAACCAGCACGCAATGATGTCTTAACGTTAGCACTGCCATTTTAGAGCTCCATGCTCCAACCTACAGCCCCTTTTAGCCTCTCATAGCTGAACACGTGCTCAATGACATGATGCCCACACCCCCAACCTCAGCATTGCTATTTAAAGGGATTGTCGACTAATTACTTGTTAGTGAGCTAGATTATTTTTCCTAGCTTTGGCTGCAACTCCACACATTTCAAAGCAAGCATTTTGCATGATAAATTGTTTCTAAACCTGACTTATTTCCTGGACATTTGAACTACAGCTGTCATAGGTATCACAGTCGATGGAATAATAACAGATTTATTGAATCTGACCCTCCAGCACCTCTCAGACACAGCGTTTCCACAAGTGGCGATAAGTCTGGTCAAATGCAGAAAATTGGGCCTCGCTTGAGTTTTCAGTGGGGTTAGACATTGAGCTTTGCACCATGATCCATTGCAAGTTCCAGCAATAGCTCCGCTGGAGCAGATCTGAAGTCCCAGGAAATCAAACCCTTGTGAAACCTTGTGCATTTAGTCCCTCCTGCCTTCATTCCCTGGCACTTCAGTGGCAATAACAGCGATATTCACCATTATTTCACTATTGCTCTGGTGCCATGGCAAATTTCCAACCAGGAAAAAGCCAAAGGAGCAGAAAAAAAAAAGGGCTGCTCGAAAAGAATTCTGCTTGAAGGAACTTTGTGAATGCTCGGTAATGAATTGTGACATTTACTAAAATAAATCAGCATTATTATTGAATCGCGTTTAACTGATGTTGATGCATGTAGAGAATAGAAAGGAATTTCTAGCCAAGATTCTGTTTTCAATTAATGTTAAAGGATAGGATGTCAACTCAAAAGGAACAATATAATCATCACCTTGTCACCAAGGCTTTGGTTCAACCATATATGAAAACATTGCCTTGGTCATCAACACCTGCGATTATTTGAAGCCCTGTCAAATAAGACGCTTCAAAATGTCTTTCAGTTTCTAAAAGACCCCTTGGGTTTAAGACAAGGGAGTAAAGAAGCAGACATAAATCGACAGTGCATGTTTAGCAAAAGAAAGGCTTTATAGAGTTATTTCCTAAGGTTCTTTGGCAATCTGGACAGGTATTTATCCACCTGGTAAGCCAATCATTTCACTGAAGGGAACATTTAACAAACTTTCAGCACAGTTAGGCCGTCCCTTAAAAAAGCTGTTATGCATGAAAAGCTTAAAATGCCAGCAAAATGTAGCAGCAATACAGCTTCCCCTTAACTAATTTACTGGAAAACCAAAACAAAAACCAGGATTTTGTCAGGGCAGCAGCAGCTCCAAATTGGGCCGGGGAGCCAAGTAACCCACCTCGGCCATTTGGGGGAGCCCCTACCAGGTCAGGCAGCTTATGGCTCCCATCAGGGCTCCCATCCCCTTGGAGTACGAGATTCGGCCTCCAAGGTTGCTGGCTGATCGGAAGGTCGGCAGATCTTCAGGCCCAGCAGCACGACTGGGAGTGGTGGCCACCGCTGGGACTGCACCCAACCCAGAGAAGAAGCACTGAGACAGCAAGCTAAACGAGGATGGTGGTCACCGGCGCCAGTCAGCCAGGGCCTGGTGAGGGGGGCGGGGGGTGGGGGGGGCCAAGGTGGGGGTGTTGCCGCTGGGGTGGCTATCGCCATCAGGGTGGCCCTCTGTGGGCCAGAGGGTGCCTGATCAGGAGGGCTCTCTAAGCTTGCAGGGAGACAACGGTGTCCTCCAGGCAGTGTCCCCGTGCAGAGGAATGTCTTAGAGGTGGGAAGGAGACAGGCACGTTAACCCTCGCCCTTCCTTCCAATTTTTCGGTTCCCATCCCCACACCCAACCCCGCCTCCCCCCACCGCACCCCCCCCCAACCCCCAACTGCCCCCCACTTTTTCTGCCTCCTATCCTGCTCCTGGAGGCAGTGTAAAATCCCAACCAGGATTATATTGTTACTGTTATGTTAAGGTGCAGAAGTTTGAATGTGCACGGCACCAATGCTTTCCACACTGGAGCATGCAAACAAGATTTCTGTACTATTTGGGGCATTTGATCATTCTTTATTTGCAATGCCCCCCTTTATCTTTGTGTGTGAGGCACTGAGCTGAGTCTTTTACCTCACCCCCTACGTCCAGCGGGCACACTTGGCAAAGCTCTCAGGGGTCCAAAGGAAATTCCTCTTATTTTGCTGTTACATCAGCTCTGATGTCCCTGGAAAAGCCATGGAACCTCCTGAGAGAAAGCTATTGAATCGCAATGGGCATGGGTACCCTTGAAATGTCTCTAACCGTTCCCTTGGGAACAAAAAATAAACTTACCTATAGCATTAATAAATAAAATTTCATCAACACAAAACACTTTTTTTAAAACCTTATTTCACTGTTTCCACCTTTTGACACAGACTTTTACGCCGGCAGAATTTTACGGTCCTGCCGGACTTTTGAACGGCTCTCTGCCATTTACGGCACTACCCCCACCATGACAGGGCTGTAAAATTCCACCCCATGGTTTCCATTTATCTTCCCGGCAATATTTGCAATGTGATGGAAGTGCTGTTGAGAACCTACTTGTGAAAGGAAATCCCGCGCTCATCATGAATGACATATTTAGGGTTGGTAGAAAAAAAAAAGATTGTCTCATATCCATCCGGGTTTTACCGTTCAACTGAAATGCTTGGATTTGCCAAAAGCAGGTTAAATGTGACTGACCAGTCTTACCTTCAGTCATAAATAAAATAAATATTAATTACAGGAGCTGCTGAGGTCACAGGATGTGGGGATTCTGATGGGTCGGGCCCTCCCAGGGTCAGCTGGATGGATGGCCCCAGGAGGTACACCTGCTGATCCTCCCCCCTATGAGTGCCCAAGAGACCCAGGCTGACTCCTTGAGCAGAAGAGGTAGCTGGAATGTCCCACACCCCTCTTGTATACACACTGTTGGAGGCCAACTATGGCATCAGCGATGGAGTTGAGCCTGCACAGCAGTGCAGGAGCGATGTTCTGGACCATGGTGGCCGCCATCCTGCCAGTTTTGACCTTGGTGTGTTGGCATGCCGGCACTATCACCTCAGTCTGAAGGTAGACGGACTCCTCCATTGTGCCTTGCAATCTGAGGACTGCAGCAGACATCCCTTCCTGAAGTTCCCGAGCTTGCCTTTGCAGCTACAGCAACTGTGACATAACCGAGTCCAGAAATTCGTCATCTGACTTGGACTCAGCAAATTTCTGGCCTTCAGCAGTCCTCCAAGTGCCGGGGACCTGGGAAGTCTCTGCCACCACCTGCTGTGGATCAGACAGTGCGATGTGCTCACAAGATTGTGATCCTGAGGCTACTCTAAAGCTAGGTCCCACTGACGTGTGCTTCTCTGCACTGGTGGGGGATGTGGTTGAGCGCTGTGATGGGATTTCAAGGAGGGTGCCTCCAGATTCCTCTTCAGAGGTTTCTTTGGGGCTTGATTGGAGGCCCTGGGTCATGGATTCTGTCAGCTGTTTCCCAGATGTGCCTGTGAAAGCAAAGAGAGATAAGTAGTGCATGGCAATGGCCTGTGAAACAGGGCACATCACTCATGGCATGGTTGGCTGATGAATGTTGTACTGCTGGATTGTCACTTAGTGGAACACCACCTACTTCACCATCAGCACAGGACCGGTCCACATCCTCACTGACCAGCTGGATGGCTCTGTTTCCAAAGTCCATGAGGACCTTGATTTCAGATATTCCTCCACCGGTCTGCGACCTCTCCCTCTTGTTGTGTGCCAGCTTGTCCTGCATGAATAGAGATGAAGGGAGTGTAAGCAGGATGCCTGCCAGGCTAGATGATAAGTATGCTTGGCATGTGTGGGTGGGGGCTGGTCCAATGGATGGGGTGAGGATAATGAAGATATGTGTGAGAGAATGAATGGTGATGTCCCTTGAACCGGCAGTGAATGAGGGCCCCAGTGATCGGTTTGTGAGCGTGTGAGTTGGGAATGATGAGAAGAATGACTTACCCTGATGGAACGGAGATCATTCTTCTTCTTTAGGCACTGGGTGGCTGTCCTCTTCTGAAGGGCATTGGCGCTGACCACCACTGCCACTGCCTCCCAAGCCACATTAGTGAGGTTGCTGCCTGTCCTGTGGCCAGAGCAGGGGTAGAGAACATCACTGCGAGCCTCCACTGTGTCCAAAAGGCACTCAAGGGACACATCGCTGAATCTGGGGTCTGCAGTCTTTTTACCTTTAAGGGGCAAGCAAGTCTCCTTTGCAGCAGGTGTGGGCTGGAAGCTTTGAGAGGTGTGCGCGCGGCTGGACTTTAAATATGGCACCCAACGTGCTGAAGCAGCGAGGCGATGGTGTGGCCGGCGACTGAGAGCCCACCTGCCATGGAAACTGCGTGTTTCCCGGCATTGCATAATTAATGCGGCTGGTTTGGGATGATCCGATGTGAAAAGCCGCCATTGCGGTCGACAGGTACATCATTTTACCCGCCTACTACCTCACTTAGTGCAAATCTGGGACGATTCTGCCCATTGATTTTTATTAAAGAGAATCAAACTTCCTCTCTTGCTTCTGGGGCATTGCATCTAGTTGCGAGAGTGATGTTTATTAATAGCAAATGCTATCATAGAATCAGTGAATAGAACAGCACAGAAGGAGGCCATTCAGCCCATTGAGACTATGCTGGATCTTTTGAAGACTATACCCCTTATTATACCCCCACTCTTTTCTTGTATCCCTGCAATTTTTTTTCTCCTTCAACTATTTATCAAATGCCATTTTAAGACTATTATTGACTCTATTTCCATCGGCCTATCAGGCAATGGATTCCAAATCTTAACCATTCATTGCGTAAAAGATTTTTCCTCGTGTCAGTTTTGGTTCTTTAGTAATTCTGTGCTCACTGGTTATTGCCCCTTCAGCCAATGGATCTGTCAATACTCAAAAGGGAGATAATCGTCACCACATTAAAAGCCAAGAGTTTGGTACAATTAACATGGGAAGTATAAGCCAAATAGGAGGAGCCAACACAATTCTGGAAAAAAAAAATCGGCGAAGCCCAACACCAATTTATCTAATTGGTACTGATTGGATAGCTTTATCAAAGAACAGGCACAGACATGATGGGTGGGATACTCTGGCCCTGCTCGCTGCTGGGATTGTCCACTCTCGCTGAAAGTCGGTGGGCTTTTGGTTGGGCGACCGAATTTCCTGTGGTCCCACCACATCGGGGCTGGTAATCCCAACCTTTATGACTCTACAATTTTATAACCGAAAGACTGTTGTGCAAGCAAAGACATATTCAACATAGCGAACTAATTACATTTTCCATAAACAATCATCAGTTTAGATTTCCAAGTGTGAATAAATAAAAACATGCATTTTCTTAACTATGAATTCATTTGTTTATCTTTGTAAGTTAGGCTGTCTCTGAAATAAATTTAAGTAATTGATAAAATGAGGGCTTTAATGTGAAATTTAGTGACAGTGTACTCTTCACTGTGAAGAAAATCATTTTGCAGATTGGTTTGAAATAGTTTGGAGAAACAAAGTGACTTAAATTCTTTTCAAAGATTGAGATATAGCCTTCCTCTAGCCATGACAAAATTCAATCAATTCATGTTGGAAAACTTTATGAGTTAAGCTGCATCATTCAGGTAACTTTTACTAATTTATTTCCAGATCATTGTGAAATGTTGTGTAAAGGGAATATCAGCCTATATGATCTAAAAATCTCTTAATGGCAGAGCTTTAAATTTTTGAAAAAAATACATAGGTTAATAGAGCTAAGGGTAACAGTGCCTGAATCAGGTATTCAGGTAATGAACAGAAGTCATGCATGATACAATCATTTAGCAAAATATTAACAAGAGATTTGACTAAGCAATTGAAACAATGGGTTACATTCACAAATATTTCCATGAAATACTTCTGAAGTATTTCCATAAATGGCAGAATCTTAATTTAAATGTCAATTCGGGGTAAAGGAATGAGATTTATAATATTTAAATAAATTACCTATAAACTTTATCTTTGAAATTCATGGGATTCATACACCAGATCTTAAGAGGTAGACTTAATGATGCATTAATCTTCTACCACACTACTCTTTCGACAGGGCTAACTCTAATAATACAAAAAAAATCTAAAGTATCAATTGGTCAAGAGGTCACCTGGCTGTAATCCATATGCAAAAAATATGGGCCTTCATGGAACTGGGAATCATTAAATAGGGGAACGATTTATGTAACAAATTTGAGAGTAATATGAATGCATAGCTAATGGCAATTTTTTATGAGGAATCCTAAAATAACCAGGTTACAATAAAAAGCTTCAGGATGACAGTTGGGTGGTGACACCTGAGATGCCCATTTCAAATATGCTGGTGACATGATGCTGCAGGACAATTCAGAATCCTGATGAGTTACAGAGGAAGAAATTTGTTCATGAAGCACCATTTGTGGTAGCTCACTGTATTTTAAGTTGAAAATCTGTTTTTAATGACTTTGGTTAATGATAAATATTGGCCAGGACAACTAGAAAATTCTCTTGGTCCCCTTTGAAATAATGCCATGGGATCTTTAAAATCTTACCTGTGAGGCTAAAGGTGGCCTTGGTTTAATGTATCCTCTGACAGTGCAGAACTCCCTCAGTACTGCAGTGCAGTGTCAGCCTAGACTGTGTTCAAATCCTTGGAGTGGGTCTCAGAGGCAAGAGTGCTCCCAGTGGAGCTACAGTTTCATGTTTCAAATTTCCTTGATGCCCCACAAGCACTTTACAGGGACAAGTAGCATCAGAGCCCATTTAACCAGCTATTGATAGGAGTAAATAGGAAGATAATGTTATGTCCAGCTGAAACAAATGGCGAGTATTGGTGTACTGCCATTTGGATATTTTGTGAGGACCCTTTGTTTAAAAGAGGAGTCAGATTTTTAGACTGAAGGGCTAACCAATTATTGCAGCTGCAAATAGTATGTCACAGCATGGCAATTAGATAAATTGGAGCCTATTTTAACTGAACAAAATCAGCACTTATGGGGCACTAATAGGTTGGGAAACTTATTGCCCCATGGTGATGTTTACAGGGTCTATCACTAGATTGACAGCCTTCAATTGCCCCCTCGGTGAGCTTAATTGCCCACTTAACTGTCGGCGGGCGCACTACCAACTGCCTGCCAGCTGAGGTATCGTGCGAGTGCACGATGACCATAGGGACGTCATCTCACGCTATTTCGTGGACGGGTGGGTTTGGCACGTGTCCACCCACAGGACGTAAAATTCTGGCCATGAAAATTCTGGAAGGCATTTTACTGCCTCTTAAAGGGGGGGGGGCGGGGGGGGGGGGGGGGGGTGGGGAGTTGGGGCCTGATTTAAAAGTGTGGAACTTAAACATGTGCATTTACTCAGAACTATTTAGTGGCGGTGAGTGGTGTTGCAGGCACTTGGCGCAGAAGGGAAGTACAAATTAGTTGAATCTTTTCTAATGCTCTTGTCTTTTACAAGACACAGCTTGCCCAAACGGTATCATAGGCAAAGAGCCAATGATTTCGACCTTTTTCAGGTGCCAGTCAGAGCGACACCACACCCTCACTCAGTCAGTCCCTTAAAATTACTTGAGACATTGCCAGTTAGTGGATAGTTGTAGCCTCCCAGCTTGGGGTCAGCAATGCTGGTAACATTTGCAGGGCCAACTCATGCCGCAGTACAAAGAGGACACAGCTTGGATATTGTGGTCAGTGACCGTCAGGTCATATTAATGGAATGGAATCAATTACAATACATGTAGACTACAAGGCTGTATGTTATGTCATGGAAAGACACCTATGTTGCATCTATGAGGCTGTCTGCTTTAGAAAGGGAAGTCAGCTTGTAAAAGTGTTGCGGGCTTTCACATCACTCCCTCATTTTAAATACAGAAAGTTATGAAAATCTTTTGTCACTGGTTTGATGCATCGCTGCACAGGCAATTGACATTTGACCGCGATGATGGGGCTGAGCATTGGAGCCGTAGACGGGGCTGTTTTATTAATGGTGGGGTTTTTCCAGAGGCCAGGGTAAGTAGCTGGCTTAATGTGATGGTACAGTCCAGCGACTGGCTGAAGCAAAGGTGGTGCAAGCACAGATCTTGTGACATATCAAAATTGCTATGCTTCTTTGACAAAGGTCCCAAGCACCTCAGGTTTAGGAATGTAGGAACATAGGAGTAGGAGTAGGCTATTCGGCCTGTCGAGCTTGCCCTGCCATCCAAACAGATCATAGCCGATCATCTGCCTCCACACCATTTTTCTCCACCATCCCCATATCCCCCGATGTCATTAGAATCCAAAAATCTAACAATTCCTGTGTTATGACACAGCAGTTGATAAAGGCTGAGTTGTTTATATCCTAGAGGGAAACTTGAACAACTGTCACAACGTATATTTTCAATTCATATGTTTGAGATGCAGCCCTGAATTCAGGAATAAGGTCATCGAGCCTCCAAAGGTTTTTTATTTAAAACTAAATTAAAACATTTATTAACTTAACAACAAATTAAACATATGCACATGTCTACAAATTACTACCATAATAACTTTTAAACAAATCCCCAAATTAGTTACTCCCAGGTAAATATTCACCAAGGCAACAGTAATCCATAGACATTAAACAGACAAAGCACATTTGACCTTACAAATTCAAAATGAGGTTCTTTGCAATTTTTTGCAGACACAGTTGTAGGCTTACAGGCGGTTAGATCTTAAATGCCTCTGACTTACACACACAAACTCATTTCTGCTTATACCTACCTTTTCCTTTAAATGTAAACTTTCCATTGTATCCTAGGCTTGCCTGGTTGATTCCCATGCCTACATTTGATAGAAAGAGTTACAAGGTGTGTGTGAAGGAAGAATAACCAAAAAACAGGAATGGAAGTCAGCTTCATGGCTATCTACTCAGAGTATAAATGCCTTCTCTCTCTCTCCATGTCCTGTGTCAGTAAGTATGCTCCATGTACCTAACATTTCAATGATTGTCCAGTATGCCAGACCACTCATCCTACTCCAGAAAAATACAACAAAACTATTAGAGCACACCTGCTTTATAATTCTAAAGCAGTACAAGATATGGTTATGATCACTTGATTTCTTGAGTTCTCCAATTTGAATGAACAAAATACCACTTGAATATTGCTGGAAAGAAGAGACTTTTTAATCAAAGCTTTTGTCTTGCACTCATCAGGACAATTAACAAGAAAATACCAATGTCACTTGACATTGGCATTTTCTTGCAAATTGTCCTGATGAGTGTAAGGTAAAAAACTTTGACAAAAAAATGCCTTTTTTTTCATCAATACTCAAGTTCTGTACTACCAAACAACTATTTAAAATACCACTTCAGTGTTAGAATTTCAAAGCTTGATGTGATTGTATATTTTACCTGTCAGGAGTTCCAATTTCACATTATTACTGACTCTTAGTTGGGCTAATAATGCAGACCCATTGCAGATTCGACCAATTACAAAGCATCACTCACATGTAGCGTGGAGAGATGGCTTCACACTCTTTTGCTCCCCATGCAGATCGGTTACTGTGCAGAAATCGGCTGAGTGTGCATGTGATATAAGCATCCAACCATTATCTCCCAAAGGATCGCTGCTTCAGCTTCAGGTGAGCCACACATTGCTCATTTGAAGACTTTGCTGATAGCAGTTCAGGCTGGTAGCAACAAGAGCCAGGAGTAGGACTGCTCATTTCAAAGTATACTGTCCTGGAGGTATTACTCCGGGAGGTGCTGCAGTGAAGGATTGCTCTCCTTGGAGCTGGGGCACACTGTGTTATCAGGGGTACAGCTCAAAATGCCAGATAGACATGGCTAAGCAGATCAGTGCACGTGCCAACATCCATAAATTAGAGAGCAGGTGTGCTAAGGATATTTTGGATTCATGAAGATTGCCAAGGTAAGATTACCCAGACTTTCCTATATTTGGTGTATAGCTGTGTGGCGAATGCCAACAAAAGTTCATTCCTTATCTTGGTGCTGCTTCAGTGAGATGGCATGCAAAGCACTCAGGCAACCTTTCAGCTGGCTGACACATGTTTGCATGCCTATGTTGCTGCAGGGCCCACTTTTGTTGCCAGGACAGAAAAACGCCTCTAATGGCATAAATCTTGCAATTTAGGACCATGCAGGCACGCAATGCCAAGATGAGCTACTTACACACACTTGCATGTTCAGGGGCTCACACAGGTTGGCACTCGGGTGACACTGCCTCTACTCTTTCAAATTCTTGCTCATGTGTGTTTTGTACCAGCTGAGGTGTGAAAGTAATTGTGGACTAGAAGCTCCCCTTCCCTTTTTCTCCTTTGATTGTCTATGAGGAGATGGCTCAGCAAATCCTAGGACTGGAAGCCATTAAGAGAGCTGAAGAGATTGGGTCTTATCCAAATTCAACACTATTTTCATCCTTACGTTAATCCTGCTACTCACTGACACTCGGGTTAATACTTCAGTGCAGCAGCATAACACATAATATTTTGCCATGTAAGTTCTGTTTGAAGGGATATCTTGCTGCCAACACTCTAGCATATTTTCTTCTGAGCCTGTAAGGCAGTATTCAGCAGCAGGAGCAACCATTGGGTTCAGTATCTGCCCTCTTGCTAGACCTTCGCCAAGGCCTGCAAAAGCAAAAAACAACTCCCAAAAGCCCTACAATAAGCCTAAACAAACCTTCTTCAAACCCCTAATTATGCTGTTAGCCATTTCCTTAAATGACTTGCACATTCAACACAACCTCTGACAACCCTGGACATCTACTTTGTATGGGTTTAATTAATGAAACTCTGCACATCTGATGTAAGCTGGAAAATTGTGTAGATAATTAAATGATATTAGATTAATTCTAACATGTTACAATTAAGCTCCTGCCTGTTTCAGGCTATAGGTATAATTGGAGCTATATTTCAGGCTGGAGCTCCCTGCTCCTGTCAAACTTCCGATATCAGAAAGGCACTTGAAGTGCATTAAAGAAGAAAAAAACTTACATTAATATCGTGCCTATCATGACTTCAGAATGTTCTTTAGTATTTCGCAGTCAATGAAGTATTTTTGCAGTGTAGCCACTGTTATAACCTAGGAAACGCAGCAGCCAATTTGTGCATAGCAAGGTCATAATGACAAAGTAATCTGTTTTAGTAATGGTTGTTGAGGGACAAATATTGGCCAGGACACTAGGGAGAAATTCCTTGTTCTTCAAAATAATGCCACTGGATCATTTACAATACCTGAAAGGTCAAACAGGGCCTTGGTTTAACAACTTATTTGAAAGCTGGCTGCTCCACCAGTGCAGCACTCCCTCAGTACTGCACTGGAATGTCAGCCGAGATTTTTGTGCTCATGTTTTTTGGAGTGCAACTCGAACCTTCTGGCTCAGAGGCAACATTACTACTACTGAGCAACAGCTGACACCCAAATGGGGACCCAGTGTAACCAATCACACTTCCAGTTGTATATGTTCTTGTTTTAAGCCATACAGGTGGGAGACCCTGGTCTAATCTCTGGCCTGTCATTAGCAGCAGTAAAGTTACCCAATAAACCTTTGTCTATAAGGGAAAATCAGCCAAGGTACCTGCTCCTGATTGCAATCCAGGGAAGATTGCTCAGAATGCACATGTGTGGACATTGTGTAAGTGTGTTCATGATGGAGCATGCCCAGCCATAACGCCCTGTGACAAAATTGTGTTTTGTCACTTACTGTTTTGCATGAGTAATAGTCGCTTGCAGAACGGGTAACCGGCATCCGGCCTTTTCCAACAGTGAATCACTATTTTGGGAAAATAGGGGAAGAGACAGCATTAGTAAGAAAGAGAAACAAAACAGAGATCACAGAAGTTTGGCTCTGATTACTTAGATACAAGAGAAAGATTCAAATCCTAGATATGGGCAGAGAAGAGCCATGAGACAAACCACTAGTCTGCAATGAGTCAGTGCTTAGCACTATCACCTTTAAGTCTGAGGTTGTGTGTTCAAGCTCCATTCCAGGTACTTGAACACAAAAATCTAATGGAGTACTGCACTGTTGGAGGTGCTGTCTTTCCAGTGAATTATTAAACCAAGGTGCTGTTTTTCCTTCTCACATCCGCATAAAGAATCCCATGCATTTTTAAAAAAGAGCAGGGAGTTTCTCCTGGGTGTCCGAGCCAATATTTATTCGGCAGCCAAAATCACTACAACAGATGATCTTGTGATTATCACACTGCTGCGTGTGGGACTTTGTGCAAAGTGGCTTCTGCATTTCCTGCATCGCAACAATGGCTGTGCTTAAAATGTACTTAATTCATGAGTTGTAAAAGTGCTTGGTTTTTCCTGAAGTTGTCAAAAGGGTGATATAAATGCAAGTTATTTCTTTTTCCCTTTTAGCTTCAGAGATCTGAGTTTGTGAGGGGAGGCAAGGGCTGGGATTTTCTGCTCCCACTCGTTGCAGGTGTCATGTTGACAAGTGACAGATGAAGTTCAATACAGAGAAGTGTGAGGTGATTCATTTCGGCAGGAAGACTATGCAGGGACAGTACAAAATAAAGAGAGAAACTCTAAAGGAGGTGCAGGAACAGCGGGACTTTGGTGTATATGTGCATAAGTCATTGAAGAGGACAGGGCATGTTGAGAGAGCAGTTGATAAAGCATATTGTATCTTAGGCTTTATTAGTAGGAGCATTGAGTACAAGAGTAAGGGGGTCGTGTTGAACTTGTATAAGACAGTAGTTAGGCCTCATTTGGAATACTGCATCCAGTCCTGGGCACCATACTTGAGGAAAGATGTGAATGCATTGGAGAGAGTGCAGAGGAGATTCACAAGAATGATTCTAGGGATAAAGAACTGTAGCTATGAGGATAGATTGAAGAAATTGGGACTGTTTTCATTGGAGAAAGGAAGGCTGGGAGGAGACTTGATAGAGGCATTCAAGATCCTGAGGGGTATGGATAGGGTAAATAGTGAGAAACTGTTCCCACTCAGGAGAGCATCAGGAACTAGAGGGCACAGATTCAAAATAATGAGCAAAAGGAGTAAAAGTGATGTGAGGAAATTTTTTTTACCCTGAGGGTGGTTGGAATTTGAAACGAACTTCCTACGAGGGTGGTGGAGGCAGGTTCGATTAAGATATTCAAAAGGGAATTGGATAGCTACCTGAAAAGAGAGAATGTGCAAAGGCAGGGGAGTGAGATTAGGTAGAATGGTCTTTCAGAGAGCCAGTGGAGACACGATGAGCCGAATGGCCTCCTTCTGCACTGTAAAGATTCTGTGATATCGTGAGATGAAAATAATCAGGCTCACGTTGATGGGAAAATGAGTTCTATCGTTTGCTCGGGTCTTGAATGGTGAACCCCTTTACCCGGCATGCAATATCAGGAAGGCCATTCGAACACATTTAAGTATCATGAATACTCATTATAAAGCCTGCTTGCCAGCATCAACCCCCATGCTGGATCAAGAAGTCACTTCGCCATCTAATTAGACCGATGTGTTTCACAACAGTATATAAGTGACGTGCACCTGACCACCAGCACTTCACTCGTGACTTTGAGGTTCATGCGCCTACTTTTCATTGCGCAGTGCTCTTGGCACCTCGACTCAGCGCCAGGCTTCGCAGGCACCACCGCATCGTTCTCGGGGGGGGTGGGTTGGGGGGGGGAGCTGGTATCGCAGGGTAGGCTCTACCCACCAGACCAGGAGTAAGGCAGGGTGTTGTGGAAAGGGCCACAGGGCAAGGCCTCCACCAGGGGAGGGGTGAATGTGGACAGAGGTTCGACTCAGAAACATGACATGGGGAGTTTTGGGGGGGGGTCACAATGGCGGAGAGTCTGTTACAAAAGGACATAAGCGAGTAGGGGCCAGAATGGGAGGAATGTATGTGAAAAAGTGTGTCATTTTACAAGGCTGACCTCACAAAGACTGTCCCTGTCCCAGTCCAGGGAGGTTGAGGGCATGTTGGTCCAAGGTCAGTAGTGGCCAGAACATTGTGCACAGGGAGTGGCCGTAACACCTCATGCCTCTGTCCGTGGGGGTTTCTGGCATTATACTGGGCCGCAGGTGGCACACACATAGCTATGGGGAGCATCTGCAGCCTACAGATGTGGAAAAGGTAGTGTAGGGACATTGGAGAGTTCTGGAGAGGGGTGTGTTATATGTCTAACTGGGTGAGAGGCCTCAAGGTGGGGAGGGGTGAGGTCCACATGCGGCATAGGCACATCCACTTCCAAAGATTCCGGGGGCAGCACAGGGATTTCCACCACAAGCAACAAGGGTTCAACGATTGAAGGGGGAGGATTGAGAGTTGTTGGATGTAGGGAAACCTGGAAATTGAGCTCCTCCAGGCCAATGGGAGGGATTTGCACAGTTACACAGGGAGGATTCAAGCTGGCCTGGGAGTGAGACCTCAGCACCTCCATCTTCCAACCTGAAGTGATGATGCAGCACAAAATTAAGACTCTAATGGTGAGGACTCTGAGGGTCGATTGGAGGACTGGTGTTCTGCACTTGGAGGCCGATTGAAGGGGCACCCAACTGAATCGTGTTTTGCCAAATGAGAGAAGATGTACACCTGGGACATGTTAGGGGTCTTTCAGTGGCAATGCAGGGAATCAGGAGAGTTAAGCACTGAAGCGCATTCACATGAGACAAATCCCCATCCCTGGCACTAATGAAACTCCTTGTATTAACCCCTTGTTCCAAGTGCTGAGATTCCCCAGAGCTATAATAAAGTGCAGGGCTATTGGGTGACTGGACAAGCTGGAGGTACATCTTAAACACAGGAGCTCAGAATACAGTTGCTGGCAGCTGACCAGATAAGAAGACTCAGCCCCCATCAAATAATCACATGTCCTCAGTAAACATTTGCCCTTATGTCTTTTCCGAAGACTCTAGACTGAGAATGCAGTGAATGAGGATCCCAGCAACGCGCCTGAAAGCTGCACATCCAAGCGCCTGGCCAGAGTGATGTCACAGCAGCGGCTGATGTAGAATGCCAGGGCTGGGGGGAACCACAGTGCAAAGTACCATGCATTGGCCAGGATATCAGTGGTGATTAGGAGCTGACACTGGACCCAACAACATGAACCCACAGTCACTCACTAGTCATCGACAGAAATAGGACATTGGGAGGCTCATTGCTCACTCAAGTCTTTTTCTGATTAATGCTGCAGAGAGGAGACGTTCAGCAAGATGGATGCTGGATTTATTGCTGCCTGCATCATCACATACAGGCAGGGGAGAAGGCAGAGGGGATTGCGCTGGAGGTGCCATGCTTGCCAAAGGGAGGAGTTTCACCCTCATGAGCAAGGAGCAGCAGAGCCCCCTCCGACACAGAGGATGAGGTTCACAGAAACTTTGTGTGTAGGCACCGCTCAATACCAAGGGTGGACAGAAGACATGGCTTTTCTGCAGATGTGTCGCTGGCACCTCCACATGTCCAGGGATCTGGTGACACACACCTGCCACATTCTCCATGAGTTGACACCATGGGGCCTGGGAGGACATCCATTGGCAGTTGCTGTGTAAGTCACCGACACTGTTAACTTCTAGGCAACTGGGTCTTTCCAGGGCTGCACTCGGGACCTCTGTGGGATCTCTGAAGCTTTTGCACAGGAGGTAACAGATGATCTTCTTGCCAGGACCCACAATCACACTCACTTCGATAGAGATCAAGCCTTTGCTGCAATTTCATGTTTCCCACAAGTCCAGGGTGCCATCAACTGTACTCATGTGGCTATGAAAACTCCCTGGTAACAGGAACTCCGATATATAAACAAGAAAGGCTTCCACTTCGTCAATGTCCAGCTGGTCTGCGACCACAAGAAATACATCCTGCAGGTTTGCGCCGGATACCCAGGAAGCTGCCAAAATTCAAACATGTTAAGCAGACCACAGATCCCAGACATATTCGAGGGCCTCACAGGACCCAGGGTTAGCTGCTTGGGTGACCAAGGGTACCTGCAAAGGATGTGGCTGATTACGCTTGTGCGCAGACACAAAATGCAGCAGAGAGAAGGCACAACAAAGCTCTTACTGCTACCCACCCATTGGTGGAGCAGCCCATTGGCATGTTAAAGACGGGATTCCAATGCCTGGACAGATCTGGTGGAGCACTCCAGTACACTCCCCAGAGGGTCTCATGGATCATTGTGGCTTTCTGTGTGAGGCACAACCTGGGGCTACAAAGTGGGGAGGAGTTGCCAAACGACGACATGGAGGAGCTGCACATAAATCCGATGAGGAGGACATGAGGATGGATGAAGTTGAGGAAGCTGAGGCTGCAGGGGGAGACCCTTGGAAAAGGACAGGTGAGGCAAGCCTGCACATGAGGCCCTCATAGCCACCAGAGTTCATGAGCCAGATGTCAAGCAGTAGTGAGTCTCCTCTTGGAAAAGTGTCCTCTCTCATGGGCCAGACTAACATTAGAATGCCTCTCCCTCTCATTTCAATTGCCCATTTTAATCAGAGAGTGATCATTTAAACATCTGGCTAACAATGACCTGATGCTTTGAAGAATGATCAGGCCTTGGAAGCATGTGTCCTTGCTGAGATAAGTTCCTAAGACTTAGAACTGGAGGAGGGCATCCCGGCATCAGACTTCAGAAGGAGCTGCCTCTTCAAGCGTCTCTCCAGCATCCCTCTCGCTATAGCAGCCTAGTTGAGGCAGGAGCTGCTCTACAATCCTCAGTGTGCCCGTAGCTGTATGCCCTCAGTCTGACAAAACTTCTCAAGGACATCCATCTCCAGCTATGGGACAATGCTTTATGACTCACCTCGATGGTGATACTGAGAGATGACTCTTGTGCCAAGGCAGTGGAGGACGTCACGAACATCCTCATGCATTTTTATATGACTCAGTTCTGTGTTTCACCTTCATCTCCATAACGTTGACAATCAGCCACTCTGCCGGCCTACATCTAGCCTGAGCTTTCCATATAGATTGACCACCTGAGGATAACCATGTTCACACACTTGCTGGCCACACATTATAATGCCTCCTCTACCTGAATAGCCAGCCCTGGCCCATGCGACTTTGATACAGCAATGACCCTATGGAGTCCTGAATGAGAGGCTTGGTTCACATTAAAGACCACACTTCAGCCTCATTACATCCTGGATCCTAGGCCGTTGTTGCCCTCAACATTGTCTTCCCATCATGGTCACATGTGCACATCGAGAGCATGCTCAAAGCCTCCATGACCACAACACATCATCATTTAGAGTGATCATCGCTGACCTCAGTGATTCCTTAGGTGAGGAGATGCTACACACAATGTTTGGCACAGCTCTGCTTCACTACATTTGGATGATAGTTTGTGGACCTATGCAGACAACTACAAGGTGGGAAAAGCTCAAGGTTGTAACATCGAACTCGAGGGCAATAATATGGCTTCGAGGGGCAGAGCTCCGGCACTTTGAGCTGGGAAGGTGGTCACAATTATGGGTGACCTTATCAGGTGTACACTGGGAGAGTGGGCAATGCTCAAGGCAGACAGAAGCAGACATGGGCTATGATTTTCAGCTCATTGATTGAAAACCCTGCCAGATGACAGAGAGAACATAACAGCTCCAGTAGATATGAACGTTTTCAAAGTGTTTCAACATCTTTCCTTGCACACTAAACCTCCACCTCTCAATAATGCTGAGGAGATGGCTGATCACCTCAGCCTCAATCTTACACAGCCAAGATCTAACAATACAAGACCCAGACCCAGCAAAGTGAGAGATCGAGCTCCCTTCCACAAACACATTTTTTCTTTAAGGATGAGGCATAACTGATGCAGGGAA
Source organism: Carcharodon carcharias (assembly GCF_017639515.1). Classification (NCBI taxonomy): domain Eukaryota; kingdom Metazoa; phylum Chordata; class Chondrichthyes; order Lamniformes; family Lamnidae; genus Carcharodon; species Carcharodon carcharias. The sequence continues at coordinate 153,126,845 of NC_054477.1, forward strand.
CAATCTGAGAATGAACACACAGTGGGTCAGTTGGAAGCATGAAACATTGACCAGAGGCACATGAGAGCCACATCTGTGATAGGGGTGGGGAGGGGCCATGGTTTCACACGTGATTGACAACAACACAGCTGGTCATGAAGAGGAGGCATACAGAAAAGAAGATGTGAAATGGGCGCGATTCTATTTACACTTGTGAACACTATATACATGTGTTGAACATCCGTGCCACTGATGTGATCTAATATTGTTTTGTCCTCCTGACCCTATCATGACATCTTGGTGCTTCCCCAACATCCACAGCAAAGGTGGAGGCAGACTGCTGACTGCTACGCCCTGTTATCTGTGATGGCAAAGGAACATCAGGAAGGGATTGCAAGACGCAATGGAGGAGTCCGTCCACCTTCAGTCTAAGGTGAAAGTGCCAGCATGCCAATGCTCTGAGGTCAACACTGGTAGGATGGCAGCTGCCATGGAGACCTTGGTCCAGGGCATCGGTCCTGCACTGCTGCGCTCCATTGCTGACATGAGTATCAATGCGAGATGTGTGCAGGCCAACTTGATCTTACTCTATCTTTCCCTTCTTCTCAAGGAGTCAGCCATGGGCCCTCAGGCACCAATAGGGTGGGGGTTCAGTAGGTGCACACCCTGGGACCATTCACCCGGGTGACTCCAGGAGCGTCTGGCCCATCTGAATCCCCTCTTCCTGTGACTCCAGCAGTTCCAGCTCCACATGCCGAGGAGGGTGCTATTGCCACACAGCAGGACACGCAAAGCAGAGACCTCCAGGTCGTGGCCCTCCAGAGACATCCGCCAAGGTCCTCAGAGACAGGGTGTAGCAGTCAACAGGCTACCTCCACCTCTGCTGTGGGTGTTGGGGGGTGGGGGCACCAAGATGTAGCAGCTGAGGTTATGAAGGTTTAGAAGGTATAGTTGCATAGCCTGGCCATGGGTGTTAATCAGTTGCACATAATGTTCACTGTTGTCAATAAACTCCCAAGAATGTCTCCTTGCCCACGGCTCCTTGTTCTGATGAGCAGTGTTCATGTCACTCAGATGTGAAACCATGGTTCCTGCACAAGATAAAGGCAGGTATCTCAATCCAGGATCCCTTCCCTGTGCAGTGTGTAACCTTCAGACCAATGTGACGGTCCAGCTTCAAACTCACTGGACACATTGTTATTGATGCTAGAATGTTACGAAGGGCCTGCTCCCACAGCCCCCCCCATCTCTTCAGCATTTGTGACCAGTAACACTTTTCTCCTGAAGGGGACGGATGCTAAAGGCTGACAAAGGATCAGGTGCTTTTAAAGTTGCATGGCTGCGTCTCATGATATGACACTGATCACAGTGCACAGCGAGCCGCCCTCGGCCAGACAGGAGTCAGACATTCACAGAGATAATGTGAAGATCTATAGCCTCACTGTCATCATCATTCTCCTGGAATCTAGCGATTATTAGGGCCTCCGCTGCGTCTCCATGACACGAGCCTGAGCACTGAGGGTATGTGTGCTGCCATCAGCCACACAGGAGTCAAACGTTCACAGATGCAAGGTGAGGATGTCAGGACTGTCCTCACTGCATTTCGTCATCATCTTGTGACATTACAAGACAGCGCGAGAGAGCGGCAGAGAGATCAGAACCAGCGCGAGTGCGGGGAAGCTTCAAAAAGTGACATTAGCACAAAGGTGAGAGCTGATTGGTGAGTAGTGGGTAAGTGTTTTTCTCCAGCTTTTTCCTCCAGTTTTTCTCCAGTTTAAAATAGATTAAGCTGAGGAAAGGTAAGTGTTCTAGTTTTTATTTAAATAATTTAACTTTTTTTTTACTGTATTTAACTTAAAGTAAGGGTTTTTTTTTCAACAAGAGGCATGGCATTGGCAATTCAGTCTCGTGTTATGTACCGCCTGCAACATGTGGGAAGTCCTAGGTGCTCCTTGCGCTCTGGCCGACCACGTGTGCAGGAAGTGACACCAGCTGCAGCTACTTGAGCTCCGGGTTTCGGAGCTTGAGCGGCAGCTGGAGGCGGAGAGGTGCATCCGCGAGGCGGAGAGTTTTGTGGCTAGCACGTTTTTAGATATGGTCACCCCACAGCTTACGGAAGTGCAGACAGAGAGCAAATGGGTGACCATCAGTCAGAAGAAAGGTGTCAGGCAGGTCGTCAGGAAATCCCCAGGGTGCATCTCACTTGAGAACCGTCTTTCTGTGTTGGAAAATGGTGAGAGTGACGGTCCCTCACTCATGGCACTGAGTGGCTCAGCTGCACAGTGGGGGGAGGAAAAAGAGGGGAAGAGCAATAGTGGTAGGAGACTCAATAGTAAGAGGAACAGACAGGTGTTTCTATGGATGTAGATGTGACTCCAGGATGGTATGTTGCCTCCCTGGTGCCAGGGTCAAGGGTGTCACTGAACGGCTGCAGGGCATTCTAAAGAGGGAGGGCAAACAGACAGAGATCGTGGTATGTATTGGTACCAACAACATAAGTAGAAAGAGGGATGAGGTCCTGCAAGCAGAATTTAGGGAGCTAGAAAACAGATTAAAAAACAGGACCTCAAAGGTAGTAATCCCTGGATTACTTCTGGTGCCATGCACTAGTGAGTATAGAAATAGGATGTTTTTCCAGATGATTGTGTGGCTAGAGAGATGGTGCAGGAGGGGGGGCTTTAGATTTCTGGGACATTGGGACCATTTCTGGGGGCGGTGGGACCTGTACAAGGCGGACGGTTTGCACCTAAACTGGAATGGGACCAACATCCCTGTGGGGAGGTTTGCGAGTGCTGTTGGGGAGGGTTTAAACTAACTTGGCAGGGGGATGGGATCCTGAGAGGAGGTTCAGCAGGGAGAGATGCACAGCCAAAATTAGAAGAGAGACCAAGTGAGTCTGGAAGGCATAGACATTTTAGGTCAGTTAAGGCACAAGGGAGTTTGGCAAGGTTTGGTGGTATTTATTTTAATGCAAGGAGTCTGACAAATAAGGCAGAAGAGTTGAGGGACAAATTAACATATGGAAGTATGATGTCATTGCTGGCAGAGGAACATGGTTGAGAGAGGGGCAGGATTGGCAGCTCAATATTCCAGGACATAGGATCTTCAGGTGAGACAGGGAAGGAGGTAAAAGAGGAAGGGGTATCCTCCTCAAATGAAGCTTTATTGGTAGAACTGAAAAACAAAAAAGGAGCAATCACATTGCTGGGAGTGTACTATAGGCCCCCAAACAGTCAGAGAGAAATAGAAGAGCAGATATGTAGGCAAATTTCAGAGAAGTGTTAAAAATAATAGGGTAGTAATAGTGAAGGATTTCAACTTCCCCCAACGTTAACTGGGTTAGTCATAGTGTGATAGGTTTAGAGGGAGTGGAATTCTTAAAATGCATCCAGGAGAGCTTTTTTAGCCAATATGTAGAAATCCTACAAGGGAGGGGGCAGTCCTGGACTTAATTTTGGGGAATGAAGCTGGGCAAGTGGTAGAGGTGTCAGTGGGGGAGCATTTTGCAGATAGTGATCATAACTCCGTTAGATTCAACATTGGAAAAGGACATGGATGGGTCAGAACTTAGAGTTCAAAATTGGAGGAAGGCCGATTTAAATAAGATCAGATATGTCTTGGCCAGAGTGGACTGGGAGCAGCTACGTTTAGGTAGATCTGTGTCAGAGGGTGGGACTCATTCAAGAAGGAAATAGGGAGAGTACAGAGTCAACATATTCCAGTAAAGACAAAGGGTGGGACCAACAAATCCAGGGAACCCTGGATGTTGAAGGATATATAGGATTGGACAAAGAGAAAAAGGGAGGCTTGCAGCAGATACCAAGGGCTCAACACAGTGGAAGCCCTTGGGGAGTAAAGAATGTGTAGCAGGGAACTTAAAAGGGAAATTTGGAGAGCAAAAAGGGGCATGAAGAAATATTGGCAGGTAAAATAAAGGAAAATCTAATGTTATTTTATAAGTACATTAAGAGTAAGAGGATAACTAGGGAAAGAATAGGGCCCATTAAAGACCAGAGTGATAATTTGTGTATGGAACTTCAAGACATGGGTAGGGCTCTAAACGAATACTTTGTGTAGGTGTTCAGAAGTAAGGGGGATGACATGGGTATGGAAATTAGGCAGAAGGACGGTGATATAATTAAAGAAATTAGCATAGAAAGGGAGGAGATTCTAAGTGGTCCGGCAGGCTTAAAAATAGATAAATCTCCAGGCCCGGATGAAATATATCCCAAGCTGTTGAGTGAGGCAAGGGAGTAGATAGCAGAGGCCCTGGCAATAATTTTCAATACCTCTCTGGCCACAGGAGAGGTACCAGAGGACTGGAGGATAGCCAATGTGGTACCGTTATTCAAGAAGGATGGAAGGGATAAACGAGGGAACTACAGGCCAGTCAGTCTAACCTCAGTAGTGGGAAAATTATTGGAAGCAATTCTGAGGGACAGAATTAGCCTACACTTGGAAAGGCAGGGATTAATCAAGGACAGGCAGCATGGTTTTGTTAAGGGGAGGTCATGTCTGACCAATTTGATTACATTTTTTGAAGAAGTGACCAGGTGTGTAGATGAGGACAATGCATTTGCCGTAGTCTACTTAGGCTTCAGCAAGGCTTTTGATAAGGTCCCACATGGGAGACGGATAATGAAGGTAAGAGCCCATGGGATCCAAGGCAATTTGGCAAATTGATCTAGAATTGACTAAGTGGCAGGAAGTAGAGTGTGATGGTCAAGGGGTGTTTTTATGACTAGATGCCTGTGTCCAGTGGGGTTCCACAGGGATCGGTGTTGGGTCCCTTGCTGTTTTGTGGTTTATATAAATGATTTAGGCTTGGATGTAGAAGGGTTGCTCAGTAAGTTCGCGGATGACATGAAAATTGGTGGGGTGGTAAATAGTGAGGAGGATAGCCTTAGATTACAGGAGGATATAGATGGGCTGGTCAGATGGGCTGATCAGTGGCAAATGGTATTTAATTTGGCTAAGTGTAAGGTGCTGCACTTGGGCAGAACAACCAAGGCACAGGAATACACGATGAATGGTAGGATCCTGGGAAGTACCGAAGATCAGAGGGATCTTGGTGTGCATGTCCACAGGTCCCTTAAGGTAGCGGGATAGGTTAAAAAGGCATATGGGATACTTGCCTTTATTAGCCGTGGCATACAATATAAGAGCAGGGAGGTTATGCTGGAACTGTATAAAACGCTGGTTAGGCCACAGCTAGAGTATTGCGTGCAGTTCTGGAATCTGCATTATAGGAAGGATGTGATTGCACTAGAGAGGAAATTTACCAGGATGTTGCCTGGGCTGGAGAGTTTTAGTTATGAGGAGAAACTGGATAGACTGGGGTTATTTTCCCTGCATCAGCAGAGATTGAGGGGAGACATGATTGAGGTGTATAAAATTATGAGGGGCGTAGATAGGGTAGACAGGAAGGAACTTTTCCCCTTGGTGGTGGGATCAATAATCAGGGGCCAAAGACTTAAGGTAAGGGGCGGGAAGTTTATAAGGGATGTGAGGAAGAATTTTTTCACTCAGAGGGTGGTAGGAACCTGGAACTCACTGCCTGAAAGGGTGGTAGAGGCAGAAACCCTCATAACATTTAAGAGATATTTGGATGTGCACTTGCAATGCCATGGCATACAAGGCTTTGGGCCCAGTGCTGGAAAATGGGATTAGAATAGGTACTTGTTTGACTGGCGCAGACTTGACGGGCTGAAGGGTCTTTTTCTGTGCTGTAGTCCTCTATGACTCTATGACTCTATCCTCCATGAATCTTGCAACTTTGATGGCCTCCAGAGCACGCATGTTTCGTCTGGCCAGTGCGATTGCCTCATCACCGTCATCCTTGTCATCAAGGGCCTCATCATGTCATCGCCTTTGACATCCTCCTCATTGAAGGAGATGTGCAGTTCCTCCATCTCCTCCTCAGCCAGTTTCTTCCCCTGTTGCAGTGCTAGGTTGTGGAATATGCAGCAGGCGACGATGATGTGCGACACCCTTAGTGGACTGTATTGCAGTGCTCCACCAGACCCGTTGAAGCTCCAGAACCTCATTTTCAAAAGGGCTATTGCTTGCTCCACCAAAGTCCAGGTCGTGGCATGAACCTCGTTGTAACATCACTCTGCTGCTGTCCGAGGCTGCTGCATGGGTATCATTAGCCACATCCTCTGTGGGTAGTCACTGTCCAAGAGGAGTCTCTCTGGACCCGGGAACACATCAGGGATCTGAGACCTGTTAAGGATGTAGGAGCCGTGGACACTCCCTGGGAATAGTGCACAGACCTGCAGGATGCATTTGTGGCGGTCGCACACCAGCTGAACATTCAGCGAGTGGAAGCCCTTGCGGTTGATTTAGTTGGCTGCTTGTTGTAATCTTAGTGTCACGTGAGTGCAGTCAATGTCACCCTGCACTTGTGGAAAACCTGAGAACTGCACAGATCCCAGTGCTCTTGCTGCCTGGCTTTCCTGATCGCGACTGAAATGCACAAAGTTCTGTGCCTTTGTGAAGATGGCGTCCGTGACCTCCTGGATACACTTGTGCATGGCCGCTTGTGAGATCCCACACAGGTCACCTGCAGAGCCACTGGCATAAAAATTGGGCGCCGCGGTCAATTTCACGGCCATTGGCAGTGGATGCCCTCCATGTCCCCATGGTGCCAAATCCTGCAGCAGGTGGCATATGTGACTGACCAGTTACCTAGACATGTGCAGTCTTCAGCGACACTGGCTCTCAGCCATCTGCAAGAATGACAGGCACCCTCTATAGACACTGGGTCTAGCAAGGCATGTATGAGCTATGGCTCGCTGTGGCTCTTAAACTGTGTGTGCAGCAGGCGCTGCCACCCCTTCATCTTAAGGGAGCTTCTCCTCCCTTTGTCAAGTCAGGTGCCTCTGCCGCTCTCTTCTTCTTTGTCTCTGGCCTCTGTAAGCCATGGGGCACACCGATAAATCACCAGGCTTCATGCTCCTGATGTTCTCCTCCTGCAGGATCAAAGAGAGGGACACACGTGTTAGTTTGGGTGTACTAAGAAACTCTCTTGGTTAAGTCTGAAGTCCCCTTCATGCCTACGGGCGATGATCACGAGCTCTACACGAGGTTGTGTCCACTCACCTCTGAGTCCCCTTCGAAGTTCAGGTCACCAGGCGCATGCCTTATAAAGGCAGTTGTGAAGCGCGCCGCTCTGAAGTCACACCGGTGGGTGCGGTAAATATGATGTGGGAGGGCTGATTCCGACGAGCAGGGCTTATGATTAGATGGAAATGTATTAAAGTGATGGAAACGTGGCCCACCGTTGACGGGCGGAGCGGACAATCGCAAACTGGTTTCACAACGGCGTAGAACCGATTTGGGCCTTCTCACCATATTTACTGCCCCATCCCGCCGGCCATGATGCCTGATGCCAGCGGGGCTGTAAAATTCCAGCCACTGTCTGTACTGCTTGTACTTGACTCCAGGCAAAACACTCAGAACAAAAGTTTGAGAAAAAGCTGCGCGAGTTTCACTGCGAGAATCAACACTTTGCTGAGTTGTAGAGTTACTTCACGTGCATGCTTTCTTCCCCAGCCTTGGCAATCATCGTGTGGGCTACACTTTGCATGTGCCTGGTGGTGTGGTCACACCGAGAGGTGTAGTTGTCACATTGAGAAGCTGCTCCAGTTCTCTTACTGCAACTGGAAGCAAAAAAGTGTTTATTATTTTTATAGCAGAGGGTAACTCTTTCAGAGTTAAAACAATTAAACTAAATTAACAAAGTAACGGATAAATCAAGCACAGCCCCTAATTCAGGTCAGCGGTAAAACTAAGGACAAAGTTTAAAGGAAACTTACAAACTTTAAACCAAAATGTGATCAAAGGGGGTCAATAAAGCACCCCAGTCCCCGCGGTGCCCACCGGGCACGGAAGGCCTCGAGGGCACCGACAGACACCGCGTGCTCCCTCTCCAGGGACTCCCGGCCGCGAACGTAGCCGCGGAAGAGGGACAGACAATCGGGCGGGACTCCCCCCGTCGATCGCCCGCTGCCTGGACCTGTTAATGGCCAACTTGGCCAGGCCCAGGAGCAGGTTCACGAGGAGGTCCTCCTCCTTCCCGACCCCCTTCCGCACCGGGTGTCCGTAGGTCTGGATATCAGAGGGTAGGAGGACATTTGCATGATTCCAATAAATTGACCTTTTTCCAACCAGAGGGATGTTGCATTAAATAGCATTGAAAGAGACGAGGCAGGTCGATTTAAATTGCAGTTACATAAACCCAACGTGTTACAGTGTCCGGAGGCTGCAAGAATGTCTTCTTGCAGGCAGCCATTCAACCTAGAAATATCCACCATCTTTCCCTGGAGGGGCTGCCTTCTCTGCTCCCAACAAGCCGACCTTACCCAGCAGCTCTTCCTGGCACCGGGCAGGTCCCATCACCGGCCCTCGGGGCTTCACGTTGGGCGGGACTGTGCTCGGGCCGGGGCTGAAGCTGACCCTCACTGACCACAGCACGGATCAGGCAGCCCAGCAGGACGCTGACTCAGAACCGAGCGGGGGAGAGCTCCCAGAGACAGCGCAGGAATACGATATCTAAGCAGTGTCGCCATCGTGCCCAAAGCCTCCTGGCGAGGCTGGTTCTGTTGCTGCGCCCGGACTCTCAGTGCGTCCTCGCCGCCTTTGCTGCTGCTAATGCCTCTCCTCCTGCCTCTGTGGCTGTTGCTGCCATTTCAGCCTCCGCCTTTGCCTCAGCCTCCTCCACCTTCGCTGCCGTTTCCATCTCCTCAGCCGGCACTGCCTCCGCCGCCTCCTCCTCCTCCTCCATTGCCTCTGCCGCCTCCTCCTCCTCCTCCTCCAATGCCTCCGCCGCCTCCTCCTCCTCCATTGCCTCCGCCGCCTCCTCCTCCTCCTCCTCCATTGACTCCGCCACCTCCTCCTCCTCCTCCGCCTATTCCGCCACTTCTTTTGCTGTCACATTGCAACGTGCTTCTCTGCCACCACAGCTGTTGCCTCCAACTCTCACGTTGCCTCAGCCTCACTCCCGCCTCAGCCTCACACCCGTCTCTGCCTCACTCTCACCTCAGCCTCACACCCGTCTCAGCCTCACTCCCACCTCAGCCTCACTCCCACCTCAGCCTCACTCCCACCTCAGCCTCACTCCCGCCTCAGCCCTCACTCCCACCTCAGCCTCCACTCCTCCCTCAGCCTCACTCCTCCCTCAGCCTCACTCCCGCCTCAGCCTCCACTCCCGCCTCAGCCTCACTCCCGCCTCAGCCTCACTCCCACCTCAGCCTCACTCCCACCTCAGCCTCACTCCCGCCTCAGCCCTCACTCCCACCTCAGCCTCCACTCCTCCCTCAGCCTCACTCCTCCCTCAGCCTCACTCCTCCCTCAGCCTCCACTCCCGCCTCAGCCTCACTCCCGCCTCAGCCTCCACTCCTCCCTCAGCCTCCACTCCTCCCTCAGCCTCCACTCCTCCCTCAGCCTCACTCCCGCCTCAGCCTCCACTCCTCCCTCAGCCTCACTCCCGTCTCAGCCTCCACTCCTCCCTCAGCCTCACTCCTGCCTCAGCCTCACTCCCGCCTCAGCCTCCACTCCCGCCTCAGCCTCACTCCCGCCTCAGCCTCACTCCCGCCTCAGCCTCCACTCCCGCCTCAGCCTCACTCCCGCCTCAGCCTCACTCCCGTCTCAGCCTCCACTCCTCCCTCAGCCTCACTCCTGCCTCAGCCTCACTCCCGCCTCAGCCTCCAGTCCCGCCTCAGCCTCCACTCCTCCCTCAGCCTCACTCCTGCCTCAGCCTCACTCCCGCCTCAGCCTCCACTCCTCCCTCAGCCTCCACTCCTCCCTCAGCCTCCACTCCTCCCTCAGCCTCACACCCGCCTCAGCCTCACTCCCGCCTCAGCCTCCACTCCTCCCTCAGCCTCCACTCCCGCCACAGCCTCCACTCCTCCCTCAGCCTCCACTGCTGCAACTGAAAGTTTGCTGCAAGATTCTATGAATGATTCGGTCGACCAAAATGGTATTTGGATCAGAATGAGGATTAGATAGATTATCTGAAGTTATTTGCATTTATTTAACTGGGACGTGCATTAATTGTCCAGATTATGAAAAGTAACAACTGTTATGAAATAACGTGATTTATGATTTAAAATTAAAGGAAGAGGGATCTGGGTTTAAATTTGAGACAGGAACAGTTGCCCGCTCCACTCTCTCTTTCCAGAATGATTGGGCGGGCCACATGATCGTTTGCCATTCTATTTTCTTATAGTCTAAGCTGTAACCCACTTCAGCATGATCACAATCAGTGCCCAAAGTTCAAAAGAGCCTGCTTTAACAATGGGACTCAACCCTTAACATAGTTATTCATTTTAATTGAACTTCAAAGTGATGAATATGTGCATTGTTTTAAATATTTGGGAAAACAAACTCTATGGAATAAAAGGCTTCTTTTTTTTTCCCTGGACAATGTCAGTCATGTCTATATTTGAACACAATCTTTTCATCACACTGTTTCAAATTAATTAGTTGGAGTACTTTAAGCCCTTTCATCTCGGCCATGGTGTAGAAGAGCATGCATTAGGCATTTCCCGTTCTGAAAGGGGCACTTCCATGTTCAATGAAAACTGTTGAAAGTCTTAATGCATAATATTGACAGACTAATAAAAAAAAACAAATTACACAGCACGCTGGATGCCAACACAATTGAAAATCTGGTTGAGCAAAGCATAAATAGACTAGCTCACCTTAAGTTCAAGTAACATGATGATTTTGTGCATTATTGGCAGTCCATTAAGAAATCATCACCATGTTATGTTTTTCAACTTTTTTTTAAAGTCAGCTTTGTTAAACGTGTTTCCAATTCCATTGCATCTCAATGCTTTGCATTTCCATATTCACAGCTGGGTTGAAATCTGCTTTGTAACATATAAAGTTCCAATGTACAATTATCTTATGCTACGATCCAAGCATGGGTGCTTTAGAAACAGGGCAGTTATCTCTTCAACGCCAGCCTCCTTAGAATTGAGCATTTGGTCACTTGATGGCCAATTCCCACAATGTAAACATCTGACCAGCTTAGCTAATTGGAATGTTATTGCAACAAGGGCGATGTTAATATGCATAAGAATTTTAAAAAGTCTGCAATAACTAGATTTGTCAACTGGTGTTACATTAACCTCAATTGATTGGCATTAGTTTAAAGCCAGTGGTAATCCATTTAAAATGAATTATTGTACTGTTTTTGAATAATGGCAATCAGGATTTAAGGCTTTGAATGCTGGATATAATTTGTGGTATTTTAATTGTCTCAAATGATTTTTCCTCTAGATCCTCATTGTTTATTTACAACGGTTTTTTAAACTTTTCCATGACATTTGGTGTCATAAGAAAAATATGTTTTGAGTTAAAAATGACAAACTTGAAGCACTATAGGATAAGTGTGTGCTCCCTTCACGTGACCTCACATATTGGGAAATTATAAGGCACCAGTTCATTGTTTTTTATCCATTAAATCATAGGTTGTTCATGTGTGATTTCCTGTCAGTGAAAGCTACATAATGGAAGTGCACAGAATATTTCTGCATTTATTTTACTTTGTTCCACTAGTTTTGACCCCCTCACTTCAGTTGGCATTAATTGGCTCCTTACTGGTGGGACGTTTTTTTTCAGGAGTATTGGTCACCAATTGTTACTTCACCTTAAGTCGTGCATGGGCCTCGATGATGAATGTGAATAGGCTCTTTGATTGTGGGTAGGAGGACAGTCAAGCCGATAAAGCTTCATCAGGCGTTCACAGATGTACACGTTCAGCAGTGATCATTGAACTTCGATCAGCAATGCAAATCCTGGCTAGTTCCATCCTACATACATTTAGGGGCACCGGATGCAACTGTAGCCGCGGCTGCCTAAGCTAAAATCAATTTAGCAGAGACCGGGGGTCAAATTTAGAAGCCTCTTCACCTGCACAATTCAATTAATCACTAAATTAACAGGCCAAATCGTCATTAGAACTACTAGCATCCTTTCAACAGTTTTACAAGCCACATATTTTAGCCACAAGGTTAGATTGGGGTTGTTCTCCTTGGAGTAAAGGAGACTGAGGGGAGATTTGATAGAGATGTGCAAGATTATGGCAGGTTTAGATAAGGTAGGCAAAGAAACCCTGGACGGGATTTTCCAGCCCCAACCGACTGGCAGGCATCTTCGTGGGCAGGAAAGGAAAATTTGGAGAGCCGTTGACTTTTAAGGGCCCTCCAAATTTTCCTGTCTCATCCATGATGATGTCCACCTGTGTCGGGGCTGGAAAATCCCATCCCCCTGTTTCCACTAACTGATGGCACAAGGACTAGCTGACACAGATTTAAGGTTTTGGGCAAGAGATGCAAGGGGGTTGTGAGGAAGAACTATTTTTATGCAGCAAGTTGTAACGACCTGAAACTCGCTGTCTATGTGAGTGATAAGAGCAGAGATGATGAATGATTTGAAAAGAAAATTGGGTGGGCACTTGTGGGAAGTAATCTCACAGGGTGAGTGGGACTGACTAAATTGCTCTATGAAGATCCAGCATGGACCCAATGGGGCTGAATGGCCTCCTTCTCTGAGGTAATGACTCCATGACTTCCATTACAGATTTGTGAGAAAATAGGTCCAATATGAATTGTGCAAAACAAAAAGACATTTTTGCACAATTAACACATGCCACAGTAAAATAAATTCATCCTGAAAATTTATAGTTCCATATATTTGCAAGTCAAAGTGTGCTAATTTCCATTCTTAGTTAAAACACAGTATGAATCGATTTGCCTCTGCCTGCATATTTATTCGATGTCTAACGATGTACAGTTAAAATATACATGGATGAATACCCAAGTGTATCATGCAACAAAACATGAATTCCAAGCTCTTAATTCACACCAGGGTTGCAAAACCTCATCATTGGCCTAATTATTTCTATTGTAACAATCTTGAAAATAATTATTGCATGCATAGTGTTGCAGCTCAGTCATGTGGAATCACTTTGTGAACTAGCCGTTCATTTTGCATTCAACAGCATTCAACAGCATGTAGTTTTGTAAACCCCTCTTGCATGCTATTTAGATACTGATTTATAGTTGCAGTTACCTTCATTAGATGAAATGAGCTCGTACCCTTATTATACATCTATGCTTGCTTCAAGAACTCGGCCTAATCCATTCATAACTCATTGCCAATTCCCTCCAGCAACCTGGTTTGAAAACAGGAGCCAAGTTTTTGGGCTGTGGAGCATTGGATCCAATTACACTCAACAGTTGAAAAGCACAAAGCTGATTTTAATAGGATTTCAGTTAAATAGGGATCAAAAATCAAAAGCACAGGCAAAGTATTTTTCCATCTGTAATCGTAAGGCGTCCAGTACAGAATTAGCTTTACATTTTTTTTTCCAATCTAAAAAGGACTGCAGGGATTTCAAGAGTTTGAGGGATTATACATTTGTATGGAGAATTGAATGATATGTTAAGTATCTGTGTCCCTAGCCAGAAAACTTTCCTATGACTAATGAGTTGTACAACAGTATAATCTCAGCAACAACTTTTAAGTGCCTTTCTTAGTTTCACGTGAAGAATGTGTGTTAATAACTTAATACCTTAAACGTCCGGTCTTCCCATTTTGCTGAGGAAATTATTTTTCAATGAACGTGGCATTTTCTTTTAAATCAAAGCCTCAAAATTTCTGATATATTTTCAACACCGGTAACGATGCAATGCTTTAAGTCTCACGGTGTCACAGAACGTGAGTAAAACATGAAGTTCGAGAAACTGGGGTTGTCTGCCACTCATTTACTGTGCCATTAGATCTCCAAAATGGCATCAATGGTGCATATGTGCACTTTTGCACCAGAGGCGATAGGGGTGAGAGGGCGTTGCCGTGTGTGCAGCCTACTACTGGTGGAAGCGTGCAGAGTGGGCCGATCATGTCAGTCCGCATGCAATGCAGATATGATGCCAGTGGTGCCAGCTGGGAGCTCCACCTGCCAGCCAACCCCACCTGTTAACCTTGCGCGGCTGAATACGTATTCAGCAGCAGAAAGGACCTCTTACCAGTCTTATTTAAAGGCATCATTAAGCACTTAGGGGTTAGTTGCTGGTTGATTTCTTCTGGCTGTAGTTTGATTCAGCAAGTATTTGCTGTTTAAACTGGCAAAAGTCTACAGGGAGTGGGGTACCAGGAGCTGGAGGTGTCTGACTTCAAGACACCTTCGCAAGCCAGCTGTTCCCAGACAAGGGTGCACTATCCCTTTGGAATGAAGCGTGACTTGAAGACTGAACAGAGGCTTTGTAGAGAAGAAGCTGGTGGAAGAAGGGGGAGCAGGAGGTCATATTCAGTTACGGCCTCCAGGGAACAATTCCCCTACCTGAGGGATGCCCGCACTGAAATCAGCCTCCCGCAGCAGCCACAACTGCAACCTCAAAGCAGGGCAAGGACTGCACGACCCAGTGGCTGTTTTAGTGCTGCCCGCATCGCAATCAATGGTACCCGATTAAATCAGGCATCACAATTCCTGCACTGGTTTTCGGATATTGTTTAATTTAGTCCTCAACGCCTTGGCTTCTCCTTGAATGAAGGGAAATGGAATTACTCAAAAAGCTAAATTACATGCAATATTTATTCAACCAATAATGGGCACATGTGTCCTAAATGTAGAACAATTACACTCAGTCATTCAGACTGTCATCAATTTGACAAGGAGATGCTGAAGAAGACAGTTTGGGCTGTTCAGTCCTTACAGATAATGGACATCTGATTGGCTTGTCCTTTTTAAAATATTTGTTGAAAAGTACAAGCTTGTGTTTTCAAATTCTGAATCTTTTTTGCCCCTCCAATTCTGGCCTTTTGCACTTCCCTTTCAATCACTCAACCATGCTTTCAACTGCCTGGGCTTTAAGCTCCAGAATTTCCTCCCAGAAGCCCTCTGCCTCTCTCTGCTTTAAGGCACCCCTTAAAACCTAATCTCTTTTGTCCAAGCTTTTAGTCATCTGAGCTAATATCTCTTTAGGCAGTTTGATGACAAATTTATTTGATAACGTTCCTGGTGGGACACTTTGGGGGTCAGCAGCCCGCATTGTGTGGGACACAGTCCCTCACCTGTGATTTTCCCTAAAATGGCCAATTAGTGGTCAGAGGGCGGGTTTGCCATCCCATTAGAGGCAGCGAGAGGGCTCTTGAAGCTGAAGGACCAATAGGAGGCCTTCCAGCTCGGACGCAGCTCCAGGATGCCATGGCAGATAAGTGAGGGAGAGCACACTTCAACACAGAGGAACCATCCCTCCAACTTTTTAAAATCTAAAATTTAAAAAAAATGCCTTTGCAGCTGGGCCATTACTGCATTGGGGTGGGGCAATGGGAGTGGTGGGGAGGCCTCCATAGTATGGCCTGCAGCTGAAGCAGACAGGGAGGGCTTCTGAATCTACCCGGAGCGCTGGCTCCCCGGTTGGCTGCCAGGAGGGGTCATCTCCAGGCAGTTGCACTGCACCCTGCACCTGTGGAGACCTGGAGCTGGCCAAATGGGAAATCCAAATTTCCCTCCATTAATGGACCTTTGTGCACTTTGATTGGCTACCCGTTGCCTGCAAGTGGTTAGCTCTGCTGCTCCCTGCACCTCCATCCTGCCTCTGGGTTAATCGCCTGTGGGGCGGCTGGGGCTGGGAGCCGGCATTCCAGCTGGTGGCGTGAAACTCTGCGCCCCTCTACCTCTGTGTCACACCCACTGGGGGCCAAAGATTCAGCATATGGCTATTCCAGTTCATAATGAGCCATGTTACTGACAACCTTGACATGCATTCCTGTTTCGTATACTCTCCAGCAGGCATATAAACAGGCTGCAAAGTCGCAAATGTTACCAGAGTCAACTGGAATTGGCATGGCAGCGTGTGATTGGACTGCAAATGCACAACTAACTACCAGGCAATAACTGAGCACAACATCAATGCATAACTTCAATGTACCTCAGACTTCAGGCTTAAATAAAAATGAAGCAAGCACTTGCTTTGATATAGCAGCTTTCATATGCTGATGATGTCTCAAAGTGCTATATAGCCAATGAATTATTTTTTTGAAGAGTCATCACTGATGTTATGTAAGCAAAGGCAGCAGCCAATTTGTGGACAGCAAGATCCCACAAACAGTAAATGAGTTAACGGATTAGTTAAACACTGTCTTGGTGTTGTTGGCAGCAAGAAGTATTTGCTGGACAGGGTCCCAGGAGAACTTGTATTGTTATATGAAAAACTCAGAAGCTAAATTCAAAGAGTGTTGAACCTTTTCATCTCTTACACTTTGAGGATATTCTTCAGTTGGGACGCTTCCCCTCAAATTCTGAGATCCTGCTAAATTCATAAAGATCCAACTACAAAGGAAGTTCTACTAAGTACAGTAATCGTGCGAGTGCATTAAACCTGACTAGGATGAAAAGCTGCTAAACTAGGGTTGCCAACTGTGATTAAAGGTACTCCTGGAGGTTTCATCACATGACTTGCTCTCACACTCCAGCCTTTTGCCACCCAACACATCCACCCTTGTAGCGTGGGGCCAATTGGAAGGCAAAAAGCCTCATTACCCAATTAGATGATACTTGACTGTTGGCCAACTAGCATTTTTGCACCCTGCAGCCCCCCCCACTGCCCCCCCTGCCTTCAACCCACCCCCCCACCAACTCCCACCCACCCCCCTGCCTCATTTTTAGTATTTCTATATCTGGTATTGAGAAATGTTCAAAGCAATTTTTTAAAATACCATCTTTTTTAATGCTCTAATGATTTATTTTCCTGGATTGCACAGAACGGTGTTCTGGAGATTGATCTTCAATTCCTGGAGACTCCAGGCCAATCCTGGAGGGTTGGCAATCCTATGTTAAACTCATACAAGCAATTGCCTTGCACAATGGAGTTTACATCTTTCATGCAATTATTGTTGAGGAGAAGCTCAAGGGCTTATCTTCGGTGTGCAATTTTTCATTCCTCATTTTAACTTGACATTTGATCCATGATTTTTGAGGGTAGAAGTTTGCTCTTGTTTTCTGAGTAGAAAAGAGGAGTGAAAGTTATCAAGTTTGTGGAGTCATTTCCAGTGGATACCTGGAAATATCCCCCATCCCCTATCAGCATGGGTGAATTTTAGGAATCACAGGCAGTCACTGAAAACAGGCATCCACCTCTTGAATATGATAATGAGAGGCCAAATGCCTCTTTCAGAGCCCTTCTGCCTGATTGGGCTCCCTTGAGTGGCCCTGACACTCGGCCTGCTATTCTCAATTTTTCCTCTTGTGGTGTTTGGCCTCAATGGCACCAAGGTGAGTAAAAACATTTCTTTTACAGCTTGGATATGGATCCAGGGAGAGCTGGAATGGCATTCCCATCTCCACAGTGTTCCCCACCAGGCACCTCTATTGCTGACTACGTTGTCCTTCCTTCCTCTTCCAGAGACTTACCTGAGATTTGGCTGCAATTGCGCTTGGAAATTGGCCATTGGCCAACTGGCCGCTGTTGCGCCTGGAAGGAGGCCACCTGTCTCTGGAGGTGCAGCAGGCACTGGCAGTATGCCCAAAAGTATTCAACTGAGGCCCAATTGGCCCAAGTTTGCAGGAATATTGGGCTTCTAGATTCTGCGCTGAAATCAAACCATAACAACATTCTACCCCTTTCTTCTCTCATTGTGTTCTCTTTACCTGAAGATGGTGAGTTACAAGAGTGGACTAACTAGAACGTACAGCACAGTATCAGTCCATTCAACTCAACTGGTCCATGTGTTGTTTACGCGGCACTCAACCCTCCCCCCCCCCATCCAATTTCATCTAACCCTATCCACATACCCTGCTTTGCCTGTCTCCTTCATGTCCTTACCCAGTTTCTTATAAAATGCATTAACTTCTACATGCAGTAGCAAGTTCTACATTCTAACCACTCTCTGCAACAAGAAGTTTTTTTCTGAATTCTTTATTGGGTTTATTAGGGGCTATCTTATATTTGTGTCCTCTATTTTTGGATTCACCCGCAAGTGGGAACATCTTCTCTCCATCTGCCATATCAAACCACTTCATAGTTTTAAAGATTTCGATCAGGACACCATCAGCCTTCTCTTTTCTAGGGATGGGTTTACAGGTGTTTACACATCTCTACATACATTATCCGAGTTGCTATCCTACATGCGATAGCCTGGATAGTGATTGCAGCCATTCTTGATTCCCTCTTTACTTCATCCCGTGGTGTGTATCTTTTCAAAAGGAATAGGGAGCAGGAACAGAAACTCTTCCTGCTTTCCCTGATCAAGGAATGTTGAAGCATGTTGTATTTTCCCTTCCTCACAGCCTTCAATGCCACTGATGGGAGTTACATTTAAGCATTCAGGATTTAGTTAAAATCCGTTTTCTGCACAACCCACTCTTGTTTTCTACCAGATATCAGCGGATGTGCAGCTCAGGCCAGTTTTAATGAAATTGTGTTAAAACAATGGGGAGAAATTTCTCCCTGTCAGGGGGGCTGAGTGGCAATGGGCGCGGACGGACAAGCAGCCGATCGCCCGCTGCCATTTAACATAGGCGGGCAACGCGCACAAAAGAGCGCAGAAATCTCCCTGAGGCACGGAGACGCATTTCATTAACAAAAATTGAATAAAAGATTTCATTAAGTTATTCGGACATGTACCCTCATGTGACAGTGTCACATGGGCTGCGACGTGTCTATGAATTTTATTAAAAATTTTTATTAAAGTTTTAAAAACCTTCATGAAACCTCATCCACTCCCCTCGTGGATGAGGTTCCATGAGAAATGCGAAGGCTGCCTGGGCTGTTTGCCTGCCCGCCAACCTTAAAGTCGGACGGGCAGCCCTGTTAAGTGTTTTAATTGCTATTTAAATGGCCTCGATAGGCCTTTGACAGTTCGGCGGGCGCAAAGCACATTACGGTGCGTGCCCGCCGAACTGGAGATCTGAGTGACATGCGGTGACGTCGGAACGCACACCCCCGAAGTCACCGCCCGTCATTTTACCCGTCGGCTAGCGGGCCATTGCCTTGAGCATGCCATTCGGATAAAGGGCCTCCCCATCCTTACACTGAAGAATTGTCACAAATACAACAGCTTCTTGTGCCACTCAAGGCAAGTTAGTGTTGATCCACTACTGTGCAGTACCTGTATATCATTGCAACAGGAGAGTGCCACAAAAGTGCTACAGTCTGCACAGCACCAAGATGGAACAATGAACAGTGACACCTTCTGGTCGGCTCAATCAGTTGTCCTGAAGAAACATGTTCTTCTCTTCGGTGCCTCAGCTCATGCCACAGCTGCGAGTGGTAACTCCGAGAAGCGTCTTGACCTTCACCGCCCGGGTGGGGAATCTGGTGGGGCAGATCATCTGATGGTTGTGGAACCTGCCCCAATTATCGACCCATTGGTTTTATCGGAATGAAAACCCGACAAAGGGCAGGGAGGAGTTGGGGTTCAGCTCAGCCAAGTTATCATCCAAGGTGAAAGTAACCCCCACTGCGCCCATTAATTAAAAGGAAACACACATTGAGACTCTTCAATTTGCTTTGGCATATACTATATGCAAACCCCTTACGGGATTCTATAATTTCCGAGTTGCACTGTTTTCCCACATAAATTAACAGCCTGAAAAATTTGCTTCTCTCTCTGGGTCTTTGGGAAAAAAACAATATGTGATTTTCTAAGCATTTTTTTTGGCAGATTTATAGCCTTAGGATGTTGTTTATTTTTAAAGTCTCCCTTTTACTTGCTTACAAACAATGCACAGAGCAAAATGCAATTGAAATCCTGTGAGTAGCAATTAAAAGAGGAAGCTTTTCTGTTACGTGATGAAACAGTCCTTTCAGTGAATTTTTTTTGCGTAGGGGAATTAAATGCTTGAGATGCACTTTCTACAATGAGCAGCTGATGAAATGCTCATTACATCTTGAAGTCGAGGGACAGAGGCAGCAGTTCTCTCAACTGCCTTGAATCATTTAGAGATTCCTTTATTAAAATGTGTTGTGCGGTTTTCATTTTGAAAAATCTAAACGTCTCTTGATAGGCAACAAGTTTAAGAGGATTTAGTAGGGAAACCTCCCATTCATTTTGCCTTTCTAGATGCTGAAATTGGATTTGCCTCAAGAAAAACATTGCTTTCTGTGCCTAAATGTTTAGTTGTCATGAGACCAGCTGTCTATGGTGACCTGCGTCTTAAAAAGGCGAGTGCAGTGCACTATCAGTTCAAAGGAAGGGTGCAAGGACCCAATCAGTAATATGATGACAAATGCGGTCCCCCTGAGGTTACAATTTTTTTTCAATTTTTAATCTCTGTCAGAATCAAAGCAGAAATGTAAATATGAAAAAAAAATTAAAATAATTCCCCATCAATATTAAGAGAGGTGGACAGACTGGGGCACATATTCTCTCAGCTGAGCTACCCTAATAGAAGCTTTTGAATTATGGAGGACATTGATGGGGTAGATGTAAAGAAGGTTTATTCACTTGTAGTGGGGGGGGCTCCAACTTTACGAGCCATAAATATAAGGCAGTCGCTAATAAATTCAAGAAGGACATGAGACAAACTTATTTTCCCAGAAAGCGTTGACCACACGGAGTAGTTGAGTAAATAGCACAGATGCATTTAAGGGGAAGTTAGATAAATACCTGAGGGAGAAGGGAATAGAAAGGTATGCAGATAAGGTGAGATGAAGTCAGGTGGGAGGAGGGGCAAGTTGAGGATAAACGCTGGGCAAAGACTAGTTGGGTCATATGACCTGTGAACATGCCATAGGGGAGGATTTTCTCCCTGTCGGGGGTGCTGGGTGGGAGCGGACGTGGGTGAGTGCGCAGCCAATCGCCGCCCGCAATCGGCTGCATGCCGCCATTTTACGTGGGCGGGCCAATTAAGAGCCAGCGTGACGCAAACCCGGAAGCGCTGAGCTGGGACATGTCTATGAATTTTATTGAAAATTTTTATCAAAGTTTAAAACTCTTGGTGAAACCTCCTCCCGCCGGTGGATGAGGTTCCGTGATAAACACAAATGCCGCCTGGGCTCTTTGCCTGCCCCTCGCCAACCTCAAGGTTGGACGGGCAGCCCTGTTAATTATTTTAATTGCTGCTTAAATGGCCTTAACAGGCCTTTGACGGTTTGGCGGGTGCACAGCCGACTCCGGTGCGCGTCCGCTGGACTGAAGATCCGAATGATGTCAGGACGCGCGCCCGACGTCACTGCGCGGCACTTTACACATTGGTGAGCAGGGCCTTCCCGTGTAAACCGACCAGAAGATTCAGGCCATAGATTCTATGTAATCCCCCGATAGAGCTCACTGGCTTCAGGTGAAGGGGGAAAATTTAGCGGAGGAAGTGGTAGAATTTGTTTGTGGTCTGGATTCCAGACACTCAGGACTTGAAGGCCCGACGTCCTTAGGCCTTATTTGAATATTTTGAACAGGCTGTTAGGGTCACCTCCAGAGGCAATTCCAGGGAATCAATTTCAGGCCTCGATAGCAGTGGTACCTCAGGTATGCCCTGTAAGGAGGAAGGAAGGACAATGTAGTGATGGGGAGTTGCTGGTGGGAGGTGGGGGTGGTAGTGTGGGGGTATAGGGGGGGACTGTGGGTGCTGTGGCCTGCAGAAGCACTGTGTGGAATGTAAATACCCGCATAGAGCTATTGGTCCAATGGCCAGTTTCTGGGCTGTCGATTCTATTTAATGTAACTATCTGCAATGTGCGCTGTGTTCAGTATGGCTGCATCAGCAGCATTTAGGCAGTTTCTAATCATTTCAGCACTGGGCTGACTGCAGAACACTCTCTATTAGAGAGACTGGTATTTTAACAGACAAGAGGCCATTTGTCATGTTACAGCGCATAATGAGGCCATATTGATAAGTAAGTTGTGGGTAATTTCATAATGCAATAAAAAAAATCAGAGTATAAAGGTAATGAGCCAGTTAAACAGCATATGGGGTGCAACATGCTGATACAGTAAGTTACCGGACCCAAAGACAAGCAGGACAGGATCATGAAGGCTATTGACTTGCAGTGCAGACTCTTCTAGAGCACATGGGGTTTGGGGAATGAGGCTCACCCCAACTTAAATATGGGCGCCTGTAGTCCACCTGCTCCTGCTGTTCTGTGAAGGCTAGAACCTTGCTGCTTAGGCTGAGAGTTGAGGAGGAAGGTGTTAGGATAACACAGCCACCACCCCACCCCCCAAAAAAAAAAATTAAACTCTTTTGGTAACAGTTTCTTTTTTAGTTCCATAACCGTGCAATTGTCACTGAACAGCCTCTTTCCTTTCTGCATACCAATGTCAAGTTTCTGGGACTTGGCATTACTTGACCCCCCTTTATGTTTAAAGCTGTTGTACACACACTAATACCACCAGATGCCCAAAAACACACTTTAAGATGCTGTTAAAGTTATGGAACCTTAACACACGCTTAGTGAGAGAGCTTTAAAGTAAAACCCTCTGGTACCCAAAAATCTATTGTTCTCTTTCTTGAATTTCACCAATGGCCAAGTGTACACAAGAATTCCAAAGATTCACAACCCTCTGAGTGAAGAAATTTCTCACCTCATTTCTAAATCGTCGACCCCATAAAACCATGATCCCTAGTTCTAGACGGTCTTTTTCCCAATGGAATCTTGATGAGGAAACATGCTGTAATGTCAACGCTGGCCACTCTAGAAAGTTTTAAGGACCCATTTCTTGTCCTAATCAACTCTCCTTTTATCAGCATCAATTATTTTGCATTTTTATTCTCATTTTGAAATATCTGATGGCGAGAGATGGAGGTCTACCACCCTTTGACAAATTGTTGCCTCTTGTCGATGAGAAACCAAAATGAAAATGGTTAGTGGTAAATGCAAAAATAAATTTCAGCATGGTCTAAAGCTACTGAGGCAGGTTTGAAAAAAATACATGGCCGGAAAGTGCAGCGGACCATTCAAAAGGCCATTGACTTTAGCAGGACCAGAAGGTCCCGTCGGTGGGTGGGGCCAGAAAATTCTGGCCCTCGATCTATGTTCCCTAGAATTTAGAATTTAGAAGAAGGTATTCTCATTGGATCATATAAAATTCTTAAAGGTTTTGACAAGGTAGATGCTGAGGTCTATTTCCCCTTGCAGGACAGCCTAGAACTAGGGATCATGGTTTCAGAATATGGGTTGGTGATTTAGGAATGAGATGAGGAGAAACTTCTTCATTCAGAATGTTGTGAATCTATGGAATTCTTGCGTACACTCGGTCATTGGTTATATTCAAAAAAGAGAGCAACAGATTTTTGGGTACTAAGGGAATTAAGAGAAATAGGAATAATGTGGGAAGACGGAGTTGAGATAGAAAATTAGCCATGATCATATTGAATGATAGAACAGGCTCAAAGCACCAAATGGTCTACTCCAATTCCTATTTCTTATGTTCCTATTAACGGCAAGGTTAAGTATCAGCATTCTTAATTGTGTAATAGTTTTGCTGATTAATGAAAAAAAGCGTACTTTCTATCCTGAAACAAAAAAAAATTAAATCTTTTTAAAAATAAGTCATACATCATCATGCAGATGCAAGTTCCATAATTATTAATGCTAAAGTTCTAAATATTTTAAAATGCCTATGAATTACTAGGCCCCACTAAAACAGTACCATTAGATTTGACTGAACATTTCTGTATGATAGTTAAGTTTTATTGCTCAGGCTTTACACACATTTGTAACCAAAGGAAGTCTGCTAATCGCTCTTACATTGGCAACCTTTGAACATAACCAATGATGGCTTTATTGTTATGGCGCGAGCATTCCATCATACAAACAGAATAATTCTTGATGAAGCAAGTTGTCTCTCATTGTTTTGCTCCAGTCGGCAGATTGATCTCTTGGAAAATGCATCTCTTCCTTTTCCAGGATCCCATTCAAAAGTACAGTTCAGTGGAAGACTCCCTTACATTTCGCCATGCAATGAAACTAGATAACGCCCACTTAATCTGGTGCCAAATCCACACACACATACCGAAGTGAAAAGACAGCTTTGCAATCGGTAATATAAAAGTAGCTGGCAAAATGATCAGAGATCAGCTATTGCTATTGTGCAGGTGACCTTTCACTTGGGCCACTGACTGGCTCTGGGATACGATGTAAAATGCACAGGTTGCACAGTCTGGACCCCATCTCTGAAAGGCTTATCTTTTTACTTGTTGAACATAGCATTCATCCTGCTGGTAACTGCCTATCTACAATGGATTGATTCCATGCAGGGTCAGGTGATACCAATTCATTTTAGGCAGGCGGTGGGTTAAAAATTCATTCCTCACAATTTATTGACACCAGGTGAATGTATCGCAGTAACTAACACCTACAGAGGGGCGGGGAGAAAGACAATGTATCACAGCTTAGACTCGGGAATACTAAATTGGAAGTTTGCTAAATTGAATTTAAAATGTTAGCTTTGTTATGGTGATGCTCAAATTTCATCTGTTAACAATGTCATGATTGTGCTGAAAGCCCTACACATTAGGGCAACTATCTATTTGCTAACACAATTTAGTGAAGGTAAAATCATTTTCTGAAAAAGCAAAAAAAAGGTTGAAATCACAGTTGCTGAATCCAAGTATTTTTTATTAAGAGGTAACAGAGGAAATAGATAAATTATACATTGTCTTTAGTGAGTGAATATGGAAGTTTTCCTAAATGTGAGAGGATAAGGAAACGACTCTCCTGATCACTAAGGAACAGTGAATAATTCATGAGCAAGTCGCGTTCCTTTCTCTCATATGAGAATAGGTTCTCAAGCCAACCGTAAGTAGGTAAAAGTTGCTATATTTGGCAGGCAAGCACTGTCAGAATTACTGATACACCTTCCACAGTTATACAAGATAAGTGGGTGACAATTTTCATTTGGAGTATGTATCAGACAGATGGTGGGCAGACTGTGCCCTGTGGCCGCTTGAAGGATTTGTTGTGGGGCATACCATTTTCATGGCTAAGCCAAATTTAATTAATTTGGTAAGTTGCCAGTATAAAATGCACTCACTATAAGCATCTCACTGTTTAAGAGAACAGGTAACCTGGCGGGGTGGCCGCTACTCCAAGGCCTGAGGCAGCGTTTGAAGGGAGAGGTTCATTTTTTGTGGGAGACAGCAACAAGCGAGTAGCAAAACTGATTCCCAACAGGGCTCCGAGCTTGTGTGAAATAGCAGCGGGGGTGCCGATTGAAGTGAGCAGCAGCAAGCAAGTCCTCTTCCCAATGGATTGGCAATGGATGTTAAAACGAATCAGCCAACGGGTCCGAAAAGAGGTGGCGGGAAGTCTCAGTGCCAACAACAGTGTCCCCAGGACATGGTTGCTGTCCAGAAACTCGGGAAAGGGTTTAGCACAAAATTATGGTGATTATTGCTGAAAAAAGAGACATGCTGACAAAACTTTTCATCTTGCACTCATCAGGACAGACACAAGAATGCCAAATTTCAAAAGGAATAACAATTTATACTGCATGAGAAAAAGGTGCTGATTAGTTGGCAAGTCAGCTCTGACTGGTCAAGACTTTGCCATGGCAACTGCACCAAGGAGCTATTGTCTCCCATGCCATTTTTTTACTCAAAAAAGGTGCAATACCTGGACATATTCCTTTTGCCTGCAGAGGATATGTCCCTGCATTCAGAAATATGTAGCTTTCAGTAAGCGTCAATGAGCTACATTGCAAGCCTGACTGATAATTTTTTTTCGAATGGCAGAATGGTGGACAACTGCCTTCCAAAAGCAAAACAAGGGCAAAGAAAGAAACAAGAGAAGAAAATAAATGGTTTCAAAGATAATGATCTAAAATAGTTAAACTCTATGTTGATTGATGAAGGTTGTAAAGTTCCCAGTAGAAATTATATTTGAGATCTCTCCTCAGATGAAAAGTATGTTTAATTCTGTGAACATTTTTTTAATAGAAAGAAAAAACACACATGGCTAAGGTATCTTTCATTAGCTCAGGACATTCCGAAGTGCTTTAGAGTCAACTTAAGTACTTTTGAAGTAAAGTCACTGTTATAATGTAGGAAATGTGGCTGCCAAATTCAACACAGCAAGCTCCCACAATCAGCGATGAGTTAAACAACCAGACCATCTGTGCACTTTAGTGATGGTGTCTGAAGAATATATATTAGCCAGTGCGCAGGAGAAGAACTCACCTACTCTTCTTCAAAATAGTTTCATGGGATTTCTTTTTTTCACGTCCACCCAAGAGGACAGACTTGTGTGTGGTGTAATACCTCATCTGAGACACAACATCGCCATCAGTGCATCACTCCCCCAGTCATGGTATGTTAATTATATTGTTGAAATACACAGGTGAAGGGCATTGTTTAATTAATTATATAGATAAATATTGTGTTCCTATGCATCACACTATCCAATCTCTCCAAGGAACCACCTCAACAAAAGCACAAAAGGCTGAAGAGAGACTGCTGGGACACTGGGTGGTTGGTTCGTTGGAGGCAGTCATATGTAATGCTGCATTCTGTAAATAAACCAACTACCAAGAAAAGGATTTGCATCTAATTTCATGCTTCATCATCTGGCTTGGTACCCAATTATCAGTCAGTGCTGCAGAATGAGTCTCACTTCAGATTGTGTGTTAATGTCTTTAAAGTGGGGCTTCAATGCCCAACCTTCTGACTGAGGGAAAAGTGACACCCCTGAGCCATGACTGACAGTTGGCTACAGTTCACTTGCTTCACATCTTAGTAGATGCAACTCATACTGAATGGAGGAGAAGACTCAAAGCACCAAATGGCCTATTTCTTTTCCTTCTCCTTATGTTCTTATCCAGAATTTTCTCATATTCCTCACACCACACGTGCAGACTGAATGACAATAACCCCATGTCAGTGGATTAGTTCTGAATTGGCTTCCAATTCACAGAGTGACAGAATATATCACATGATGCACGTGCATATCCAAATGGCCTTTATAATCAGTGTTTTCTTGAGCCAAATATAGATAATGGGACTACAGTTCTCTTATGATTCTAGCATTACAGCTGCAGCCAAAACACTTTAATATGGACTAGCAATCTCCAATCAATAAATAGAAATTACCACAGGAAGTCACACAAGACAAAGTAAAGAGGAATTTATATAACAGGCCAGGACAGCTGGAAAAGACAGTAACTCATTATTTGTCATTGAAATTCATAATATCTTAACAAGCTTTCCAAGCTAATTTGACTATATTCCAAAAGTCATGGAATAATTCTTCTTGGAAACAGCAGCTCTCCAGAACACACATACACCACTAAACTGCGTACAGACATATCCTAGACAACACTCCATAACTAACAAATAGATTTCACACAAAGGGGCTGAGGGACAGATCACCACAATCACAGCAAACATAAGTTAGCTATCAAAACTGCCACAATGCTGTTACATGCACAGCAGCCCAATAGCCAATTCAGATCGATATTACTCATTGGTCACACCTGCCACATTATTGGCCCCTCTGACCGAGATTGCTAAAATATCACCAACTACTGACAATCTTGGTGCAGTGTTGTTCTATCTGCCCACGTCCACTAGAAATTGGGGTTGATCTACTCAGTCTCATTTGGTGCAGGGTCCTTATAGTTTTGACTGGATTCAAACCCAGAACCAAGATATAAATGCTGTGTTCCTATCCATTACACTTTCCAATCTCTCCAAGGAACATCCTTTACAAAAAAGGCACAAAAGACTAAAATTCCTGAAACATTACCACAATAATTTCTAATTGAGCAATTCAGTAATTCTGCCCCTGAAGAATAAATCTCAAAAACTAGACAACATAATGAACCACTTCAGTGTTTCATCAGAAAATAAAAATTGTTCCAAGGATAAGTCTTCATCACTGGAATAAAACTAAGTATTGATAGACATGCTAAACAACAAAATTGCACACGTGGTAATATCAACAGATCTTGAAAATGAAAAAAGCAAGTGACATTTTGACAGCAGAAAAAAATTCATAGAAGCTAAACAGGTCTGAAAACATGCTGAGCAACAGAAGGAATTTAATGCAGAGGCAGCTGAGAAAATGTCAAACATACTGGAAGACTCAAGCTCCAATAATCAGTCATGTATTACATTGATAATGATTCAATTGGCATCTTTGGATTGAATAGGGAAGTAAAGTTGAGGCTGAAGACCACTCAGTGACTGATTGAAGGACCTGGCATCAGGAAGGGGAGGG
The DNA here is from genome assembly GCF_017639515.1 of Carcharodon carcharias. NCBI lineage: Eukaryota > Metazoa > Chordata > Chondrichthyes > Lamniformes > Lamnidae > Carcharodon > Carcharodon carcharias. The sequence goes on from NC_054477.1 coordinate 153,154,993, forward strand.
GGAACGCTGAGAGCCACCCCTGCCCTTGCTGCTGACCCGCCCCCTCCCCCACGACCCTTATCCTGCCGTCACTCACCTGTGGCCTGAGTCCTTCGCCGATCCTGGGCCACGGGTCGGTGTATTACCAGGACCCACCACTGCTCCTCCAGTGGTGCTGCTGAACAATGCACAGCTTCGATTGGCCGATAGCTCTCAGGGGTGGGATGGCCAGCTCCCGAGGTCCTTGAGCCTGTGGGGAAGGCCCGCAGCTGCCCAGTTTGCCTGATTCGTAATTAATTCAGCAGGTCCTTCCCAAAAGGAGGCAATGCAGGGCTCTCGCTGGCTCTCCAGCTGGTGGGCAAGCCCCCTTCACCTCTGTTAAATGTGAGCAGTTTTGGTTTCCATATCACAAAAAGGACACAGAGCACTGTAGAACGTGCATAAAGGATTTACTAGAATGTTACCAGATCTGAGAGGTTAAACCCCAACTGGAAAGTTTGAACAGGCTGGGGCTCTTTTCTCTAGAAAAACTGAGGGGGGTGCGGGTACATGATAAGTCTCTTTAAGAATTGTGTAAATGTTTGATAGGGTAACTGAAGACGAGAACTAGGGGCCATAAATATACAATAATCATTCATAAATCCAATCAGGAATTAAGGAGAAACATCTTTGCTTGGAGTATGGTTAGAAAGTGGTGCCTACTACCTGACGGCATAGTTGAAACAAATAGCTTCGTTTGACAATAAACACACAAGGGAGGGAGGAATATGAGATGCTGATAGGGTTAGATTAAGAGGACAGGAGAAAGTTTGTGGAACATGAACACCAACATGGGCCTTTTAGGCGGAATGGCCTGTTCCTATATTGTAAATACTTAGTAACATCAAGGAGAATATACAAATCAACATTAGTAGAAGCAAAGTAAAACAAACCAATGTAACAGAATATTAATACAAGGCTGGCAAAGTCACCATCTGGTACAATGATATCCTTTGCCAATTGCTGTTTCAGCAACTGAAAGGATTAAAGAGTGGATTAAAGACCAAGTTCTCCATGCTGGGCGTATGGGAGGGACAAGCCAAAAAGATCAGGAACAATGGCACATGATTAAAATACAGACCACACCACTCCCCCACTCCCAACCACCACCGCCGCCCAAGCAGCTATCCCAGCTATCTTAATCTTTTGGATACTTTCCCTGGGGCAAATGATCTGCTTAAAGAAATCAAGGAGGAAGTGGGATTCTGAAAATTGTTCCAGCGATGAGAGGCTTTTGTAACATAGGTAGATTAGAGAAGCTGCGGCTGTTCTCTTTGGAGAAGAGAAGTTGAGGGGAGATTTGATAGAGGTATTCAAAATCATGAGGAGTCCGGACAGAGTAGATAGAGAGAAACTGTTCCCTTTAGTGGGAGGGTCAGGAGCTAGAAGACACCAATTTAAGGCAATTGCTTCTTTTGCCAATGTTGAAAGGGGGGAAAAAATGTTTCGTGCAGCGAGTGATTAGGATCTGCAATGAACTGCCTGAGATTGTGATGGAGGCAGATTCACTTGTGGCTCTCAAAAGTGAATTCGATAATTACCAGAAGATAAATGTTTGCAGAGCTACAGAGAGCTCTTACAGAGGGCCAACACAGACAGGACGGGATGAATGGCCTCCTTCTGCACTTTGATTCCATGAACATCATTTTCTGAGACTGTATCACTTTCTCCAGTTTCTAAATGCCGCCGGAATGTGAGGGTGACAACGATGCACCATTTGCTTACTTTATTTTGATTTTATACCCTTCAAAATAAAACTATAACAGGTGCAGCCAAAGCCAATGCCATTACAACAGACCCATCCTTAAACCTACAGCCACTGAAATAAAAAACTATTGAACCTAGAAACTTAAACTGAAGCACACAAACACTAATCTACACACAACACCCTCCAGCAATGCACACATTAGATAACATTGGCCCATAACTTCCAAGTTCCACAGCAGCATAACTGTGGGGTACCCCATAGCTGCACTGGGGAACCACCCCTCAAGTTCCTAGATAAGGATTGCATGGCAATTGCCCGGAAAGTTCCGATAGGCAATTGCACTGCACTGGAAACCATCCAAAAATGCAAATTAACTCACAAACTTTGGATGATCCTGACTGTCTTACATCAACGTTTTTTATCCAGTTACCCAGAAATCATTAGAAGAAGTTAAACCACTTCTAGCTTCTGGGTATCTGTTGTGCAGGCCTCCCCTTAACCCCATGGGGCCCCAGACTACTGACTACAGCGTACCCCCGCCACTACAAGCCCTTGACCATGACCCCCACCGTAGGATGCCCCACACATCCCCAATCCTCCACAGCAGCACCCCACGCCCCCCAACCCCTCTCACGGGACGCCCCTACCACACCCCCAACCCCGCTCACAGGACGCCCCTACCATACCCCCCAACCTCGCTCACGGGACGCCCTTACCACACCCCCCAACCCCTCTCACGGGACGCCCCTACCACACCCCCCAACCCCTCTCACAGGACGCCCCTACCACACCCCCCAACCCCTCTCATGGGACGCCCCTACCACACTCGCCAACCCCTCTCATGGGACGCCGCTACCACACTCACCAACCCCTCTCACAGCACGCCCCTACCACACCCCCACAACCCGCACAGGAGCCCCTGGCTACATTCCCTTAACTGCAGACCCACGAACTGCACATCCTCCACCTCCACCACCGCCTGACTACACACCCCCCCCGACCGACCTCACCACTAATCACCCAACCTCCCCCCGATGGACCCCTTGATTGACCCCGCCCCACTGACCACTTGACCTCCCCATCAACCAACTCGCCTGACCAAATAACACGCCCCCCCCGACCAATCCTCCCTCACTGACCACCTGACCCACCCCCACTGATCACCTAAAGCCTCTGAACAACTGACCCCGCTCCCCCCTGCCAACCAATGCCCCCGACCATTCGACATCACCGGCAACTGCCCGCAATCACCCTCTCCGCACCCCCCCTCCACAACCACCACCGCTGGCAACCCCAACCTCCTCCCCCCCATCCCCCCCACCCCAAAAAATGACCTTCTCCCTAGCTTGAAAGTGGCTGGGCCTTTAAACTTACCTGCTTTATGATGGTTAGTGCCGTGAAAAAGGAGACGTGGCCATCTTATGTCCGCGTGGGCAGCCCCCAGACTGAAGGCCTCAGGAGCATGCTGCATTGCACAGTTCTCGCCCGGCCTGTGTTGGGAAGGTCAGGCGAGAAAGGACCGCCTGGATTTCGAGGTAGGAAACTAGGAGCGGACTGGGCAATCCAACTCGGATTGCCCAATCCGTGGAAGTCCAGGTCCACGGTATCAGTCAAAATTACATCTCTCCTTCATATACAAAACTGAAACAAAATATAGACATCTATCCATGATGGCTTGGATGAAGATCACTAATAGAATATTTGGAATTGTTCCATGTTCGTTTGAAGTTACAACTGCTTTGCAATTTCTTTCAAGATGAAATTTCTTTGTACTGAGGTATTTCTTTTTTAAATTTTCTTACAAATCTCAATGATTTAGCCCTTGCTGCAGTTCCTATTTATCAAAGAACCTGATGCGATGATCAAAACTAGGGGAAAAAATCCTCTATTTTTTATGACTTCACAAAGCATGAACTAAGCCAGTTCTCTGCCAATTCATCAACTACCACTGGAATACGTGCGTTCAGAAACTCACATGACATATGCTCATCTTGTGAAATACTTATCCCAACATCATGACCAGGTTTTTAAAAAAATCAAATCCATTTAACAAGATACACATTGGTCTAGATGTTGTGGTGAGCAGTGAAGAGAGCACTCACTGCTGACCTTAAAGAAAGCTGTTCACAAAGATCTAGTGATCTCTCTGGTGTGGATTTCCCCTTTCCCAAACATCAGTTTGAACCTGGCACCAAGTCAAGGGGATCTCCAGGTGTCCAGCAACAGTGATGTCATCAACAGGGTAAAGCAGCCAATTACATTGATGTATCCTCACAGCCAGCAAACCAGGAAGTAAAATGCACTGAAACTTTCACTTTTAAATTAAAATTTTAGAGAATAAAATACATGATTATGGCACATACTTGGGATTAAGGCAGATGCTGAAATATTTAAAAACTTTTTTAAAAGGTATCCTGCTTTAAAAATGTGATTTTTTTCGCAATGTAGAAATTTGACAATTCATTATTATAAATTGATTATTTTTCAGGGTCGGTGAGGCTGTTCAGCTGTAGTTATGAACTTAGTATTGCATTAAAATTCCAGTTACACTCATTCAACAATGCGTAACTTTGTCAAGTCTTTCTCAGCAAGGCTGATAGCATAAAAGGGCAAGTTCTCAGTAGTTCAGTGATACGCATTGGAGTGCACTCTGCGGGAACTTGAAGAGCACACCAGATGTAGAAGTGTAGAATCAGTGGCAGCAACTTCTAAATTTCCATGTTTAACTATACTTGTTAGAATACAGAAGTTGCTGTCAGTTTGAGAGGAGTAATGACTATAAATGCTAACAGTTTCATTGTCATTACCACCACAAAATCTCGGTCCCTGTCTATTCATTTTAGTGGGGTCCCAAATAGAAAGGTCTGAAGGTGGATAAATAACCTGGATCAGATGGATTACACCTCAGAGTTCTAAAGAAAATAGCTGAAGTGATAGTGGAGGTGTTAGTGGTGATCTTTCAGGAATCACTGGAGTCAGGGAGGGTCCCAGAGGACTGGAAAATCGCTAATGTAACCCCCCTGTTTAAGAAGGGAGTGAGGCAAAAGACAGGAAATTACAGACCGATTAGCCTGACCTCGGTCATTGGTAAGATTTTAGAGTCCATTAGTAAGGATGAGATTTCAGAATACATGGAAGTGCATGGTAAAATAGGGCAAAGTCAGCATGGTTTCATCAAGGGGAGGTCATGCCAGACAAATCTGTTAGAATTCTTTGAGGAGGTAACAAGTAGGTTAGACAAAGGAGAGCCAATGGATGTTATCTACTTGGACTTCCAGAAGGCCTTTGACAAGGTGCCGCACAGGAGGCTGCTCAGTAAGATAAGAGCCCATGGTGTTAGAGGCAAGGTACTAGCATGGATAGAAGATTGGCTGTCTGGCTGGAGGCAGAGAGTGGGGATAAGGGGTCCTTCTCAGGATGGCGGCCAGTGACTAGTGGAGTTCCGCAGGTGTTAGTGTTGGGATCACAACTTTTCACTTTATACATTAATGATCTAGATGAAGGAACTGAGGGCATCCTGGCTAAGTTTGCAGATGATACAAAGATAGGTGGAGGGACAGGTAGTATTGAGGAGGCGGGGAGGCTGCAGAAGGATTTGGACAGGTTAGGAGAATGGGCAAAGAAGTGGCAGATGGAATACAATGTGGGGAAGTGTGAGGTCATGCACTTTGGTAGGAAGAATAGAGGCATAGACTATTTTCTAAATGGGGAGAGAATTCAGATATCTGGAGTGCAAAGGGACTTGGGAGTCCTAGTCCAGGATTCTCTTAAGGTTAACTTGCAGGTTGAGTCAGTAGTTAGGAAGGCAAATGCAATGTTGGCTTTTATTTTGAGAGGACTAGAATGTAAAAGCAGGGGTGTGCTGCTAAGGCTCTGGTCAGACCACATTTGGAATATTGTGAGCAATTTTGGGCCTCGTATCTCAGGAAGGATGTGCTGGCCCTGGAGAGGGTCCAGAGGAGGTTCACGAGAATGATCCCAGGAATGAAAGGCTTAACATATAAGGAATGGTTGAGGACTCTGTGTCTATACTCGATGGAGTTTAGAAGAATGAGGGGGGATCTGATTGAAACTTACAGAATACTGAAAGGCCTGGATAGAGTGGACATGGGGAAGATGTTTCCATTAGTAGGAGAGACTAGGACCCAAGGGCACAGCCTCAGAGTAAAGGGAAGACGCTTTAGAACAGAGATGAGGAGAAACTTCTTTAGCCAGAGAGTGGTGAATCTATGGAATTCATTGCCACAGAAGGCTGTGGAGGCCAGGTCATTGAGTGCATTTCAGACCGAGATAGATAGGTTCTTGATTGGTAAGGGGGTCAAAGGTTACGGGGAGAAGGCGGGAGAATGGGGTTGAGAAACTTATCAGCCATGATCGAATGTCGGAGCAGACTTGATGGGCTGAATGGCCTAATTTCTGCTCCTATGTCTTATGGTCTTACGGTCTAAACTGAGCTGCCTGTCCTACCTTAAGGCTGTGGGGCAGGTGAAGAGCCCAGGCAGCCTTTGCATTTTTCATGGAACCTCATCCACGGGCGGGGTGAGGTTTCATGAAGCGTTTTTAAACTTTAATAAAAATTTTTAATAAAATTCATAGACATGCCCCAGCTCACATGACACTGTCAACTGAGGGGATATGTCCGAATAGTTTTTAAAATCTTTTGTTGACCTATTCACAATGAAATTAAACCCCCTGAGGCAGCTCTGTATGAAAGAGTGCAGGCTCTGACTCAGCCTCCTCCCCCCGCCTGCACAGGGAGTGCTCAGCGCTTCCGGGCGCGTGTCATGCTGGGCGGGCTTTAATTGGACCCGCCCACATAAAACGGCAGCGCGCAGCCGATCGCGCTCCCGCTCAGCCCCCGCTAACGGGGAGAAGATTCTCCTCAGGGAGTTGTAAAGCTAAGACGTGTCTCAGTTGTGTGACTCTGAGGGCTGGATTTTTCAGCGGGAGGAGGGGGAGTGGGGGTGCAGTGGGGTGGGAGTAGGGGGATGAGCGTTGGGTGATGCAGACTGCTTACTCCCCCGAAGGGAACGTCGGTCCCGAACAGACCGACTTTTAAAAAACCTGCTCCGCAGAGATAACGGGCTGGGAGAGGCCGAAACAGGCTCAGGGGAGGACTTCTGCTCCTCGCGGACAGGAAGTCCTGCCCTCGAGGGCTGCTGGCCCATCTGATTGGCTAGCAGTTCTAGCAGTGCCAATAATGCTCAAGCCCAGCAGTGGGAACTGCCAGGACTGCGAGGAAGCACAGGAAGGAAATCAATGGGCACTGGAGTGAGGTAAGTCCTGGGGTTTAAGGGAGGGGAGGGATCATGGAGACTGGGCGTGGGCGATGGCAAAGAGAGGGCTGGAGATCTGGAATTTTGGAAGGTAAGTGGGAAGGAACAAAGTGGGAGGGTGACATCTTGGGGGGGTTGCCCTCAATATGCACAGTGCACCATCACCACCCCCCCAACCCTTTCCGCCAATTGACGTGCCACCTCTTCCTTCCTGCATTTTCAAAGAAGCTCTTTGAAAAGCAGCATTCATACTCTGGCCAGCCAGCCCTGCTCAGCATTTTATGGCAGTGGAGGCAGATTGAGGCCCTTAATTGCCAACTAATTGGGCAGTTGTTTTTATTCATTCCATGGTATGTGGGTATCGCTGGCTGAGCCAGCATTTATTGCCCATCCCTAATTGCCTTTGAGAAGGTGGTGGTGAGCTGCCTTCTTGAACTGCTGCAGTCCATGTGGTGTGTAGGTACACCCACTGTGCTGTGAGGAAGGGAGTTCCAGGATCTTTGCCCAGTGACAGTGAAGGAAAGGTGACATATTTCCGAGTCAGGATGGTGTGTGGCTTGGAGGGGAATTTCCAGGTGGTGGTGTTCCTATGGTGTCTGCTACTGGTCGTGGGTTTGGAAGGTGCTATCTAAGGACCCTCAGCGAGTTTCTGTGGTGCATCTTGTAGATGGTAGTTAAGGGCCTCATTAGGCCTAAGGGTGAGTGGCTCAACTTACCCACTCCCCGCATAATGGGAACAGGTCGAGAATAGATGGAAAGAAGAGGGCTGGGCATCCAAAATATTTTACGTGCCCCCTGCTAAAAACAGGCCTGGAGGGGGGGACATATGATCTAGACCCACGTAAAACACATTTAAAAAATAGAATTCATGTTTTGCTCTGAGCCTCCATGCTGAATATGTCCTTCTTAAAGCTGCAATAGTTTTATTATTTTCTCAATTCTTTTTTCATAACAGTCATGCACAATTTCTCTGATTGGCAGGGACAATCTGTTTTAAAGCAACAGTGCCTTTATGAAAGTTTTTGGTAAACTATTCATGTTGGTCTACAAACACAAGGCAATTACTTTTATCGGCAGGAGGGATAAAACATTATTGTGCCATTTGTACATTTTACCTGCTGAATATTCTGTTCCCACCAATGTTTCTGGTAGAGAATTCTGTGTTTGAACAACACCCTGCTTAAAAAAAATTCTCCTGACCAATTGCTCTGTTTTTTTTTGGTGATGACCTTTTTAAGCCAGCCAGTGTGGGAGTGGTGAAATGCAGAAACTCCCTGATGTTCCTGAAATGCTTAATACATTTTGATTGCTGTGAGTCTTGGTAACCTTTCTCCACACATGTCCTTGTCATGATCGGCGGTGTATGAAAGATTCAGTATGACAGGCAAGTCAATAAAAATAAAAACAGAGATGGACAAATGTTGCCTGGTGGGCAGAAATCTCTTTCAGAGCTAGTGATCACAGTGCTGAGCTTGACCAGGGAGCTCATTGGTGAAAAACTAGATTTCATTTTACTTTTGTTCTTTCAATGTCCGATATCATCAATGTTTAACTAGACACTGATAAGTATCAAATTCACAGGGAAAAGGCGATAGAAATTAATGGGTTGTGAGAAGTGAATCAGCCATCTTGAAGGCGTAGAGAGACTGTTTTCTATTTGTGAGTAAATCCAGGACAAGAGGGTATGACTACACGATAGCCACCAACAGATCAAATTTAGGAAGTGTTTCCTTACATAGACAGTATATGGTGAGAACGTGCACCATGTTGTCACAGGGAGTGTGTGAAGCCGATAGCAGTGACACGCACCTGAGGGAGAAAAGAATAAAGGGACATGGGGACAGGGTGGGAAGAGGTAATTAAAATGTGAGAAGGCTTGTGTGGTGTATCAACACTGGTGCAGGCCAGTTGGGGCAAATGATCTGTCCCAGTGCTGTAGATTCTATGCAATTTTATGTTAAAACTGTCGGTCATCAACAAAGGGCAGAGAAAAATTATGCCAGCAGGAAGGATCGGGATGGTGGATGTCTCTCAGGAGGGAAAAACAGTGTCCTGATTATACAGTTAATATGGTAAAAGGCATTTAAACCGAAAGAGCATTTCCCTCTCCTGATCATAGACTGCCAACATTTCAACATCTCAAAGACTTTTGGTGGCACTCTACACTCTGGGAGAGTTAATATATGTGAAGATCAGAGTTAATGTCTGATGTAGCAGGTATTACAATACACATTTCAAAGTGCAGCAGAAAGAGCAAGCCTTAATTTTAAAAGCAGTGGACATCCCCTGGTTAGAAGGCTTCACTTTAACACTTCCAAGAATCCAGTTGTCTGGATAAGCATCATTTAATGTAAATATTAATTTCTTTTTCTCTGCTTAGTCATACCAACATAGGTCAAAATCAATAACCATCAATTGGGATCATTTCATGCAACATAGGATCTTTTTTTTGAAAAGGGATTAATTGATATGAGACTACCTGCTCCTTATTCCACATAATTACATCCCAAGGTGGCTCATAGGATTGCGATCAGAGTTTGACCCTGAACCACGTAAGGAGATAGCAGGGAGCAGGATCAAAAGTTTGGGCAAAGAAATAGGTTTTAAAGAATGACTTAGGGCAGAATATTGCGCCTGTCGAGGGGACAAGCGCCCGACCCGATCGAGCGTGAAATAATGTGCAATGATGTCGGGCGAGCATCCTGATGTCATCGCCCACTCGCTATTTCTGTCGGCGGGCGCACGCAGAAGTCGGCAGTGCGCCTGCTGACAATTAACAGGCCTATTGAGGGCATCAAAGTAATAATTAAATGAGAATTTTCGCTGCCCGTCCAACCCTACGGTTGGCGGGCAGGCGAAAAGGCCAAGCGGCCTTTAGATATTTTAGGGAGCCTCGTCCACGGGCGGGTTGAGGTTTCCAATAGCAAATAAAAATTAAATAACAATTTTTAGATTTCGTTCATAACATGGCCCCTGCGTATGTGACAGAGTCACGTGAGGGGATATGTTTTTAACATTGCCAAACTTTTTTAACTTTTTATGTTAAAAAATCTTCAGCTCCCTGAGGCCGTCGGTGCCTCAGGGAGTTTTTACTGCGCACGTTCGCGTGCACGTGCGAGCTTCAGTGCTCGCGCTCCTCCCGCATCCACCCCGGCAGCGCTGAGGCGCTACAGCGCGCGTTTGACCCAGGCTGGCCCTTAATTGGCCCAGCCGGCGTGAAATCGCAGTCGGAGACTGATCGCAAGCGGCAGTGGGCTTCCCGGCCTCTCCCGGGTCCACCCACCGAGCCCACCCCGACTACCGGAAAATCCTGGCCTTAAAGTAGGAGAGAAGGGGTAGAGAGGCAGACAGTTAGGGAGGGGGCATTCCAAACCTTAGGGCCCAGGCAGTTGAAAGCATGGATGCCAATGGTGGAGTGGTGAAGATTGGGTGCACAACATCTCAGAGTTAGAGGAGTGGAGAGAATACGAACCAACTCCACTCCCAACAACCCTTCCGCCCTTCCTCCTAACCAGTCTGCATTAACTGGCCTGTTTTTTTAAAAAACCGCACTAATATATCAACTACCTTTTCTCAGTTATAATTCAGTACTTCTGGCATGCTTAAGAATGTTAACCAGTGCCTTTATTCGCTCAGCCATTTCCTTGAAGATTGCAGGATGGATACCTTGTGGTCCAGGTGTCCTTTATATATAGTTAATGCTTTGAATTTATTTATAACACATGCTTTATTGACCTCGACATATGCTATAGATTTCTGAGCCAGTTTAATTGCACCTGGAATATGTCCACAGTGTTCATTTGTGAGGACTGATACAAAGAATTAATTTAACCCATCTGTTACTTCATAATGCCCTGTAATATTTCTATCCAGCCAATCCCTTTAAAGGGCCCATCTGGTCTTTAATGCTCTCATTACTCTGCTTGTAGCTAAAAGAAAGTATATTTATTTTTATCATGTACTGCTTACTATTCATCATTCTCTTACCTTCTTATCCCTTCTAATACTCATGTTAGTTAACTTCAACTGATTTTGGATAAGTGAAGTGAGTCCAATTTTTTTTTCCCCCTTTTGGACACTTGCAGCTGTAAACCAACAGAGCTGAATAATTTTTAACCAGACTTTGATAGAGACTTCACATTGCTTGCGATTGTTAACAAAACATCTACAGCTGCTATCAGCTATTCAGCTTGTAAATGGCACCGTAGGGTATCAGCATATGAAAGCTAACAGATTTGCCTAAAATTCCTCTCTCTGGTGTTTTACCAGAAATATTAACTCAATTGTTTTAAATACCTTGAAGTACCTAAAATGGTGAAATCAGGAATTTCAGACAAATAGAGTGTTTGTATGAATGTATCTGACGGTGCCAATGTAAAGTGTTTCTTCTTATGTTAAGCCCTTTAATAAATTGGATGGCTACAATTTATGCCCGTCCTGTTTAGGAGACAGCTCTGTCCATGCCTGGATGCTATTTCCAAGAAACTATTTCCGCTGGCTGGGGAGTCTGGGACTGGGGGCATCAAAAAATCAGAGCCAGATCTTTCAGAAGTAAAATTAGGAAACGCCTCTTCACACAAAGGGTGATAAAAGCTTGGAACTCCCTTCTACCGACGATGCTAAATCAATTCTTCATTTTGAAGCTAGATTGGCAAAGTTCTGGTCGCAAAAAGTATCAAAGGATAAGGGACAAAGACGTTGGATTTAGATGGAATTAGATCACAAATATTAGCAGCTAATAGGGAGATGGATCACGAACCATCCACGATCTCGCTGAATTGAGGAACAGGTTTCAGGTGCTGAATAGCCTACTCCTGTAAGTTCCTATTTCCCTATGACACATGGTGCCCACAATGTTGGACGTTTGGATGTTTTAGCAAATGTGGAAGGAAGAATCTTTATTGGCTGAGCATTATAAAATAAAATCAAGTAAGTTTAAAAGAGCATCCAAAAGCAGACCTGCTGAGCCCTCTGCCAACCGGATTTGACACAACAGTTTACTTTACACTTCAGGTGGTGTCAAATTGAGGTTATGTTTGGTTATTATCTCCATGGCTCACGCTTTGCTTCATTTAGGAGTTAGGGTAGACCCTGGCGCCACATTTACACTAGCCCAGAGTCAGTGCAAAGGTGAAATCACCTTGCATCAACATAAAACCTTGCATTCCAAGAGAGTGGGTAGAATCTTCTGGCTGGTGTGTGGGTGGCGGGTCCTGCATGTCAGCGCTTAAAATGTCACGCGAGTGTCCCGATGTCAGTGTGCAGCATTGCGATATTTCGGTCAGCGGGCACGCACAGCAGCAGGATGCGTGCCCGCTATTAATTAAAGGCCTCATTAAGGCCCTTAACTTGCCAATTGTCGAGGATTTTGAGGGGCCCGTGTGAACTTCGGGTCGGCGCATGGGTCCAACGGGCAGGAGGGGAGGAGATTTTTGAATAAAACTCATGCACTGGCGAGATATGTGGACTCAGAGGCGTTGTTCATGTTTTCCACAAAGTTTTAATTGCAGAAAATGTTTTAAAGTTGCCTGTTTGATTGTTAGCAGTTCACATCGATTTCAAAGAGCTTTTTGTGTACTTTGCAAGCAGTCTGCAGATAATAATCTTTATCGGGCCTGCAGCTTTCCGGAGGCCTCCATTTAGCCTGGGGATATGGGTTCTGACATCTCCACTGGAGGCAGCTCCTCTGAGGAGGAAGGGAGGGATAGAATAAGGAAGAGCCAGGACTGGACAATCAGCCTCCAGGGGAGCAAGCTTTGGGAGGCCAGGTGCAGGCACAATGGGCGCAGGGCCAAGAGGTTGTCCAAGGTGGAAGGGGCCACAGAAGAGCCACTATCCTGCTGCCAGGGTTTACAGGCAGAGAAGCAGCTACCTCAATATGTCTGAGGTGCAGTGTCAAAGGAGGCTCCATCTGTCAAGGGAGACAGTCAACTATATTTGTCAGACGATTGACCCTGAGATCTCCCCTAACTGTATGGATGGACACCCCATGTCAGCGGCTCTGATGGTCACAGTTGCCCTTCACTACTATGCCTCTGGCTCCTTCCAGGGCTCGGCGGGTGATCTTTGCGGTGTCTCCCAATCAGCTGTACACACTTGTTACAGACACTCTGTTCAGACGGATATCCACCTTTATCCACTTCCGCTGGGACGAGGCAAGTCAGGCACAGCGAGCCAGAGGCTTTGCGGCCATTGCTGGCTTCCCCCGTGTCCAGGGTGCTATAGACTGTACACGTGGCCATCAAGGGGCCGGCAGGTGAGTCCGGTGTAGGGATTCCACTCTATGAATGTGCAGATAGTGTGTGGTCACAGGATGCAGATTCTGCAGGTCTGTGCAAGGTACCCAGGCAGCTCCCACAACACCTACATCCTCAGACACTCCCAGGTGCCGGGGCTCTTCAGTGCTCCAGCCCGGCTGGATGGATGGCTGCTGGGTGACAAGTGCATTCCCTCCGAAGGTGGTTCATGACACCTCTCCACCATCCAAGAACAGAAGCTGAGCAGCAGTACAATAGGAGCCAGGGCTCCACAAGGGCTGTGGTGGAGAGACTCATCAGTCAATCAAGATGTGCTTCCGTCGCCTGGACCACTCAGGGTGCGCACTCCAGTACCCCCCAGATCACATCTCTCTGATAGTGGTAGCATGCTGCACTCTGCACAATCTTGCGTTGGAAAGGGGGGGATGCAGTTGATGATGAAGACCTTGAGGCTGCACATGATGAATCCAGCAGTGGCTCAGAGGATGAGGAAGCACAGGGTGATGATGAGGGGCAGCACACCAACCTACTACTACACCAAGGAGGCAGGGACACCCGGGAGGCTTCAATCCAATGAACCTTCAGCTAGCTCCACATACATGGATCTGCAGGACCAGCATTGCCTGGCGCTTCCACACATGGGAATTAGGTGCCACATCTTCCACCTCATCAGCTGCAACTAAGGGCTTAGTACAGAAACATCAATGTCCACTCAAACACTCATGAGATGTCTGTGAAAAAGGCAAATGCAGCACAAAGGAAACACGCTCAGCCATGGTCAGAAAAGTGGACTTTATAATGTCCAACATATAACAGAAAGGTCTCTATTGCACACATATGTATATTTTTCCCTACTCTAAGGCCAACACAAAATCACCAGTGACAAACCTGTGGAGTGCCTAACGTGCTTTATGCTTACGTTTATGGGTGCTACGTCTAGGTGCTGCCCCCTCAATCAGAGTGGCTTGTGAGACAGCCTGCTGACTCTGCTGTCCTATTGGTCTCGATGACCTTGGCGGCCGTCCTCTGACCCGTGGAGCCTGTGCTGGCCCCGCCTGGGAGGGAGCAGCCAGTTCCAGAACTGGCACCTCCCCAGTTGTCGCAGCCTCAACGGAAGCAACATTGACCGGCAGAGGGACGGAGGAGCTACTGCCCTCATCCGGAGCGCCCTGAGAGGAGATCACAGTGACGACAGGCAGCTGCTGCGCTGACGTGAGGTCACATTGGACCTCCCTGCTCACCGCCGATGGATGCGCACTGAGCGCCGATGCTTGGTGCCCAGAACATCTCCCACATTGGGAATGACCATCCGTGGCCATTACCGCTGTGAGGGCTTGCAGGTCAGAGCATAACCCAATCAGAAGATTCTCCATCCGATCGAAGCCCCTCTCCATGAGAATCGCCAATCTCTCAGTGGAGGAAGCCTGAAGCTCTGCCCTGAGGTTCATGCCTTCATGTGCTCTCTGCCTGGACACCTCCATCGCAGAGACCAACTGAAGCACACCCTCATACAACCCTGCCAGACACTCCCATGAATCCTGCTGCTTGTCCTGCAGCTGCTGCATTGGTGACATCTCCAGAAGCACATCATCAGTGCCGGACTCAGCATGTGCCTGGTCCCTGCAGTCCTCCGGCTGCTGGTGCCATCGGCACTCTCTGTCCGTGCCATCTCCTCCAGCGATCGTGATTTGCCCTCTCCACTGTGACCCGGAACTCTAGCCGACGGTAAAGTCCCCACCGAGGTGTTTGTGTGTGCGCTCGTGGCTGGCTGGCTGAAATGATGTACCGCAAGTTGCACGTCTTGGGCCCAGGTGTGAGGGTGGGTGGGGGGTGCGGCGGGTGGCTGCTGCGGTATCTATAGGGGCAGCCATGTGGTGGTGATGCTGAAATTAACAACAAGGACAGTGCATCAGTTAGTGTTCAGTCAGTTAAACCTTTCATCCCTTTTCCCCCCAGCCTCATAAGTCGCTCATCCTTCAAGACCCTAAGGAGACAAACATTGGTGAGGTGGAAAAGATTCAAGAGGAGGCCCAAACATTAGACGCACATACAGACAGGCTGGTCAGATGGCCTCAGGAATGCCACATGGGCATGTTACGTACCATTGGGGTGGGAAAAGTGCAGAGGTACCTGACCAGGATGCATGCTGGCCTGGAGAGTTGTGGTGATGAGGAAACATCGCAAACGCTTGTGACATTTGCCGTGGAGCACAGGAGATTGACAGGTCACATTGTTGACCTTCATACCGTTAGGAGGGGCATAGAACGGGTGGACAGAAGGCAACATTTCCCCTTGGAGCAGGGATGAGTAACATGGGGGCATTTATTTAAGTTGAGTGCCATGAGGTTCAGACCTGAGGTACTGAGGAGCTTTTTGGATGGGGTAATGAGGGGTGCACTGGCTGAAAGGGTGCAGGAGGTTCCAAACACCCTATGATGCAATAAGCCTTTGGATGTGCAGCAGTCTTGGCATGTTAGGCCATGAGGATAGTGGTCACAAAGGGGTTAAGGTGACTTTGGAAGGTGGTGGAGATGCAATTCCTCAAGGGGACGAGGGTCCCTTCTGTATGACCCACACGACAGAGTGTCTCAGTCTGTGAATGAGCAGTGTTGCAGCATTAATTATTGCAGCAGCCATCAGTGGTTTTGATGGTGGGGAGACAGAGTGGATGGGACTGTGGATGCTGCACCCCAGCCTCGCCGAAACCTGCTGCCCTGGCCGCCTGCCTCCTGCCCAGCTCCATGGCCTGTTCCTCGTAGGTGGTGAGGCGCTGGAGCACAGCGTGCCCACCACCAGTCCTCTGGCACTCCCTGAGATTGTGTTCAGTTTTTGCCTGCAGAACAGAGAAGAGCATTTATTGGGGCTGATCTCTTATGTACTCTGCACACGCACGCTGCACCCCAACCACAGTGGCCCATCTGAGGCCTCCAGCTGCTCCTGTCCACACTACTGGTGGTCAGTCCCCAGAAGATCGTGCAGTTGGTCCCAACCACCATCCCCCAACGGCCACCTTGGACACATTCGGCGTCCATCACTTTGAATAACACACGGGTCTTAGCGCCCATGGCAAGGAGGCGCAACTATGTGCGGCACAGATGCCAGCAGATGGCTCTTGGCCACCACACCATGAGGCTCCCCTTCCACCATCTCATCACCATCAATAAGACATGTATTGGAGTTCTGAGTATGTGTCTAGCTGCCTCCCCTGCAGGTTGCCCCCAGACTACTCAAATGCGACAAACACCAACATATGCTGCAGGGAGAACCCATCTTCTCCTCAACCACTAAGACTGATGTAAGCATGGTCACTATCTGTTTGCCCACTAAGCGTGTGCCAAATGCCCAATGCAGTAACGACAATAAGATGTGGGTGGGGGAACGGACTCTCAAAGGCTAAGGCTGCCTTCTGGGTCAAATGGCCAAAGCTGACATGGTACTCACCCTTCCAAGAGCACTGCAAATCATTGAATCTCTTGCGGCACTGCTTGCCTGTGCACCGCACGTCAACATGGGCGCTTACTGCATCACCAACCTCCTGCCGTGCCTGCCTGGTGACATGGGTGGGGGGGGGGTCCCTCCTCTTCCCATCATCTGGATGCAATATATCCCGACAGCTGGAAACCTCTTGGAGGAGGACAGCAGGGACTGCGTCGGAGAAGCGAGGGACACAGTGACCACACCCCCCCCCCCACCCCCAACCCCCGCTGGTTTCTCCTGCAGCCTGCCCCCCTCCTCCTGCTCATGCTCCTGTCCTGTGACAGCTGCCTCTCTCTCACCCCGAGTGGCCATGGTGCACTGCCTCAACGAGGCTGCCTGGCCACTCTTTAGACAGACTGTCGGTTCCCCATTGGAACCAGTGGTCTGAAGCCGCCCGCCTCGGTGACTATTTTCCCGTTGACCACGGGAGTCACTAACCCGCTGGGTGGGCCTTAATTGCCCTGCCCGTGGAAAATAGCGGCATGGCCTGTTTCGGTGGCGACAATCGGCTGCCTGCCCGCCCGTCAAAGGCAAAATTCTGGCCAGCGTGCATCCTGTTTGTTAGTGTTCTCCAATATCTTTAATCAAATAACTCTTTTGTGGTCAGTATGAAAGATGCTACTATTGAAGAAAATGAGAATTTACAACAGAATCTAATAAGAGGCCATTTTCCCAATGAAGCCTGATCCTTTACACCTGTACAGGTTCTGTTTTATAATGAAGCCTACAAACCCCCTTAGCTTGGCCTAAATAGCCAAGTGGTTATGGTACTGGGTTTGTAATCCCAAGATCAAGAGTTCAAATCTCACAATGGCAAACTATGAAACAATGTAACTTCATCTGAAACAGATGGAAACGGGTTTGTACTCAAAAGAGTTACATTAGAAATTAAAAATAGCCAAGTGGTTATGGTACTGGGTTTGTAATCCCAAGTTCAAGAGTTCAAATCTCACAATGGCAAACTATGAAACAATGTAACTTCATCTGAAACAGATGGAAATGGGTTTATACTCGAAAGAGTTACCCAACATTTTCCTTTAAACTTTGTTCTTGGTTTTACAGCTGACCTGAATTAGGGGCTGTGCCTGATTTATCCCAATTTTGTTGATTTGGTTTTCATTTAAAAGATTATCAAGAGTTCAAATCTCACAATGGCAAATTATGAAACAATGTAATCAAGAGTTCAAATCTCACAATGGCAAAAACTATAGCCTACGGCCATACTAGTCTGAAAACGCCTGATCTTGGAAGCTAAGCAGACTCAGGGCTGGTTAGTACTTGGATGGGAGACCACCTGGGAATACCAGGTGCAGTAGGCTTTGCTTGGCCTAAATAGCCAAGTGGTTATGGTACTGGGTTTGTAACCCCAAGATCAAGAGTTCAAATCTCACAATGGCAAACTATGAAACAATGTAACTTCATCTGAAACAGGTGGAAATGGGTTTATACTCGAAAGAGTTACCCAACATTTTGGGCTTGGCCTAAATAGCCAAGTGGTTATGGTACAGGGTTTGTAACCCCCAGATCAAGAGTTCAAATCTCACAATGGCAAACTATGAAACAATGTAACTTCATCTGAAACAGATGGAAACAGGTTTACTCAAAAGAGTATCAAGAGTTCACAATAGCAAACTATGAAACAATGTAACTTCATCTGAACAGGAACAGATGGAAACATGTTTGTACTTGAAAGAGTTACGTCTTGGTGCGCGGTGGTCTTCCGTCTGAACGTTCCCCTGTTCGGATAGAATTCCACATTGGCCCCAAGCCCCGTCCCCTCCCTCGGGTGCTGGTGCCCCGCAATATGAGCTGCCTCGGGGACATGCCCTCCGTGCCTTTTGGCATGGCAAAGAGGGGCTTTTTGTATGGACTGCTGCTGCACACCTTCCATTTTCTCGCCCTTGTCCGTCGACCGGACACGCCCTGGCGTGCCTTGTTGCCGTTCGGCGGTGGAGGCCCCCGATGGGAGGCCCTCTACGGAGGTGTCCTCCCCCTTTCTATCGGGGACATGGGTTGGAGGGTGTTGCATGCAGCAGTCCCCTATAATAAGAGGATTCATAGGTTCACGGACTCTCAGGACACGTGCCCTTTTTGCGGTCTTGTGGAGTCCGTGGACCATGTATACATAGGGTGTTGTAGGCTGCACTCCCTTTTTAGTTATTTGAAAAACCTTTTATTGATGTTTTGTTTGCACTTCAGCCACACGCTCCTGATCTATGGGCACCCGGTGCGGAAGGGGGTGGGGAAGGAGGAGGACCTCCTCGTGAACCTGCTCCTGGGCCTGGCCAAGTTGGCCATTAACAGGTCCAGGCAGCGGGCGATCGACGGGGGAGTCCCGCCCGATTGTTTGTCCCTCTTCCGTGGCTACGTTCGCTGCCGGATGTCCCTGGAGAAGGAGCACGCATTGTCTGCTGGCACTCTCGAGGCCTTCCGTGCTCGGTGGGCACCGCGGGGACTGGGGTGTTTTGTTGACCCCTTTAATCACATTTTGATTTAAAGTTTGTAAGTTTCCTTTAAACTTTGTTCTTGGTTTTACAGCTGACCTGAATTAGGGGCTGTGCCTGATTTATCCCAATTTTGTTGATTTGGTTTTCATTTAAAAGATTATCAAGAGTTCAAATCCCACAATAGCAGACTATGAAACAATGTAACCTCATCTGAAACAGATGGAAATGGGTTTGTACTTGAAAGAGTTACAAACCCACTTAACCCCTGGAAAATAACAAGCAAAAATGTATCTTAAATTTTCATGAGGCAAATTAAGAAAATAAAATATAGTATTGGTAAGATATTTAAGGGGAGTGTTACGCATTCACTGGGTTGCTATATAGCTTCGGCGTTTTATCTATCTCAGATCAAGGCTGAGATGACACTCGTTCCAAATTTGCAACAAGGTTATTTACAATACTTAAAGCCATCTCAGGACTTGGAGAACTTGTGCACACATGGAGCTGAACAATGCGGAGGAGGGGTGGAAGGCACTCCCTTCCCCAGAAATTATGTCGACGTGAAGCTGACCGGCTCCAGGCCGAGCTGGCCCACAGCCACAAAGCTCTGCAGTGCTCACTGACCAGGGCTGAATGGGGCTTCCCACCGCTGGAGCTGCCGGCCAATCTGATTGGCCAGCAACTCCATCAGTCCCAGCAGCGCCAGGAAGGTGTCCGTGGCAGCTCCCGGGACTGTAAGTGAGAAGTGGGGTCCAAGGCCTTGGATCTCCGGAGAAGGTAAGTCTGGGGTTTTGGGCCAGGAGGGTTTAGGAGCATTAGGCTCTGGAGCAGTGGGGGCTGGGGGGGGCGGGTGGGTTTAAGGAAGGCAGCAGGTAGGAACAAGGGGGGTGGGGCTCAGTCTAAGGGGGGGGGGGGTACTGCCCCCTCATCGGCAAAGGGCAGCCCCCAAAGAGTGACCCCCCCTCTCCTTCCAGCCCTTTAACCATTTCAGATTAAAAATTGGACTTCCCGCACCCACCCTGCTGCCCACACCAAACTTGAAAACAAGCCTAATTGACCCTTCATTTTAATATGGCAGGTGGGCTGCTGATTTCGGCACCCCCCCTCCCCCACCTGCCTCCACACCACCTCCCCCCCTCCCCCACCTCCCCCACCACCCCCCCCACCCCCACCTCCCCCATCTCCCCCACCACCCACCCCCCCGGGATGAGCTCCAGGAAGGCAGTGGGATGGGTGCCCACCCCACTTTACATGCCCCCACTCCCATGGGAAACATGCCTGCTGGGGTGCAAAAAATTCAGCCCATAGTCTCAGCCAGAACCTATGTCTTTTCTCTAGAAGCTTCTCTGTAAAATTAGTTCTCCAGTTCCAGCTTAAGCAGTAAAGTACATTTACACAGATCAGAGATCTGACTGCCACAATCCAACACAGATCAATCAAACCATTGAACACCACTTGAAGCATTATAGATCACCTCCCAGCACCTTTAAAATTGATTATTCAATCACAGTATATCATGATCTGGGGTTAGAAATACCAGTAACCAGTATTCATGTATACAGATTTAAAATAACAAACCGAAGAGTAGGAATGAAGAGCTTAAATTAATTTTCTGATAATTGTACTGGTGACAGAATTCAACAAAGCCTCAGTTTACAGTTAAATTGAATGGGTTTAATAGGATATTACTGAGAATTCAAGATAATTACATACCAAGGACTAACAAGGACAAACTAAACAAACAAATCTCCAAACTGATTAACAAGATAATCAGAAGTGAAGTGAGTAAGAAAATAAATCGTTGAGAGAGAGCAATGGGGAAAAAAAGCATTGCAGAGAATACAGGAATCTTCAGAAATATACAGTAGGTGACCAGAGCACAACGAGAGGGCAACAGGACATGATTAAATATTATAATATAGAAAAACTTAAATTCCCTCAGGATCAAAGTGAGTTTGAGATTAAAGATGAACTAAAAATCTGGAAACTGAAAACTATTATTTCCAAGATATATTCACTAGAGTAGGCGCTAGCAATGTGAGACTAAGAGGAGATTCAGTGGATGGACTTTGTTTTAATTCGCTAAGATGATGACACTCAAGAGACTTGATATAAATAAATGTCCGGTGATGGACAGTTTATATCAAAAGTTGCTAAGCCAGGCTAGAGATGACATTTCTGAAGGACTGCTAGCCAGCAAGCAGAAAAGAATATTATGCTCCTTGGGTGGTGGCAGCTGTTGTGCAAGGTTGAAAACGTTTACTTACCTTCAAAGAAAGGGATGTAACAAACCACCATCTTGTACCAATAAGCAGCAAACCAATGACTGATCATTAGGATCAAATTAGAGAATTAACTGGATGAAAATTGTCCTAGCGGCAGTGTAAAGAAAGGCAACCTGACTAATCCCTGCATCAGTAGGCTGACTTATGAGAATAAACTTAAGAAAAAGAAACTCAACCATCATCCTTGAAAGTAGACAAACAAGCATATATATCAGAAAAAGATAACTATGGAACATTTTTTTCTCTTTGAGTAAGTTATTTTTTCTGATGTGGTCTTCATCCATCCTGTTGGGTCTTTTCCCTCTCCTCCCAGGTTTCCATTTTTTGTTTATGGAATTTGGGGAAAATCAGTGTTGAGTGACTCCCTGATCTTTCAACAAGGGTTTGGAATGGTATATCATGAGTGAAGGAATTATTGTAATTACTAACAACACACAACACGGTAAATCTATTAACCCTGATAAACAGGGGCCCTGAAATTTTGCTATGTTCCTCCTAACATACACAGCGTAAAATTGAATCGAAACAATTAAGATGTTCGGTGAACCACAGGTGACATTGATGGAGGAATATCAGTTCTGAAAATAACACATATGTCACATCAACTCACTTAATTGCAGGGAAAGACAGAGTCACCACTCAGTAGCTGTAGCACAATGATGGCTAAAGCTAAATGCTGCTAGTTTATCATACAAAGGTGAGCAATTGTGCCTTTGGGAATAGACTATTATAATGAATGTTTTGCAAGTCACAATCACCTGGATTATTATATGCATGTATACAAATAGCAGTTCAAATAGAAATTACTGATAAAATGAGGTTCTGTTTAGTTCTTGACCTTTCTGATTTAAAAATGGTAGTACTTCATCTTACAAGGTTTGACAGAGCAATGTTTCAATGAATACTATTTTTATCAGTTTAATGTAGGAAATATTCAAAGGAAGTCAAACATATTATCATGTTAATTTTGAGATATATTACAATGCATTCTGACCAATCTTCTTTATATAATGATGGTATTTGGGGATTTTTCAGCTGCCTGCTTCCTGGGCATGAATTGCTATTAATGGGAATTTCAGTCCAGTCATATACTCATATTTTTTGTAAATTCCAAACTAAATCCTTAAAGATCGCACAACTATTAATGTCCCTTTAGATCAAGAAATACCTTGTATAATTAATGCCTTATTTTCAGGGGCAATAAAAACTGTCTCATGTATATACAAGGGTAAAACAGCTTGCAAAAATATGTAGCCTATGCTGCCCCTGGAAAATTAGCCAGATTTCCAAACCATTTCACAAGGCAAAATCCCCTAATGGCTTAATTTTTTTTGCAACAGGTTTATGGAATGGATTCAAGATATTTTTCTCGATAAAAGGGTCAACTAGGGAATAAGCTATGTTAGCTTTAATATTGTGCAATGAGACAGGGTTGATTAATAACTTTGCTGTTTTAAGTTCTTCTGGGGAAGAGTGATCATAATATAATGGCATTTTTTTATTGATAATCCCTTTTGCTTTGTATCATCATCCCTTTAACCTCTTGACCACTCCTGCCTTCCACCCTATCACAGACCTTTATTTGTTTCCCTTCTCTCTTCTATCACCCTCCTTCTCGACGTCTAAATCTGCCCTTGTATTTGCTTCAAAACTGTTACATCCCTAACATTTGCCAGATCTGATGAAAACTTGCCTATCTGAAATGTTGGCTGGGATTTTCTGTTGACTATTAACGGCTCTCCAAATGTTTCTGTCCCGCCCACGATGATGTCTGCTGGTGTTGGGGCCAGGAAATTCAGCCCATTAACTCTGTTTCTTGCTACACAGATGATGCTAGGCCTGCTGAGTATTTCCAACATTTTTGGTTTTTATTTCTAATGAGGTGTTTAATACTGTACGCAATACTTTAGCTGAGTCCAAACTAAGGTTTGTATAACCTTCTCATTAATGAGGGCCAAAATTGGTAGAAAAATCTGCTGCAAAAGTAGGAATCTTCAGGTTAAATTAGCCATTCTTTTAACCGCCAGCAACTCCATCAGCACTTCTGCTAACTTTTTATAAGTCTGGTGGTTGAATTTTATAGCATTTTTTTTTATAAGCGATAGAGAAAAACAATTTTTATTTCTGAATTCAGTACAGTCCAAAGCCATGCAGACCAATGAAACTTGATAAGAATAACCAAAGCATGCCAGGATCTAACATGTTTCCTGTGGCTAGTCCTCAGTGATATCATTACAAGGGGCCTTGTGGTGCAGTGGTAGCATTCTGGGACACGCTGAGCAAGGAAGGTGCATTCATAACACGGCTAAACAGGTTGATTATAAACCTGCACATCCTCCTGATACACCTATGGCAGGTGCTAAGAGTGGGGGAGTCTCCTACTCATCCAGAAACTGCAGAAGGAAACAGAAAACCACTCCAGTACCTTGCAAGCATGACCATGGTCCGAGGCATGGAGATCCAAGGTTGCCAATGCCCTGTTAGAGCATGATAATGGTATCTGAAGAGAGACAGTATCTTTACCAGCTGTGAAAGAGCGCTTAAGCCAACAACATAACAATTAATTTAACTGTTCCTTAACACTCTGCAGCAGACTGGAAGTCGGGTATAGACGCACATTTTCACACATTACTTGCCCTGCCTATCAAACTGCCAGTTACGTTGTATTGCTGTTTGGAATAAAGTCCTTCTGTATATTTAAATACAAGGACAACTCCTATTCTCCGAACAAGATTGGTGAAGCACCCTATAGATTTTGGAACATCTGTTAGCACCCCAGTATTATCAGTAAAAGTCTTACAGTGCTTTCAGTATCTGCCAATGTTACTTTTGTGAGACAACAAAATTGATTTTGTTGTTACACCATCCAAAGTACAATGCTTATCTGAATCCACAATAAACAGCTGTGGATCACCAGAAAGTTTGCACCAATCCATTATATATATATATATATATATATATATATGTTACCGCGACTAATGTGAGAAGCCAGAACTTATTGGGGATAATTTTTCCTGTGGCTGGTGGGCTAGGCAGGAGTGGGCAGGGGTGGGCGCGGAGCTGATCGCCACCCACGATTGGCTGTGAGCTGCCATTTTACAGGGGCGGGCCAATTAAGGCCTGTCCAGCGTTGTGCGCGGCTGGTAGTGCTCAGTACCACCTGTGAGGGCATGGGGAGGAGGGAAAACCAGGGCCTGCGCTCATTCACACACATGCGCGCAAAAGAGCACAGCAAGCCCCCTGCGGCACGGAGCTGCCTCAGGGAGATTAAGTGGATAATAAAACTTTTTAATAAATAAAGTAAAAAAATTATTCAAATACATGCCCTCATGTGACAGTGTCACATGAGCTGCGACCTATGTTTGTGAAGTTTGCAAAAGTTATTTAATTATTTTATAAAACTTTCAGGGAAGCTCATCCCGCCCGTGGATGTGGTTTCCTGAAAAACACGAAGGCAGCTTGGGCTCTTCGCCTGCCCGCCAACCTTAAGGTTGGACGGGCAGCATTCTTAACAAGGTTAATTGCTTTTTTAATGGGCCTTAATAGGCCATTGACAGTTCAGCGGGTCTACAGCAGCCTCCGGCAAGTGCCTGCCAAACGAAATATCGAACTGACACACGATGACATTGGGACGCATGCCCGACATCATTGCGCGTCATTTTACACGTTGGCATGTCAAGCCCACCACCGTAGCTGACAGCAACATTCTGCCCATTATACTGGGAAACGTCTGCCAAGGCAAAA